>NW_003852443.1:9066283-9067935 GCF_000181295.1 Otolemur garnettii | reverse complement strand
ATTGTTGTTTGGCGGGTCCGGGCTGGATTTGAACCCGCCACCTTAGGTGTATGTGGCTGGTGCCTTAGCCACTTGAGCCACAGGTGCCGAGCCTGTCTGAATTTTTAATATAAATTCAAGAACACAAAAGGTTAGTGCAAGTCAAAATGTTTCAGTGAATAAATTTTAGCCATTTGACTTTCTAACAATTATAAATAAACCTGTTACAATTTTCTAGACAATGCCAACACTTAGATTTTAAAAAAACAAGTAAATTTTTTATTTTTATTTTTTCAGCAGTTTAGATATCATCAGCTTTTTGTTTTCTGAAAGAGAGACATGGAAATTATTTACATGCTGAAAGATTTCAGAACTTCAGTGGGATGAGCAGCTTCATGTCGATGCCATTTCTATAGTGATTTATTTCAGTCTACATAACTTTCCAAAACTGTCACCATGTCTATAAGAAATAATCCTTGTTGGGCAGTGCCTGTGGCTCAGCGGGTAGGGCGCCAGCCCCATATACTGAGGGTGGCAGGTATATGGCTCCAGCCAAACTGCAACAACAACAACAACAAATAGCCAGGTGTTGTGGTGGGCACCTGTAGTCCCAGCTACTTGGGAGGCTGAGGTAAGAGAATCGCCTGGGCCCAGGAGTTAGAGGTTGCTGTGAGCTGTGACTCCTTGGCACTCTACCAAGGGTGACAAAGTGAGATGCTGTCTCTAAAAAAAAACAAAAGAAAGAAATAATCCTTGTCATCTACAACTACTTTGGTGATTCCATATTCTGGGAGAACTTATCTCCAACTTTCACTCTAACTGGTTGAATCTCTCCACCCTTTCCTTTAGAGCCCGATCCAACAGCTACCACTGTTGTTTGCAATACTTTTCCTTGAGATTTATCTGGAAATGATGCCTCCTTGGTTACAGTTTCAGCTGCACACCTTTCACCCAAGACCGATCAGAGAGCGGGAGAAACTTCCTCAATGCTTGTCCTGCCGTGACTCCTGCTGCCACTGCAGCTCCGATTCTGCTCTTGCACAGCTGTTGCCAGGAGAGGCCCACAAGCTGTAAATTTTTTTTGATGACAACTAAATAATGTTAGTAGCATTTTTATTATTTTATCCATTCATTATACTTTTCTAACTCAGTTGTCCTACATGCGAATAAGTATATGTTTTTAATGTTGTCTATCTTTTGTACTGTTCCTATAAGTTTGCGACTAAAATACTTTGAACTATAAAAAGAGAGAAAAATCAGGAAAATTTAAATACTGGATATTGATAATATTAATGAATTGTTATTAACTTCAGGTATGCTGATGGCATTGTGGTTGATTTTAAGATTTCTTTCCTTTTCACGATAAATACTGAAATATTTGCAGATCAAATAATGTATGTGTACTGCTTCACAAGAGTCGAGTAGGGACTGGGGTAGGGAGGACAGTGGGTAGGTATAAATGAAGAGTGGCTATGAAGTAATGATTGTCGTGGTTGAGGGATGGGTCACTGTACTAGTCTCTCTATTCCTATGAGTGTTTAAAATTTTCCATAATAGGCTTGGCGCCTGTGGCTCAAGCGGCTAAGGCGCCAGCCACATACACCTAAGGTGGCGGGTTCAAATCCAGCCCAGGCCTGCCAAACAACAATGACAGCTGCAACCAAAAAATAGCC
>NW_003852443.1:9060864-9064368 GCF_000181295.1 Otolemur garnettii | reverse complement strand
ACAGGCGCCCGCCACAACGCCTGGCCGTTTTTTGGTTGCAGCCATCATTGTTGTTTGGTGGGCCCGGGCTGGGGATTTGAACCCGCCACCTTAGGTGTACGTGGCTGGCGCCTTAGCCGCTTGAGCCACAGGCGCCGAGCCAAGCCACTCTATTTTTATCTTCTTCCTCAGTAATTTTTGAAACCTTTCATACCAAGAGAAAGGAACGAAAATAGGAAATCTTTATTCCCTGTACTTCTCAGGAGGAATGGGGGAGAATATATGACAGAAATGATGAATGGAAATAAGACCGAAGGACTTTAGTCCAGTCACTCTGCTACTGCACCAATAAAAACATCAATTTCTTTTAACATACACCTGATGTCTTTCTAGATGCTGAGGATACAAAGATGATTTAGCCACTGTATCAGTTCAGTGTGTCTGCTTTTAGAGAGCATAGAGTTTAGTAGGTTAGGTAGATGGTTATCAAAACAACTATAATAAAACCAGAATGTAACTGCTAACCAGGGTAAACACGAAATGCTTTGGCAAGGAGAAGCTGTAACAAGAGACGGGCTTTCGGAGAGAAAGTGGTATGTCACTGGGGCCTTGGAGGATCTTACTGCAACAGATTGAGAATCAGAATTCAAGATTCGTCACTCTAAGCCTGTTGGTGGTTCCAGCAGAGAAAGGAAATGAGAAAAGACAGGGGTTGTTCTGAGAACCCTGGTATGGCTGTAACTGCCAGCTCTAATTCCTCATAAGAGTTCTTTCTTGCCTTTTGAAAATAAAATGTAAGAAGGCAGAGGGTAAAAATAATCAAACCAAAGCACAGTTAAAAGAATAACAATACAGAGGATACCACATAACAGGACAGGTTCTTACTATTCCAGAGCCCATGTGTCAAGGAAGGGGCTATATGTATCTCTAAGTGAATGTGGCCATTAGTTCAACAAATAAGTAGTGAATAACCCCTTGTGCTGGGTAGTGGGATAGATGCTGGGGACAAAGCAGTGAACAGCCATAGTCCCTGAGTTTTATATTCTGACAAGGGAGATAGTCTTTAAATAATGACTTACTACATAATCGTAGATGTACTGAGCAGTGGAAAGAATTAAAGATGCTAGGGGGACATCTAACAGTTCTGGATATTAGGGAAGACTTTCTTGAAGAAGTAACATTTGAACTGACTGCTGAAAGAAGGGTCAGGGTTCAGGGGGCTGGGGTTAGGATTGAGGGTAGGGGACAAGTATTCACACAACTGGTGGTAGATTCAGTGTGGGTGCCCCCTGAAGAGTGAGAAAGCTAAGTCTAGCCTAGGTGACTGGGCGAGACTCTGTCTCAAAACCAAACCAAACCCAACAACAAAAAACCTGTCAAGGCCAGGCGTGGTGGCTCACGCCTGTTGTCTCAGCGCTGTGGGAGGCCGAGGCGGGTGGATCGCCTGTGCTCAGAGGTTCGAGACCAGCATGAGCCAGAGTGAGAGCCAGAGTAAGACCCCCTCTCTACCAAAAATTGCTGGGTGTTCTGGCAGGTGCCTGTAATTCCAGGTACTTGGGAGGCTGAGGCTAGAGAATCACTTAAACCCAGGGACCCAGGGGTTGGCGGAGGTTGCTGTGAGCTATGATTCTATGGTATTCTACTGAAGGACACAAAGCGAGACTCTGTCTCCATAAATAAATAAATAAATAAATAAAATAAAAGCAAAATTAAAAAAAAAAAAACTTGTCAAGAGTCCAGGCAAATATAAGGGCAACCTGTACTAGGGTTAAGAGAGTGGGGATGGAGAGAGCCAGGAAGAAAGGATTGGAGGAGGAAGACAAGATCTGAAGGTAAAGCATGGGTTGACAAGGTCAGCGGGGGGTGTGTGTGTTTGTGTGTATTTTCCATAGAAGTGAGCGGAACCAGAAGGACCAGATTTTAGATTAGCAGTTCTGTACACTTTCAGTTATACTCTTGTCCTCCATGCCAGAATCCCCATGCTCTCAAACCAAGCCTAACGACAGACCAGAACTGCAAGAATCAGTCATCTTTTCCTAATCCCCATATACTGAAACTGTACAAGATATGGCTTGTGGGGTTACACCCCAAGCATTCTCAACCTTTTCCCAGAACCTTGTGCTCAACTTTAAAGACAGACAGTAAGCAAGGATATGAGGAAGACAAAAAAAAAAAAAAAGAGGAAGCCTGTAATTGGCTACAACGAAAAGGAAAATGAGTGAATATGAGTTAAAGTATGAGTTCTCTTAGCTGTAACTATGTTGAAACCTTTTATATACTGCAGAAATACTTAGTAGTACTAAGGATTGGGCAATGTAGTCATTTACTAAATATTGGCTGAATTGAAACATTAAGTACAGGGTGTGGGCCTGTGGCTCAAAAGAGTAGGGCACCAGCCCCATATGCCGGAGGTGGTGGGTTCAAACCCAGCCCTGGCCAAAAAACCCCCCAAAACAAGAAACATTAAGTATAATAGAAGTCTTGAGGGCTTACAGGTACTTAGTACAAATTTATTTAGAGTCTCCAACTGCTAAAATTTCATTACAAAAAAGAGAAGGAAACAGAGCAGATAGGGGCTTGGCTGAAGGTTGTGGAAACAGGAAATTTGTGCTGTATGAAGCAAACTCTGGGCCAGAGTTCTAGTAATTACTAGCTGACCCTTGACAAGTCTGTTCTTGTATTCTCTCTTTGAAAGTAAGATTATGTAAAATGGGTTCTAAGCGCAACTTCTGGTCTAATATAGTAAGGAAAGCACAGTCAAAAAGTTTATACTGTACAGATGTGAGCAGGGAAAGAAAAGAAGCAAGCCAATTATTGAGGGCAACAGGGAGCTTTCCCTGCTAAATTTCAAATAATCCTAAACTGTGTCAGGATTCAAATGTGGATGCCTTTCTGTGGGCTCTTGACTACAAAGTGATGGCCACCACCTGTTTTTATTCATTCCAGCATCTGTTATTGTCTAAAACAAGTATCCTCCCTTTACCTCAGTCCCTAGTTCCCAGCAACTTTCCTAATAACTCAGGAAATCAATCACTCTTTCCAAGAACTTGGGTTCATGTAGCTTCCTTTAATCCCTACCCCCTAGGATTCTTCCCCAGGGCAGCCAACTATCCATCTTTTTTTCCAGGCCTCTCAATTGTTCTATAAAAAAGGGGAAATATTTTTAAATTAAAAAATAAACATAATAGTATAACTTAGAATGGCAATGGAGGTAGACATAGGAGGCGGCCCAGGGATATTTGTGCATATCTGCTCTTGCAAATAGTATCCTCTACTAATGGAGAATAGTGGCACTCACGGGGCTTTGGGCTAGAAGTCAGAGAGAACTGAGGCCCTGGCAATCAAAAGTGTTCCAAAAGGAGTAGGGGCAATGTTTAGCCTCTAATGTTTCTTTCTTTTTTTTTTGAGACAGAGCCTCAAGCTGTCCCCCTGGGTAGAGTGCTGTGGCATCACAGCTCACAGCAACCTCCAACTCCCGGGCTCAAGTGAGTCTCCTGCCTCAGCCTCCCAAGTAGCTGGGACCAC
>NW_003852443.1:9057303-9059724 GCF_000181295.1 Otolemur garnettii | reverse complement strand
CGCCACCTTAGGTGTACGTGGCTGGCGCCTTAGCCGGTTGAGCTATAGGCGCCGAGCCTAGTCCCATTCTTTAAAGCAGTTTTTCTAGGATGAGTTCAAGAACTTAATTGTCTGGCCTTGCATTTTAAGTGGTCAGTAGCCAGATGGGGCTTGTGCTTACCACAGGATAGCAGTTATAGAACATTTCCATAATCATGGAAGTTCTGTTGGACAGCACTGACCTAGAAAAAAATGTTATTAATTACTAATTCAATTTGAAATTCATTTAAATTGAGATGGTGTTCCTAATTTCTTTTATCCCTGCTAAAAAAAACCCCCAGAAACCAAGCAAATAATCCCCTCATCTAATTCTTGAAATGATTCTTTGATATTATATTTTATTTAGGGCTTATAGTAATTGGGGTAATTTTTCTGTAAGTTGTTCAAAAATTAAAACTATGTTCAAATGTAGCTGAAAAGCAGGGAGAGGAAGAGGTCTTTAGTGAAGTTTGGAAGATGACTCAGATTAATACATAATCCTCATTGCTCCAGAATTTAAAGGCTCTTCAAATCTTGAATGAATTTAAGGAACATAAGAAAGTCCTCTTGTCTTACTTTCTAAATGTTTCTTCTCCTCCTATGCACTGTGATACATAAAATTCCTTCAATGGGGAGAAAAAACATTTATTAACTAATTAGATATAAAACTTTAATAGAGGCAGCACCTGTGGCTCAGTGGGTAGGGAGCTGGCCCCATATACCAAGAGTGGTGGGTTCGAACCTGGCTCTGGCCAAACTGCAACAACAACAAAAAAATAGCCAGGTGTTGTGGCTGGCGCCTGTAGTCTCAGCTACTCCAGAGGCCGAGGCAAGAGAATTGCCTAACCCCAAGAGCTGAAGGTTGCTGTGAGCTGTGACAACCACAGCACTCTACCAAGGGCAACAAAATGAGACTCTGTCTCTAAAAAAGAAAAACCAACCAACTTTAATACAGATATCCTGGGGAGAAACACACTAAGATGTAAATTACTGACATCTACCACTTTCCAATTTTTCACTGGAGATGGAAGAGAAAGTTCAAAGTTGCTGAATTTCTGGATTAAGGTAGAAACGGCTGGAGAAAGAAGGATCAGAAAGAGGTTTTACTGCTTAGCTTTGCCCAAACTTGGCCTTTGGTATTTTGGAATATAAAGTGAGAATCGAATCAACAGAAACATCCAGCTCTGGTTTCCATTCACTTTGAAAGTGGGGTTCTCCTGTATCCTGAAGGAATTTACTGATTACTTTGAACATAATAATGGCCAATGCCGGTTTCAGGTATTTTAGGTATTTTAAAGATACATTTGACATCTGGTGACATCAAATTATAGAATTTCAGAGTCTGAGGAATTCTGGTAGCATTTTGTTTACTAAGACAAGAATCTGCAAATTATCTTTTGCTAAATTTCTGTGCCTTACTTTTGAGATGAAGAACATGAAGCCTACAAAAGGAGAATGGATTTTCCCAAGGTCATGGACAAGTAACAATAAAACAGTACTGGCTCCGTGCCTGTAGCTCAGTGAATAGGACACCAGCCACATACACCAAGGCTGGCAGGTTCGAGCCCAGCTTGGGCCTGCTAAACAAAAATGACAACTGCAACCAAAAAAATAGCCAGGTATTGTGGCGGGTGCCTGTCATCCCAGCTATTCAGGAGACTGAGGCAAGAGAATCACTTAAGCCCAAGAGTTTGAGGTAGCTGTGAGCTGTGATGCCACTGAATTCTACTGAGGCCAACATTGTGAGACTTTGTTTAAAAAAAAAAAAAAAGACAGTACTAGGACAGAGTCTTCCATGTATTCTTTCTACAGCACTCTGCTGATTTCTCACAATTGCTTTCTTTCTTTGAATATTTAATTGTGATGCTTGGTACAGCTTCCCACAGTTCAACTGGGTGCAATTATTGTTTCTTTTATTTTTGTGTTTTTTATTCATTGCCTGTCTAGCAACACATAAAGCATCAGAGTATTTTTATTATATTAAGCAAAGATAGTGTAGCATTAAAGCAAAGATATTAGGAAGAAATACAATAAATCAGCATATCTCTCTGGATGGCAAAATGATAAACTATTTTTATTTTCTTCTTTGCCTTTTTTTGTATTTCAAATTTTTTCTACAATGACCATTTTTTTTTTTTTTTTTTTGGCCGGGACTGTTTTTGAACCCGCCACCTCCAGCTTATGGGACCAGCGCCCCACTCCTTTGAGCCACAGGCACTGCCCTACAATGACCATTTTAAAAATTTTAAATTTTTCTCAGGCATTACCTTATAATCAGAAAAGGATATTAAACAGTGTACATAGTTTATGTATGATAAAATACACACAGGTATGTGTATATGTATATAAAATCTCTTCTTATTTCTACTGTTTGAAAGAATCTTTTTTTTTTTTTTTTTTGAG
>NW_003852443.1:9054663-9056934 GCF_000181295.1 Otolemur garnettii | reverse complement strand
TGGCTGGCGCCTTAGCCGGTTGAGCTATAGGCGCCGAGCCCTGTTTGAAAGAATCTTGTCTTCATTTGCATCAGATGAAGCAGGAGGCTCCCACTAAACAGGGCTAAGGGAATATTAATGATATTGCAGCTGTTGGGACAGTCAAGGAGGACGCTCATTTGTGCCACCCCACTTCCCATGTTTTTTAGCTGAAAGAGCTGAGTTCTGTCTGAAGGGATTGCTGCTTTTTCAGCTAACACCAGCTTAGTCCCCTTGTCATTCTGAGTCCAATGTCTTTTGGTTCTCTGTGAATGTGCAGCTAGTTTCCTTCTTGCCAATCTATTGATTTTCATACATATGCGCGTGTGCGCTCACACATATATATACAGGGTGGCCATAAAGTTCGTGTGCAATTTAAAATAGTCTATAACAGTTTACTATTTTAAATCAAATATATAATAGTATACTATTTTAAATCAAATATATAATAGTATACTATTTTAAATTGCACACGAGCTTTATGGCCACCCTGTATGTACATTTTTTAAGCCCTCTTCACTTAACTGCAACAAAGAAGTATGAACTATTAATCATCGGGGTAGACGTTTTACTTCACATGGCAAGTAAAAGGTCATGAAGATAATTTCCTTCAGATTCCAACTAAATCACCTTCTAAAACACATAAAGAGGAGAATAATTCTAGGTTTTTGTACATGAGATATAAAAATAAAAAACAAACCTCAGAAACCATTGCTGATGTGTGTGTTGGGAGAGAGAGAAAGGAATGAGTTTTACTCGTCTACAAATCAGCTTGAGTTTGTTTTGAGCTGTTTTTCTGCATCCACTAAGAAAAAATGTTCTAATGAGATCCCATACATTTAAACTCTCTTTCAAAACAGAGAGAATACAGGAAATTTGAGTATCTTACTGATTATCCAACGCATTTGTGTGTCCTCGCCTTCCACCTTCCTTCTCTTTCTCTGAACTCCAACCACCATCACCGTGCCAGTCCCCTGATGCTGCCAATCAAAATAACCCCTTCAAACTGTACCTTTTTGGCTACTCTTTGGCTATGCCCACATAGTAGCCATTAAGTGCCTAAGAAATTGTGCCAGTTTGCTCATTGACAATTTTTGAATTTAATAGTGTAGGTCAGTGGTCCCCAACCTTTTGGTACCAGGGACGTGTTTCATGGAAGACAATTTTTCCATTGTCTGGGGGGGGGCCATGGTTTTGGGATGATTCAAGCACCATTACATTTATTGTGCCACTTTATTTCTATTTTTATTACATTGCAATATGTAATGAAATAGTTATAAAACTCACCATAATGCAGAATCAGAGGGAGCTCTGCTTCTTTTCCTGTAACTAGATGGTCCCAGCACTAGCATTACGGCCTCAGCTCCACCTCAGATGAGGCATTAGTTTCCCTTAAGGAGTGTGCAACTGAGAGCCCTCGCACGCACAGTTTGCAGTAGAGTTTGTGCTCCTATGAGAATATAATGCCTCTTTGCCCGCACTGATCTGACAGGATCAGTCGGCAATGCACGTGATAGGGAGCAGCTGTAAATACAGATAAAGCTTCACTCTTCAACTGCCACTCATCTCCTGCTGTGTGGCCCAGTTCCTGACAGGCCACAGATCAGCACCCATCCATGGCCGGGGGGGTTGGGGCCCACAGATGAAGGTAACATATATTGTAAAAACATATACATTTCCCCCAATTAAAACAAAGCTACTTCATTTAAAAAGCTTTAAATGAATGCAGGCATAAAAAGCTTTAAAAAGAATGCAGGCATAAATATTTCTCTCTGAAGCTGGCTCTCATGGAAAATAGTGGTTTAGCACTGAGCCAGGTATTTCCTTGCTCTTTAAAAAATTTTTTTTATTTTTGCCATCAAAACTTCTTTCCTTGGTATCTTACGCTCCAGGGGCCATGTGAAGATCAGAACCTATCCACAAAATTATGGAATAGGTTAGTTCATTAAGGATTTCAGTGGTTTCTTGCAGAAGATCCCTCTGGGACCCTATCCTAATAACGCAAAGAGGGCTTTTAGGAGGACAAAGCAGCCAGTGAAGGAGGCCTTTCCTTACTCACTCTCCCTACTTTCTCACTTCCCTTTGCCTCTTGCTTTCCAAATGTCTCCTTTCCTCCTTCTTTCCCTTCTTCCTTTTCTTTTCCTTCTCTCCTTTCTCCCCCACCCTTTTAAAATAAACCATCCTATCTCACTGTCTCTCTCCTTGACTGTTGTTGAACATAGTGATACATCAAATGGATGGCTTTTTTTTTTT
>NW_003852443.1:9036277-9053600 GCF_000181295.1 Otolemur garnettii | reverse complement strand
TTAGGTAGGACTTGAACCTGAAGGTTTATCTTAAACAAGTCTTGTGTTAGTGCTTTAGTAGTTGTGAAGAAATATGAGTCAAACTC
Source organism: Otolemur garnettii (assembly GCF_000181295.1). Lineage (NCBI taxonomy): Eukaryota > Metazoa > Chordata > Mammalia > Primates > Galagidae > Otolemur > Otolemur garnettii. Next base: position 9,053,514 of record NW_003852443.1, on the reverse strand, counting down.
TTTTTCTTTAAGGAAGACAAAATGAACTTAAATGAAAATATCTGAGAATACTTAAGTATTAAGCTACATGGATACAACTGTAAGTACTATAGGCACTCTGAGTTTGTAGAGATCACCGAGGTCGGGAGTAGTTAAGATTTTCTAGAGGATATTATAAAAGGTGCTTTAGTGAGATTATTCTAGGGTGGTAATATATACAAGAGTAATTGAAAAAGGGGTGCATAGAGAAGGTTTAGATTGGCCAGGAGTGAGGAGATGTGGCCTGGCACAGGCTATGAAATAAGGAGGAAAAGGCTTTTCCATTTCTATTCCAACTTGGTGATGGTTGGAATAGAAGTGGAAGGACAGAAGACAAATCAAAGGAGCCTGGAGGAACAGTGGTAGCATTAGCAGATTTGGGGAAATTAGTTATTATAGATGCCGCCAGCCTAAGTTCTTAGAAGTCACCATTATAGAATATATTGAAAGGAAATATATAATTACTGCTATGCAAGACTATACAGAAACGTTTTAATTTAAAGTATATATCCCAACAGTGAACTAACGTTATTGACTTGATAAGGTCTATAGATAATAATGACTAATAACCCGCATAAATTTCAGGCCAGCCTTGTAAAAATGTTATATATGACAAATCATAAAAACTGTAATGGGAAGTTCATGATTTCACATGAGTAGTAACTCATTTTGTGATCCACTAGTCTTGTTATTCATAGCAAGCTTTCTTTTCCCCCCACCACTGAAGAGCAAATAGAGCAATCGTGTCCTCAACGATACCTGTCTTCAAAATATTTGGTATTTCTATGATAATTCTGGACAGGAGACTTGGCACTGCAAGCCAATGCTTCAGTAATTAACTTTAATAAATGAAACCAATATGTTAAAAAATTCAGACACAATTTAAAAGTAACGCAAGTAAGATCTGGTCTTGCTAGAAATTCATGCACTAGGAATCCCGAATTGAATTTCGTTAATTTTCTTTCTGACTTTGTACTCTTATTATTATTTATTGAACACCCACAGGAAGCTTACATCTTTCCAGAACATGTTAAAGATGTAGTCCTAGGTCACTTTCTAAAAATATGGAGAAATGTACAAGATGATTCTTTTTTTTTTTTCTGGTTAAAAGAACTGCAAAGGGGGCGGTGCCTGTGGCTCAGTGAGTAGGGTGCCAGCCCCATATACCAAGGGTGGCAGGTTCAAACCCAACTCCAGCCAAATTGCAACAGAAAAAATAGCTGGGCATTGGGGTAGATGCCTGTAGTCCCAGCTACTCAGGAGGCTGAGGCAAGAGACTCGCCTAAGCCCAGGAGTTGGAGGTTGCTGTGAGCTGTGTGACGCCACAGCACTCTATGGAGGGTGATAAAGTGAGACTCTGTCTCTAAAAGAAAAAAAAAAGAACTGCAAAGGGACAATGAGGTCTACTCCTGAAATTTAGGATAGGAGATGATCTGTCCATTTTATACATATATGACACAATATTATCTGTCCACTTCTGAACTTCATTCTGTCTATAATACTGTTGCCAATTAAAATAAATGTCAAAGACAAATCTACTAATCTTATCCTCCCCCTCACACAACTTATACAATTTGCCCATCAGAGTAAACATTATCCTCTTAAATAAGAGACACAGGAGTATGTTTGGGAGTTATCATAATTCTTTCTGTGTAATGAAATAAAATTCCTGCCTTTTCTTTTTCTTTTTTTTTTTTTTTGAGACAGAGCCTCAAGCTGTCCCCCTGGGTAGAGTGCTGTAGCATCCCAGCTCACAGCAACCTCCAACTCTTGGGCTCAAAGGAGTCTCCTGCCTCCGCCTCCCAAGCAGCTGGGACCACAGGCGCCCACCACAATACCCGGCTATTTTTTGGTTGCAGTCGTCATTGTTGTTTGGCGGGCCTGGGCTGGATATGAACCCACCAGCTCAGGTGTATGTGGCTGGCGCCTTAGCCATTTGAGCCACATGCGCTGAGCCAATTCCTGCCTTTTCTTTTTACAACATTCTTCTAAATCTGTTCATGTCCCTTAATCCTAACCAAGAAGTGTTAGTCTCCTTGTTGCTTCTACTCTACCATTTGTTGAATGTTCCAGGTAACCACCAAGTGCCCATTTGAATTATGGCTTCCATGTAAAGAAACACTGAATTTCTATGTATACATATGAGAGTGTGTGTAATAAACTTCTCTGAAGAAGACAGGCACACAGCCTACAGACACACATAAAAAATACTTATCATCCTTAATCATCAGAGAAATGCAAATTAAAACCACTTTGAGATATCATCTAACTCCAGTAAGATTACCCCACATCACAAAATCCCAAAACCAGAGATGTTGGCATGGCTTCTGTACTGCTGGTGGGAATGCAAACTAATATGATCCTTTCGGAAAGATGTTTGGAGATCACTTAGGGATCTAAAAATAGACCTGCCATTCAATCCTACAATTACTTTACTAGGTATTTATCCAGAACACCAAAAATTACTGTATAACAAAGATACATTGATGTTTATTACAGCCAAATTCATAATTGCTAAGTCATGGAAGAAGCCCAAGTGCCCATCGACCCATGAATGGATTAATAAATTGTGGTATATGTACACCATGGAATATTATGCAGCCTTAAATAAAGATGCAGAGACTTTACCTCTTTTATGTTTACACGAATGGAGCTGGAACATATTCTTAGCAAAGCATTTCAAGAATGGAAGAAAAAGTATCCAATGTACTTAGCCCTACTATGATACCAACTTATAAGCACCCACACTTCCATATGAATGCTATAACCCAACTACAGCCCAAGATGAAGTGGAAAGAGGAGGGGGAGGGGAGCAGAGGGGGGGAGGATGGGCAATTGGTGGGACCACACCAATTTTACAAGGTACATTTTACAAGGGTACATGTTAAACCTACTAAGTGTAGAATATAAATGTCTTAACAGAATAACCAAGAAAATGTGGTGAAGGCCACGTTAACCAGTTTGATGAAAGTTTTTCAAATTGTATATAAAATCAGTACATCGTACCCTATAATTGCATTAATGTACACAGCTATGATTTAATTAAAAAAAGGTTTAATTTTGCCTTACTGTCTGAATTTCCCTTACAGCTAATATAAAAAGTTTTTATTATATGGATTTAGCTACATATGATCTTCAAATATTCAGAATATGCTCCTATGACATTTGGGAGGGACATTAAAAAAGACAGTTAATTTAAGCTTCAGACTGACCACTTTGGGTCACCATCCACAGAATGATTCATCAATCATCACTGACCTTTGGGTGCTGGCCTTGGTGATTTCTATCTTAAGCACTTGCTCTGTAGGATCCTATATGGAATTTAAGCCAAAATATCTCAAAGTTCTAGAAATAGGTGTCAGGGGAAAATCACTCTGTGGGTAAGTGTACTATATTATACAAGATTATGTAGAATTTTCAGAATCTTTAAAAACCAATGGGCAAGGTGACTTCTCAAAGGGTCAGGGTTACAGTGGGAAGTGGTTTCCAAATTAATCTGACATCAGAACCACAGAAACATGCCCTGTCCCCAGAAGTATTATGCATTTCCACTGGGAAGCCTCAATATCTATATGGATGTTGCAACATAAACAAAAACAGACTCTGACACTCTGGAGATTTGTTTAGATTGAGGCTTCACAATCTATATCTATATATATAGGCACCCACACTTCCATATGAATGGAATCTTATATATAGGTATAGATAAGCTATATAATCTATATATATAGGTATAGATAGATAGATTCTTTGTTTTTTATTGTTTCAGGCTAATTTGGGGTACAAATTACACTGTTTGCATTTGTTAAGTAAAGCCCCTCTTATAATTGTGTCCTGCCCTAAGATGTGTGCCATACACCCTAACATTGATACATACGTATTTTATAACTTAAGTGGATTTCTTTATTATTTTTTAAAATTTCAGTTTAGCATGAAGGTCCAGACAATTAGGTTACATTGTTTGCATTTATCAGGCAAAGCCCAAGTTAGGGTTGTGCCCTTCACCAAGGAAGTGCGCCATATACCTTTACACTGGGCCTTTTAGGTAAGAGCACAACAATACTTCTCTCTCCTTCCCCCGCTCCCAGTTTGAGTCTAATTGTGTTTTTCTCTTGTATGGGTGTGTATTTGTTAGTTTACTGGTTTCATATTAGTATTGAGTACTTTGGATACTTGATTTTCCATTCTTGTGATACTTCACTAAGTAGAATGTTCTCCAACTCTATCCATGTTAATATAATATATAAAGTCTCCCTCTTTTTTCAAAGTGGCAGATTTTTGAAATCAGTACTCTTCTTCTCTATCACCCCAAGGGAAGAGTACAAAGTTCAGGATATTCCATAGGCATCTGGGAAATGTTCACTTGTTGCTTGGATAGGACCAACTTTCAGTAGAGCACTACACCGTAACCAGATAAACAACTACTAAACAAGTCTGGTCACTTGGCTCAGCACCCATAGCACAGTGGTTATGGCACCAGCCACATACCAAGGGGAGTGGGTTCGAACCTGGCCTGGGCCAGCTAAACAACAATGACAACTGCAACAAAAAATAGCTGGGCATTGTGGTAGGCGCCTGTAGTACCAGCTACTTGGGAGGCTGAGGCAAGAGAATCCCTTAAGCCCAAGAGTTTGAGGTTGCTGTGAGATGTGACATTTGACACTCTACCAAGGGTGACATAGTGAGACTCTGTCTCAAAAAAAAAGAAAGAAAAAGAAAAACTGAAGCAAGAGACTTGCTTGAGCTTGAGAGTTTGAGGTTGCTGTGAGGTGTTATACCACGGCACTCTACCAAAGGTGACATAGTTAGACTTTGTCTCAACAACAACAACAAAAATCTGGTCACTTTACTAATTTTTGGGTAGAACACACAAATCCTAATTCTTAGTGTAAAGAGTTCTTTCTGTTATACTATACTTGGTTTCTTGGTGTATAAATATATAAAATACTTTACAACTATATTTTCAACTTTAAAAGCATTGTATTTTCAATTTCCTATTTATCACTTTAGATACCCTAACACTCTTAACTTAAAGCTAAAGCCAAAAGCTTTGCCTAAACTGATGAATAATTATTAGTCGGGGACTGAGACGGGGAATGTGAAATAGAGCATAAAGCTTTATTAGTTTGCTCTGATCATATTAAATATTTGTGAACATTTAAACTGTTGCTGAAACAAACTTACCTGTTATTGTCCCCTTACATGAGTAGCTTGTTATCATTTCATGAAATGAACTTATTTGATGTCATTTCTCTTCAAGAAGCTATATTAATCGCTATCTGAGCCAGGGGTTGGTACTTCCCTAGAGGATTAAGAATACGTTATTGATTTGTTTTAGTATTTTTTTTTTTTTTTAGTTTTTTTATGTATGTCAAAAACAAGTTAAATTGGGGTTGTCCTTTCCATTCCTTCTCCTATTAGATTTACCTTTGGCTATTTGCAGGAGCTTTTGTTTATTTTCAAAGGTGTAGGACAGAATGACAAATGATATGTACTTAGGAATACTGATATTTTTACAGTATTCTTGCCTTTGAATAATGCTTTTATCTGTATTATTCCATTTCACCCTGACAACATTGCCCAAGGTGAATGGGAATTAAGATCTCCACTGTAAAGGTGAACAAGGTAAAGAAATGCACAAAGTGAGACAAAAGTTCTGCCTGAGGTTTTAAGTGGCACAATCAGAACTATAATCCAGGGCTTCTTTTTCTTTCTTTCTTTTTTTTTTTTATTGAGACGGAGTCTCACTTTGTCACCCTCAGTAGAGTGCTATGATGTTACAGCTCACAGCAACCTCCAACTCTTGGGCTCAAGTGATTCTCTTGCTTCAGCCTCCTTAGTAGCTGGGGCTATAGATGTCCATCACAATGCCTGACTTTTTTCTTTCTTTTCTTTTCTTTTCTTTCTTTCTTTCTTTTTTTGTTTAGCAAGCCCTGGCTAGGTTTGAACCTACTAGCTTGGAGCATGTAGCCGGCACCCTAACCACTGAGCTATGGGCACCCAGCCTGAACTATAATTCAGGTCTTCTGACGTACAGCTTTGAGTTATTTCTGCAAGAGTAGGAGGGTTTTCTCACTCTCTAAGAGTATGAGGTGTACCACTATCAGGCCCTTACTAAATATATCCAGTAATTCATAATACACAGCAGCCATTTCCATCCCTGACCCAATGCATCTAGCTTTCTACTATACTTCATCAAAACTAGCTGTTGTACCTAATCAAATTATTTTATACAATTTGGGGCTGAAACAATCACTACCCAGAATCCATTAAAAAAAGAAAAGCAATTATCTTTACATGATTGATCGTGATCATTTTTTCCTCCCCTGTTTATGCGTACAGGATCGTCCTCTCTTCTCCTTAAGTGTGTATAATTGAAGAATGCTTTTTTGTTAACTTTTATATCCACTTTAGATCGCATCTCTTTTCGTATTTGTCTTTTTCTTATCTTGTCCCTATAAAATAAAGACATCCTTCATGTTACTCTTTGGTAATTCATCCTGATTACCAATTTTTCTTTTCAAGATCTTTCTTATTTTTTTAAAGCCTCTTTGTACAGGTTTTATTTTTTATCCTGTCTTTGCAATGATGATTCTGTTACCTGCCACCACAAAAACATCAAATTCCTTATATTTCCTTTTTCATATGGACACACTAGCTCCTATCCAACTTTTATTAACATTTTAGAGCTGTAGTTCTTAAACTTTAATGGCCATCAAAATCATATGAAGGGTTTGTTCAAACAGATTGCTAGATCCCATACCCAGATTTCTGGCTTAGTAGATCTGGGGTGGGGTGATGCTACTGCTGCTGTTCTGGGGAACTTTGAATCACCTAGGGAACTTTTAAAATATATATATCAATGCCAAGGCCTTACCCTTCCACTTTAGAGATTTGAATATATTAGGTGTTAGGTATGGCATTGCTATTTTAATATAATAAAATCCTTACTGATTCAAATAAAGAACCAGGATTGAGAATCACTGACCTAGAAGTTGATCAAAGTTACATTTTAAAAAGCTAGCAAGCCTACCACCCTACCTCCTCACCTGTTGTGATTCCTTTCTTCCACAGACATGCACTAAGTACCTGTAATGATATCCTGTGGAGATTATGTAAGTAACACAGTTGTCTAAAATATGGTTCTTGTCCTCTAGGAGTTTATCATAGTTTAGGGGAGATATACATGTGTACATAAATATCTACAATATAAAGAAATATAAAACCCATATGAGCCATATGGGTTTGAACCATTAGGAAAGAATCTGATATTTTTTCTTTGGTGAGATATGGCCTGGAGTATTTGAGGTTTCTCCTATATGCTTGTATAAAAAGCGATTTATTTCCTACCTTCCCATCACGGCCTGCTATCTTTCTCTCTCTCCTCCTCCTCTCTCTCTCTTATACACACACACACACATCACAGAACAAACTTCTATGTAAAGTTAAGGCTAAGCTAGTCTGTGGGAGTTCCTCAAATATAAACATGAAAAAGGAATTAGACGTGCTGCTATGATCAACTGTAACTTCTTTACCTGGGAAAAGTGTCTGCTAAAGTGAGCATAAAAAGAAAACCCACATAATTTGGCCATGTAAACATGATAATTCATAAAGAATGAGCCAGAAGGGAGAATCTCTTGATCAAAAACTGTTTTTCTGCTCAGGGATAAAATAATTCTCATTTTAATTTTTTTATTATTATTCTTTTTTGAGACAATCTGAAACTGTTGCCCTGGGTAGAGTGCTGTGGTGTCACAGCTCACAGCAACCTCAAACTCTTGGGCTTAAGTGATTCCCTTGCCTCAGCCTCCCAGTTGGGAATACAGGTGCCCGCCACAACACCTGGCTATTTTTTGTTATTGTTGCAGTGGTCATTGTTGTTTTAGCTGGCCTGGGCCAGTTTGAACCCGCCAGCCTTGGTGTATGTGGCCAGTGCCCTACCCACTGAGCTACGGATACTGCCCCATTTTAATTTTAAGGGGGATATTGTACAGGTGTTTTATGTTTTAGAGCAGTACCAAAACATTTCCTTTGAAGATTACCAATGAATTATCTTGACAAGAAGAAAATACCTAATGACACCATAATTCCACATGTTCTGATAACATCAATGACTCCTAAAGGAATATACACCTCGCAATTATAGGATATCGAGAATACTATTGGGTTGGGCAGAGATAATGATTGATAGGGACTATTAGACTCAGAATGAGTGGTCAAATGCATCAAACTCTTTCCACTAAAGAGAGTTAATTTATTATCCTACCAACTACAAAAATGAATGATTAAATTTCTCTTTTATCACTGAGTAAAATTATTACAAAGACTGTTTCTCTTATAATAGTTATTCTGTCACTCAGCTTTCCCTTTTCTTTCTTCTATACTGAAATAATTTTGCCAGTTTGCATAATTTCCAATTTTAGGGCAGCTTTTGAGTATTAGTTTCTATTTTTGAGGAGACAACATCTACCTTCTAATATTAAACAATAATAAAGATTGTATGCTTCATTATTATAATTTGACCAGCAGCATGGCTGAATAAATATGATTCTCCTGATTGTCTATGAAATTTATCTACTACTTCAATGTTTTACCTTCAGTAATTACTATTACATTATTAGGGTGAGGTTGTAAGCAAAGTCAGATTTTGTTCTACACTGATGACTTGCATTCTGAAAGTATGGTAGGTAACCCAAAAATATTTTTCAACAACACTGGTGCTAGAAGTCACTACTTCAATGTGGTTTTAGAAATGGATACAGAGAAAAAGACTGAAGTATAGCTTTTCATTTGTTCCATATAAACTGAGGCCTAGGGATTTCTAAGGTCTGTTAGTGTAAAAAGTTTCTCATGTTTTTTCCAAGGCCTCCACTTGTGGGTATGGGAGATTGTGTTCTTCCCGAACTGAGATTTTAGGGTTACTGAAGGCAGAAACCATATATTGTATTTCCTTTCTTTTCTACCATGATTCCTTGATTGGGATGGTCAAGGTTAAGAATCAATAAAAAAGCCTGACTGGAGCATTTGTGCCAAGTTGACTGAAGTTGACCAGGAATTGGACTAGAAACTAGGAACCAAGCTTTGGCAGTGCCACTGATAACCCCATTTGGGAATGAAGAGGATAACACTGAATTTACCAGCCATAATTATTGATATGAATATAAATAAGCCCAGCAAGCCCAGGGCTTGAGTGCTTGATAATGGTACTCTGCTTCTACATGGGGATTTATAGCACTAAAGCATTTTGAAGGTTTTACATGATGGCAAGTAATTGTTTGGCTTCCTTTCTTTGACTTTAGTAACAAAACTATCCCAGATGGATTGAAGTCCAACTATACTTCTTTTAAAGACCATCTCCGTGGCCAGGCATGGTTGCTTATGACTATAATACCAGCACTTTGGGAGGCTGAAGTGGGAGTATTGCTTGAGCTCAGGAGTTGGAGATTAGCTCGGGTAACATAGCAAGAACCTATCTCTACAAAAGAAAAAAAAATTTACCTGGGCATGGGGGCTCAAAATCTATTTTCATCTCTTATTTCTAATATTTAGGAGTTATTTATTTTCTTTTATTCCACATGTAGTACCCAGCCTCCAAAATGGTCCCTCCTGGTTTCATATCCTTGTGTTTTCTCCTCTTATAGGGTGCTATGGAGTTGGCTGGATAAGACAGAAATGATGGTATTTCACTTTTAAGACTAGAATACTTGTGTAAGAAATGACTGTGGCTTCTACTATAAATTCTCTTTCATTTGCTTTCTCTCTTAATTCTCTTTTTTCTCTCATTTCTGTCGGATTACTTTTTTGTTGGAAAACTAGCTGTCATGTCATGAGGATACCAGGGCAGCCTACAGAAAGACCCTATAGTAAGGAAGTGAGACTGGCTAACAGCCTTGTGAGTGAACTTAGAAGTGGATTCTCCAGCCCCACTTAAGCCTAAAGAAGACAGAAGGCCTGGCAAACACCTTGATTTCAACTTCTTCTTCTTCTTTTTTTTGGCCGGGCTGGGTTTGAACCTGCCACCTCCGGCATATGGGGCTGGTGCCCTACTCCTTGAGCCACAGGCACTGCCTGATTTCAACTTCTTAAGAGACTGTGGGCCAGAAGCACCTACCTAAGTTGCTCATGGGTTCTTGATCCACAGAAATGATGTAAAATAATACATGTTTGTTGTTTTAAGCTGCTAAGTTTTGGGGTGACTTATTACCTAGTAATAGTAGTAATACCATAACTGTACTTAAATATGAAATATTGGCTTTGTGGCTACATTGAAGAAATGATGTCTCTTCTTTTTTTCTACAGGTGGCAGTTAATTGCTCACCAACGTTTTGCCAAGGTGTTTTGCAAAATACTGCAGATAGCACCTGACCAGATGATGTCTTGGTTCCCAGAGTTCACTCAACTCACAGAAGGTGAACACATAACTCTAAGGTATTTATTTACTCACATCGGTTTATTACTGGATCTGTTCTCACAGTGATCACAACTGCGAGGTGGTTAAATAGGACAATGTGTTTTATGGTTGTTTTTCTCATCTCCCATTTTCACAAATGTGAGGTAGTAACAAAATTAGTCAATACTGGAGAAATTATGGATTAGTTGACGACTAGAAGCTGGGTGCAGTGGCTCATGCCAATAATCCTAGCACTCTGGGAGGCCGAGGCGGGTAGATGGCCTAAGCTCACAGGTTGGAGACCGGCCTGAGCCAGAGCGAGACTTTGTCTCAGAAGAAAAAAAAATCCAGGACTTGTGGCAGGCACTTGTAGTTCTATTTGGGAGGCAGAGGCAAGAGAATCTGTTGAGCCTAATAGTTTGAGGTTGCTGTGATGTATGACATGATGGCACTCTACCAACAGTGACAAAGTGAGACCATCTCAAAAATAATAATAATAAAGTTGATGACTAGTTGAAACTACTAGGATGACTGATCAATCAATTTACATTCATGGAGTGGCATTATTAACATATTTGATATTGGAGTATCGGGAAAGATAATGCATTGCTAAAATGTTTAGTCCTACTTTATGTTCTATTATCCTTTTTATTTTGCTATTTTATTTTATTTATTTATTTTTTAGAGACAGAGTCTCACTTTACTGCCCTTGGCGGAGTGCTGTGGTGTCACAGCTCACAGCAACCTCCAGCTTAGGCGATTCTCTTGCCTCAGCCTCCTGAGTAGCTGGGACTACAGGTGCCAGCCACAATCCCTGGCTATTCTTTTGTTGCAGTTTGGATGGGGCCGGGTTCGAACCCTCTACCCTTGGTATATGGGGCCAGCATCCTACCCACTGAGCCACAGGTGCTACCCTATTATCCTTTTTAAATTGTAAAATTTTTACCATCTGGATTGTTTTTGAAATAGTAAAAGAAATAAAAAGACAGGCTAGGGCAAAATTTGAAACATAATTTTTAAACTTTTTAGTATGGAAACTTGAAATAAATACCAAAGTAGAGAGTATATAAACCCCTGTGTACCCATCACCCAGTTTTAACATTGCCAGTCTGGTTTTATCTATTCTCTACTTGACTTGCTATGTCCTTTGCTCACCACCTACACTGGATTAACTGGATGTAAATCTAAGACATCATCAGATAAGGTAATCTTAAAAATCTTACAAAGCTGGGGAGCAAGACCTTACCTGTTGTTCTCACTGATGGGTTCTAAGGAAAATGTGATTTAGCTGAAATATGTCTGTATTTTAGGCAAGTTATATAATTAGTTATCAATCTATATTTTATATTTTTTTCTAAGTAAAACTGAATTGTCATCCAGTTTTGTGGTGACATTATGAATTCACATTCTGAATTCTGAATTTGAAGATAAATATTACTTCTTAGGATCTGCCAGGGAGATGGAAGTTCCATTGATTGGCCATAATAGACAAATTTGTTCAGTGAGGGAGTAGTCTTTACAAAATTATAGTTAGAAGTTGGGATTATGCTTCTCATGACTACATATGTACTTATAGCTTAGATGCTAAAGGGCAACCAGGGGGTAGCCACTGAAGGCTGATTCTTTTTTTTTTTTTTGAGACAGAGCCTCAAGCTGTCCCCCTGGGTAGAGTGCCGCGGCACCACAGCTCACAGCAACCTCCAACTCCTGGGCTCAAGCGAGTCTCCTGCCTCCGCCTCCCAAGCAGCTGGGACCACAGGCGCCCGCCACAACGCCCGGCCATCCTTTGGCTGCAGCCGTCACCGTTGTCCGGCGGGTCCGGGCTGGGGACTCGAACCCACCACCCTAGGTGTACGTGGCTGGCGCCCCAGCCCGGTGAGCTATAGGCGCCGAGCCTGAAGGCTGATTTTTATGACACCTTAAATGTGTTATAAGTGGCACTCAGGACTAGCACAAAAGTGGATCAGTCACTCTAATATCTTACCTTCCCTTTTACAAAACCTCTGGCTGCGGTGGGGCCCAGATCTCTTCATGATGATTATTGCATTTGGTGTCATGTTTTTCCAGCTGGTGCACTGCTTCCCTTTGGGAGGCTTCTTGATGTTCACTCCTCTATCAGCCTCCTACCTCCTCTCAGGAGGAGGTCATCCTGTGACCGCACTTTGCATAGGCAACCTTTTCTAACCTGAGCTGTGATTAAATGGATAGGTTTAAAAGCTGTTTATGGATCATATATATAAGAGCATTAGAACTGATAATTAAAATTTCAGTTATGTGAATTTTACCTCCCCTACCCACCTCCAACACCATATACAAGAAAATCAGAATATTTTTGATCCAATAGCTTTGGAATTTTTTTTAAGAAAAAAGAAATAAATGTGCTGACAATTCCAGATATTGGAATATTATCAATGCAGAAACCAAAAATTAGTATCCAACACTTTCACATTATTATTTTGCATAAAACCTAGAACAAATTGGATCAAGGATATGTTTTGAGGACTATAGTCAGAGAGTCAGACAATGTCCATAAATAGCATATTAAGTTAAAGAATCCCTGTTAGAATTTGTTGGCCTCCTATTGACCATTCTTATATTCCTGCCTTACAGTTTGAACTTGGCTATCAGTAGTTCTATTCTGAGGTATATTCCCTGTTTTGGCTTCTCCTTTGGACAGTGGTTCTCAACCTTCCTAATGCCACATGTATTTTCATAGTTAAAAAGGGGTCGTGACTCACAGGTTGAGAACCGCTGCTGCCCTAGGTGGACCCTCTGGAATTAGCTTTTTCTGTCTTCCCCTGGCTTTGACTCTTGACTCAAGAACTGCTTTTATTGCTCATTTTACTGAACCTCATTTTTTTTTTTCTCACCTACCTGTAGCTCTGCATCATATTGACCCAAGTTGAAAAAACAGAAAGAAAAAATATTGGGTCTAAAAGAAAAGAAAACTAGAAAAGCAAGGTTGTTTTAAGAATGAGGAAATAAATTAAGAGAATAAAGAAGTTACCATATATCTTTGCTTAAAAATCTAGTCAATAAATATGTCAATATTTTAAAAAGTAGATTTAAAAACCAGATATTGCTCCTTTCAACTGCAGATTTAGGGACTGCATGGGTGGTTAACTGGTCATTTAAAACATTTATTTGATTCAAAGGAGTTTTCATGTCTCTTCATGCTTCAAGGACATATGATTGCTTGTGGTGAGGGAGTACCATGGTTCAGTTCGATTAAAGAAAAAACTTATTTGTAAAATAAAATATAATGATAGAATGACCATTAGAGCTATATGTGCCAATATACTCATTACAAAATTTTACAAAATATTTACAAAAAATGCTCTACATGTTGGCCACCTCTTTGTAAAATTTTGCAATGAATATTTTGTAAATAAATATGAGTACAGTCATCTACAATTTCCCATTTTTCCTATGGATGGCAACTTTTGGGACAACCTGTATTTTAGGCTTAGGTTCTCAAGATGTGGTCTAAAATCTCTTGTGGGTCCTTGAGACCTTTGTAGGAGGTCAGGAAATTTAAAACTCTTTTCATAATAAGACCAAGATGTTATTTGCTATTTTCACTCCAATTTTCTTATGAGTGAGAACCAGTGCTTTTGAATATTAATTGATAAATATCAAATTTTGATTTTATATATTCCAATGAAAATTATTTTTTTTTTTTTTTTTTTTTTTGAGACAGTGCCTCAAGCTGTCCCCCTGGGCAGAGTGCCATGGCATTACAGCTCACAGCAACCTCCAACTCCTGGGCTCAAGCGAGTCTCCTGCCTCCGCCTCCCAAGCAGCTGGGACCACAGGCGCCCGCCACAACGCCCGGCCATTTTTTGGTTGCAGCCGTCATTGTTGTTTGGCGGGTCTGGGCTGGGGATTCGAACCCGCCACCTTAGGTGTACGTGGCTGGCGCCTCAGCCGGTTGAGCCACAGGCGCCGAGCCATGAAAATTATTTTAAAGTGCTATTTAGCTTTGGTTCCCAAAATACTTACATAGCTATCATTTTGCAATACATCTGACAGGTAGCCAGGCCAGAAATTATTTCTACTTAACACAAGAAAAAAACCAAGAAATCAAGAATTTTAGATTATATACTAAGTTAGTAACAGAGGAATAATAGAATATACAGGACTTTCAACTCTACCCCAATTATTTGGCTATTGAAGTCAATTGCCTTTCACCCTATATACTTTAGTGTGATTGTAACATCCTAAGCAGAATGGCATTGCAACACAACAGGGAACCACCTACAGCCACTTTCACATTAAACATCTTCATCTCCTGAGCTAATTCATTTCCACAGCTAACCAGAGTTCAACACTTTCCTGTCATTTAAACAGTATTTTCTTTTTTTTTTTTGTAGTTCTTTAGGTCCTCATGATTTTCTCTGGCCGTATACAGGCCACCCATCTAAAAATGAATTTCAAAGAATCGGTCTTTTCAGGCTTGTCATGCTAATCACCTGCTCAAGAACTTAAAATAGTTCCTACCACGTCAAACTTACACTCTTCTGCTGAGTTTTCCATGCTCCCATGATTTGGTCTCACCTTACCCATTTAACCTTATGTCTCTTCCTTCTAGCAATAATTTAGCTTTTCCAGGAAGACTGTCTTTTCCTTACACCAGCTTCACTCCTCCTTCCACAATAGCACTTAGAATTTATTATATTTTGCTCATTAATCTTTTAATGCTGCTGGGTACTAAAGCTCAGATATATTAATATGACAAGCTCAAATCAACGTATCTGGTCAATGGTAGAACCAATATTCAAACCCAGGTCTGTCTCCTCGTCACTATACCAGATATATTAGTAATTCAATTAAAATGGGCTAAAGGACCCAAAATTGTATGCTCAGACTGCTTAAAAGAAAACAACTAAATGTTGTTGACAAAAGACACATCTAAAATATATGGATAAAAAAGATAAAAAATTATAGGATAGACTCTCCTTTACACACATACACACATAGCTGGTGTAGTTAAACTTTAAAACTAAAATCATTATCAGAGGCCCGGCACTCTGGGAGGCCAAGGCAGATGGACTGCTTGAGCTCATGAGTTGGAGCAAGAGTGAGACCCTGTCTCTAAAAAAAAAATCTGGGCATTGTGGTGCACAACTGTAGTCTCAGCTACTTGGGAGGCTGAGGCAAGAGGATTGCTTGAGCCCAAGAGTTTGAGGTTGCTGTGAGCTATGACGCCATAGCACTCTACTCCAGGCAAGAAAGTGAAACTCTGTCCCCCCCAAAAAAATCATTATTTTTTTCCCAGGAAAAATATAATAATTTTTCCGTTTTCCAGGAAAATATAATAATTTTGACAAATCTAACACATAGCTTCAAATATAGAAAGTAAATGTTAGCAGAATTATAAGGAAAAATAGATGAATCCATAATTATAGTAGAATGTTTCCTTTCAACATTTTTTAATAACTGACAGACAAAATGACAGGATATAAAAGATTTGAACAGCATAATCAGTGAATTTTTTTTTTATTGTTGGGGATTCATTGAGGGTACAAGATACCAGGTTATACACAATCAGTAAATTTGACCCAAAAGGTATTATATGGAACACTGTCCTCCATAATAAGAGAGAATAGTTATTCTTCACAAATATAAAATGGAACTACTTAGAAGTAAATAATAGTGAGCATCTGTTATCAAAACTTGAAGGAGTAAATTGCTTAGAAATTTATATGCCTAAACACATAGATGAGAGAGCAAACACACAAAAAAGGCTGAGAAATCAATGAGCTAAGAAAGCCTTTACGTCGAGAAATCAGAAAAAAGCAAAAAAAAGGAGAAGATAGGAAATGACAAGCAATATGGAAAGAAATTAATGAAGTAGAAAGCATACACATAATGGGATCATTTGGGTCATTTAGCCCATTTAATTGAATTACTAATGTATTTGTTATAATGGCTAGAAGCACTGGCTTCAGTATTAGACAGACCTGGGTTTAAATTTCTACCATTGATCAGACAAAATAGACATTCTGTCTATTTATCAGCTATTAAAGTATATTTAAATATTCTACTATAATTATAGATTTATCTATTTTTCCTTATAGTTCTGCTAACATTTACTTTCTATATTTTGAAGCTATGTGTTAGATTTGTCAAAATTATATTTTCCTAGCAAATTTTTGTTTCCTGGTAAGAAGTTCATTTTTAAAAACTGATAAATGCCTAACAAGCTGATTTTAAAAAGAGAGTGTGAACAAAATAACCAGTGTTAGGAATGTAAAGCAAAACATTACCACGGCCCCAATAGATATTAAATGATAATAGAAGATATGGTGAAAAACTTTGTACCTATATGTTTGAAATGTAAACAAGTTAGACAACTTACTGGAAAATACTGTCAATAACTGAAACAAATATAACTAGAAAATCTGAAATAGCATTACATCACTTAATCCATAAATAAAAACTTTTCCATAAAGAAAACTCTAGCTTCAAATTGTTTCTTCAGTGAATTCTGCCAAACACTTAAGGAAGAAATAATGATCAATTTTATATAAACTCTTCTTCAGATTTGAAAACAAAGTATTCCTGGCTTGTTTCATGAGGTCAGCAAAACCTGACACAAATATTAGAAAAAAGGAAAATTACAGAGCTATCTTATAAGCATAGATATAAGATTCTAAACAAAATTTTAATATACTATATTCAGTGATATAGAAAATAGTCAATGCACCACGACCAGTTTGGGTTTATACTAGTATTGCAAGGTTGGTTTAAAGAAAACCAATCGGCTTGGTGCCTGTGGCTCAAGCAGCTAAAGCACCAGCCACATACACCTGAGCTGGTGGGTTCG
>NW_003852443.1:9033024-9034259 GCF_000181295.1 Otolemur garnettii | reverse complement strand
GTCCTTGACTATTTTTTCGGCTTGGCTGCTGTTGGTATATATAAAGGCTACTGATTTATGAGTGTTGATTTTGTAACCTGAGACGCTGCTGTATTCCTTGATCGCGTCTAATAGTTTAGTGGTAGAATCCCTGGTATCTTCCAGATGTACAAGCATATCATCTGCGAAGAGTGAAAGTTTAATCTCTTCTGACCCTATATGGAACCAATCCTATAATTAACCATACTAACAGAATAATAGAAAATAATCATATGATTATCTAAACAGATACAGAAAAAACATTTGATAGAAGTCAATATGTGCTTATGATAAAAACTCCTAGCAAACTAGGATCAGAAGGGGAGTTCCTTAATATAATAAGAAGTCAATTAAAAAAAAAAACCATGAGGACCCTTCTTCAAACAATAGTGAACTGTTGAGAGATTTCCCTTTGAGATCAGGAATAAGAAAAGGATGCTGTTACCTCAACTTCTATTCAACATTGTACTGAAGGTCCTAGCCAGTTGGATAAGGCAAGAAAAAGAAATACAAGGTATAAGGATTAAAATGGAAGTAATCAACTGTCATTATTCAAAATGATGTAATAGTATGTAGAAGATCTAAAAGAATATAGAAGACAGTGTGATACCAGCATCAGGTAGGTAGATGAAGCAGAATAGAGAGCCCAAGATTAGACCTTGCTTGTATGGACACTTGATTTTTGACAAAAGTGGCAATATAGAACAAAACCTCTTCAATGAGTGGTTCTAAGATAACTGGATCTCCATGTGGGGAAAAAAAGGAAGCCTGATCTCTACTTTACAACTTATACAAAAATTAATTCCAGGAAAACAGTACAAATAAATCTGAGAGAAAAAACAATAAAGTTTTTAGAAAATAAGACAGGAGAACTACTTCTATTACCTCAAGCAGGTAAAGATATCTTAAAGAGAACACAAAACTATTTAATAGAGGAAAAGATTGGTAAGTCTGACCACATTGAAATTTAGACCTATTGCTCATCAAACAACATTGCTAGGCAAATAAAAAGGCAAACCACATAATAACATTAGAAATTTGCGGGGGCGGAGCCAAGATGGCGGACTGCAGCCAGCTTTTTACAGAAGCTCCCATCCAGAAGGAGGCTGAAAGGACAGAAGCTTAGCAAATTAGCTGATGGTTTGGAGCAGAGACAAGAGAGAAGATTGAAGAGCGCACTTCAACCTTCCTGAGGCGAGCTGTGATCCCAAAAATAC
>NW_003852443.1:9014594-9026420 GCF_000181295.1 Otolemur garnettii | reverse complement strand
AAAAAAAAAAGAAAAAAAAAGAAATTTGCAATACATCCATCCAATAAAGGTTCATATCTGAAATACATAAACAATCATTATAAATCAATAAGTAAATGACAGATAACCCAAGGAAAAAAATGAGTAAAAGCCTACAAAAACAATCCCACAAATGATGACATCCAGCAAATATACAGAAAGGCAGTTGACCTCATTAGTAACCAGGGAAATGCAAATTAAAACCACAGTAAGCAGAGAGAGAGCTAAAACTTACCGTACTGATAGTAATACATATTAGAGCAAATGGGAACTTTCATATACTGCTGGGATAGTAGATACTATAAAATCCCTTTGAAAAACAGACTGGCATTTTATTATCTATTAACGTTAAACATATGCAATTCCACCTCCAGATGAGCACTCAACAGACATTCATATGCACATCCACCTGGAGACTATATAAGAATGTTCGCTATGACCTTACTCATATTAGTATCAAACTGGAAATACTATTTCCATTAATTGTAGAATAAACTCTGGTATATGCATTCAATAGAATACTATACAGTTAAAGAAAATCAATGCACAATAACTACATGCAACAATGATTGAATTTCATAAAGATAATGTTGAATGAAAGAAGCCAGAGCATACTATAAGCTTCCATTTATATAAATGTAAGACAAAACAAAAAAACAAGTAATGATGCATGCTTAGTTGGCAAAACCATAAAGAAAAACAAGGAAATGCTTATCATAAAACTAAGGATGGTGCTACCTTTGGTGGGCAGAGAGGGTGAAGTGATTGGGAGAGGGCATGGGGGACTTCTGAATTCTGGCAATGTTGTATTTCTCAGTGTAGATGGCAGTTGGATGAATGCTTGATTTGTGATAATTTATGTTTTGGTTCACTCTTCTGTTATATTTCACACAAAAAGGAATAAAAATGCAAGAACTCTTACATTTAGTGATCACTCAGCAGCTCTAAAGCTTTGTAATGACAATCGATACAATAAAGAAATTTGGTGCATGTTTCCAGGAGTTACTCTATCCTACTAGACTTTTTTTTTGGGTTGTTGTTTTTTGCCTGGAGTTAGCAGAGATACCATAAATGGAAGTAATGGCCCTGCACTTAAAATTCTGTATGTCTTGGGTTCACTGTTTGTTTCCGTGCAGGTGATGTGTTCTCTACTGAGATCCAGGCTATCAAAAGCCAAGTGTCCCAGAACTCAGAAGGAATATGTTTGTTTAGATAGTCCTCTTGAGCGTGATATTCATAGAGGTTTTGATTTTTGTGGGAATTATAAGAATCTCAACAGACCAGGCTTCATGTGAAACATCTGTTCCTTTAAGGCAGCACAAAATAAATTACAAGATACTGTGCTTGAGTTCTTCTTTTTTATTTTTTAGGACAGAGTCTCATTGTGTTGCCCTTGGTAGAGTGCTGTGCCATCACAGCTCACAGCAACCTTAAACTCTTGGGTTTAAAGGATTCTCTTGCATCAGCTTCCCAAGTAGCTGGGACTACAGGTACCTGCCACAACACCCAGCTATTTTTTTGTTGCATTTATCATTGTTGTTTAGTAGGCCCAAGTCAGGTTCAAACCCATCTGCCTCGGGGTATGTGGCCAGTGCCCTAACCACTGAGTGATGGGTGCCAAGCCAGGTTCTTCTTTTTACAGAGGTGACAGGAAACATTTCACTAAGGTTACTCTCATGGTTCTTTCAACCAGTAACATCACTCAGTTCCCCCGCCCCCCACATATATCCTGACTCCTAACTAATCTGATTACATCATGTAGATGAGCCAACTGCTTGAACACTTTTGCATTTCATAGCACCTAGTAGCGAGTTAGGTACGTAACAGTCCCTCAACAAATGCTTTTACTGCCTGTATGTTTTCATTATTGAACACATTTGAAATATATATAACCAGTAGTTTTTCTACTGCCACATCATTTATAAACTTGCCTTCTGAGAGTTGGCAAGAAACATGTTCGTACCTCAGTTTGGACAAGAAGGTAGTTAACTACATTTACATTTTAAGTATGCTGGCAGTGTTAGAAAGAGCTCTTTGGGGAGTCAGGCAGAAATTAACAGACTCAACTCATTCCAAAAATAATCTGAGGACACTGCGGCTTATACAGTATTTTGGCAAGAAATTTATGAATTTTACATGATTGTAAGCATACGTGCTAGCTGGTGTTTAAATGCTGTCCAAATAACATCTGGAAAGGGTGTGAGAAGTTTCAAGAAATAGAGTTGCTGAACTGTCAGACATGAAGAGCTTTTCTCCTTAGGGCGCTCAGTCATTTGCTCCACCTGTCCCTTTCCTCACTTCAAGAGAGACAGCCAATCACTTTCCCTAGGAAGAATACTGCACGATTGTTAGAAGCAGTAGCTAAACAGGAGTTGGGCTCAGGGACTCTAGAACTGGACTGGACAGCTAGTGCTCAACAATCTCTTAAGATCTGCAGATCTAGCATGCTAACCAAGCTATTCCCATTGTCTGAATTTTTCTCAGAAGCATTGGATAGTTTTTTGTATTAGTCAAATAATTCTTGGAATGTTTTAACCTTTTCACAGAGCCTATGCTAGAAAGGTGGCTCATCAGGAGGTAAATTCACTTGGGCTGGAACCTTTATGGCAATACTTCTCTTACCAAGACTTAGCTTTGAATAGCACAATATGCAAAAAGGAACTTTACTTCTGATGGTCGTATCTGCAAGGGGGCTTGTAAAAGGCTATGGAATCCATAATGAACTGGAAATTGTATTATTTTGACCACACCTAATCATTTATAGGATTTTTTTGTAAAATACACTTACAGTCCTAGATCAGTAAGTAAGGGATAAATATTTCTCCATGCATATTATTTTCTCCATATCCCAATGTAGGGTTATAACAGTAGCGAGGGAAAGGAAGTAGGTAGAGTTGGAATCTCCAGGTATGAACAACTTATGAACTCTATAACTGTGCTATTTAATATAGTCACCATGAACTACCTGTTCTCATTTAATTAAAAATATGATTTTTTTTAACTTTTTTTTTTAGAGACAGAGTCTTACTTTATTGCCCTCAGTAGAGTGCCATGGCAGTGTCACACAGCTCACAGCAACCTCTAACTCCTGGGCTTAGGTGATTCTCTTGCCTCAGCCTCCCAAGTAGCTGGGACTACAGGCACTTGCCACAACGCCCGGCTATTTTTTGGTTGCAGTTTGACCCGGGCTGGCACCCTACTCACTGAGCCACAGGCGCTGCCCTTAAAAATATAATTTAAGAATTTAGTTTCTCAGCCATAGCGCTTTCTCAAGTGCTTATAGTCACATGTGGCTAGTAGTGACTGTATTAGAAAGTACAGACATAGAACATTTCCATCATTGTGGAAAGTGCTTTTCTATGTAATCACTTTGCACAGCATTTTCAATTGGGGGAAAATATTTCCTATGAGGACTGTGGCTCCATTCTCTTCCCTCAAATTCAAATTTATAAGTCACTTATAAATTACGTATGAGTGTCAGATTCTTATGTAGTATATGAACTCTGCCTTCATGGCATTTATGGTCTGTTGGGAGAAACAGACATATTCAAATGAAAAGCTAATTAACAAATAAAAGTGCACATGAATTCTCAGGGAAACAATAGATTTAAGAGACACAGAGGACAATGTACTGTTGATAGGGTAAATATAAAAGACAAAAGAGAAAGAGGGTAAAAATAATACTGCAGCTGATGAAACTAGGGGACAATGGTGCCACTGGTGGACAACAGGGAGGCACAAATGGAGGGGTAAAATGATGAATTCAGTTTCTGCCCCATCCAAGGAAGCACAGAGAGAATCAAGAAATTATACTCTTGCAAAATCAATGTCTGTGGGAATCTCAACTCAATAACTGACAGGTCTACACCAGTGTTGTTATTATTTCTTTCTGTAACAATTCAACCAGTGCACTGAGATTGAATCTTAAAGATAAAGGAGATAAAACATGAGAGAATGGAGATAATAACTAGATAAACTTAGGGGACAGCATGGAGGAACATTCTTGGCTCACTAATTCTTAGATTGAGCCACCTCAATCTTTTCTAGAGATTGTTTTATCAGGCTAGTGGATATGAGTGTGGAAAGCCAAAACAAAAAGACCACTAGGAATATGTAAATGACATCGGAAGGCACGTAGCATTTTAAATTTTCAAAATAAGAGTAAATCCTTTAATAGGTAATGAGGTCAAGTAAAGGAAAGGGAGCTAGGATCTCTCCCCTCCATTATCAAATGTGCAGAAGCATAAAGCCACATTTCTTGTCATCAACTGGATCCTGAAAATGCTGAGCAGAAACAGATTTTGCTGTGTTGTGAGGGTATGAAACAAAACAAGGCCACTCTGTGCAAAAGTAAGAAACTAGATAGCCTGCAGGCTTTGATATTTAGTTATGTAAGACCAACTAAAGATTCTCTTTCTAAGTTAGAAATACTTAGGAGAGTGCTATATGTCTCTCATATTTTTGATGTTCTTATACCCCATGAATGAAGTCCTGATAACTGTGGTAGCAATTTCTGAAATTCTTCCTAGAATTCAATCCCATAAGCATTAGGAACTAGGACTATAGTTTATACCTAAAGTGAACATTTGTTGTAGGAAGTTTCAGATTTAGAATTTGGAAAAAAAAAAAAAACCCTCAAAAAAACCCCCCAGGTCTATGAGAAGTAAGTTTTAACACATAATGTTCTCAAAACCCTAATGGTGGAATAAAGATAATAACATGAATTATACAGTATTGGAGATAACATATAGCTATTTCAAAGAAGTCTCTTCGTCTCCTTAAGCCTTTATTTATAAAACAAGGATAATAAAACCTGTGTCATTATGTTTTTTCAAAGACTGAGTAAAGGGATAATGTATAAAATGCTTAGAATAATGGCTATTTTTTACATTTAACAACTTCCTAAGAATGTCCCATGTTTCCACAGATGTATTAAATTAATAGCTGCAAAAATACTTTATCATATTGATGTAATTTATTTAACCACTTCTTTACTGCTAGACATTTGGATTGCTGAAGAAAGGAATTGAAAATGTAGCTTGGCATTTCTTTGTATATGAATTTCAAAGGCTGTAAGACCTGTAAAGGCCATAAAATACATGCTTTAGAGAGTGCGACGCCATATAAACTGGCAAGAGACCCTAGAGGTCAGTTCTCAATCTCTAGTCCTCGGGATGTGGCCTTCTACAGATTCCTACAGTAGAACCTCTGAAAGGTGACCGCCTAAGGGACTGTAATGAGGTGGTCAACGTAAGGAACTAGGCCCACTGTACTGCTAGGTACATGTGGTGCATGTCTGGTTTATGAAGATTGGGTCAATTTAAGGGGGTGGTCAATGTTGGGAGTTAGTCACCTATGGAGGTTCTACTGTATTTTCTTTTTGTTAGGAAGACAAAACGTGTAAAGGTAGTGACAGGATGGAGAATGACAACCGACAGTGTACGTGGCAGTTTTTTATTTATGCTCATTTTATGCAAGACACTGACTGAAAACTGCTGTGGAGCACTGTCCTATGAGTTGCTCTGATTTCACCAAGTGCCAGCCTCCAGAAATGAAGTCAATTTGTAAATAAGTGAGAAGTTTTAAGAACAGTTGTTGGGTAATTGCTATCTGTAGCAATAAAAAACTGCCTCCATTAGGGTTAGGAAGGGTGTAGAACCCAGTAATGAACGGAAAAAGAACTAACCTGCAACTTAGCTTTAGTATTTACTCTCTGCCTGCTCTTGGGCAAGTTAAATCATCTCCTATTTTTCGTCTGTAAAATAGAGAACACTTACTTGTGATTTAGCATGAAGTACAGTGCCAGGGACGAAGATGAGAAAATGATAGAGCTATTTGCTCTAAATGCTAGGGGCAATGAGAGTCAGTTTTCAGATACTCTGGTGACTCTGCTGGGAGGGAGAGCATTGGTGGAACACTATAGCCTGTTTCAGTAAACGGACGGTGCTGGGTCGGTTTTCAGGTCCAGTAGCACCGCCCACTCCTTCTGCTCCCAGGCATCTGCCCCCGAAAGAGCCACCAGAAGCCTAGGCCACACCCAAATTCTAGGCCAACTATGGGGCGTTTGTGGTTTGGCTCCTGGTCCAGCTAGTCCGGCGTGGACCCGTCGGCTCCAACTCACCTGCTTGGCAGGTGCAGGCAGCCGGAGGCGAGAGCCGGGGGCGGGCGCGGTGGGCGGGGGCAGAGAATGTAAAGCTCGGGGCGCATGGCACCCGCCGCCCAGGCGCCGCGGTGGCTGCTGGGATGCGCCGCAGCGAATGGTCGCGCCGGGCGCCGCTCCGAGTGACCTTTCACCTGCGCCCAGCGGTCCCGGGCGGCAGCACAAGGCGGAAGCCATGGCGGAGGCGGCGGCTGCAGCGGGCGGGACGATCGCGGGCGCGAGCTCCGGCTCTGCCGCTGACCGGGACCAGGACCCGGACCGCGCCGGGCGGAGGCTGCGGGTTCTCTCGGGCCATCTGCTGGGCCGGCCCCGGGAAGCTCTGAGTACCAATGAGTGTAAAGCGCGGAGAGCCGCGTCGGCGGCCACGGCGTCGCCCACGGCCACACCCGCCGCGCAGGAGTCGGGCATCATCCCCAAGAAACGGTGAGTAGCGGTCCGGGGAAGGAACTGGTGGCAAAGGACCAGGCCAGGCCTGTGCGGTCGGAGGGCGCAGGCGAGGTGGGAAAGGAGGTGATGTGGCTGCGTGGAAGGCATCTCGGTTACTGAAAGTTAGGGACCCACCTCTCTTTCAAGAGAAGGGTGAGGGAGACCCTGGACTCTGTTAGGAAGGGGGGAGGATGGGATGGTGGATTTTGGTCACTATTTTAAGATAACAGATCTGAAAAACTTGCTGGTAAAGGCTCTCAAGGTATTATTCTTGCGTTTTTAGTGCCAAGCATTCTCTATCTTGAACGAATACTTTGGGGGCTTGGGTGGGTAGCAGGGGTTCTTCTGTGCTCCAAAGAGATTTAAGTTGTACTAAATGATTACAGGGTTCTCTGATTCGTGAAAGCCTGGTGTGGGTAGAACAGTTGGTGCCCTGGGAAAAGGTGCTGATTGGTTTCTGTGGGGTAGTTTCTGTTTGCTTAGGGGCATGGTCCTGAACTTTGAGGGAGGAGGAAACCACTGAGTAAGAAGCAGTAAGCCACAAACATTAGTTGATGATTTAGGGTGTGGGTGGTAAAGCTACTGAGCTCTGTGTAACCAGAAGTAAAAGACGAGAGTCTGTGTATGAGGGATGTAAGAGATTTTGACTTCCAACTTTTTGAGCACATCTTAAATCTTTGATGAAAGCTACTGGAGGAAGTTATTTTCTGAGATGTACCTTTATCAGCGTGGATAAACTGAGAGTGAAAAAAGATGTTGCTACTGTTAAATGTGTCACTTAACAATGTGCTAGGGATTATGCTAAATCCTTTATTTTTTATTCCTCTCCAAGCTATGGGGTAGGTGTAGTTTTCTCCCAATTACAGATGAAGAAATTAAACAAAACCAAAGCAAACTAAGGAGTCTGCTGCAGGCTTAGCAGGTATGTAGTGTGGCAGGTTAGAATTTGAAAGCACGTCAAATTGACTTCAGGTCCAAATTCTTAAGCTATACTGCTTCTGATGAATTAAGTTGTTAATTCAATGTACATGAGTCCTTACTCTACAACATACACACTGTATAGCAATACATACATTGAAAAATACAGTGTTTACTCTTAAGGAACTAATAATCTACTAGGTAAAGTTATTATGTAGATAAATGATAATAGTTATTATAATGATCAGAAATGTAGCTGCTAACTGTAGCACATGGTCATTTCCCAGTTTTGGGTGTATGTTTGTGAGGGCGAGGGCTTCCCTGATTAAGGATTATCTGAGTAAATCTTGAAGTTTGAATTGTGATAGTCTGCCAAAAGGGAGACGTGTTCTTGGCAGACAGACAGTATGTTTACAGGTGAAGAAGTGAGAGACAGATGAGGAAACTGCCGGGAGTTAAATGTGGCAGAACAAGGTGAGAAGATAGGAGGAAGGCTAGAGAGGTGAATCTTGTTTTATAGGACTTTATGTGGGTGAAAATGTAATTAGATTTACCTTTTAGGAAGGTCACACTGGAACCAAACAGAAGAAGGCTGAACACTTTAGTAATATAATGATTGGGAATATAGATCTGGGTTTGAATTTCTGCTACACAATTTCAGCTGGATGACCTTGGGCAAGTCACTTAACCTCTTTCAGAGTTTCGGTCTCCTCATTTGTAAAAATGAGAACAATAATTCCTACTTTGCAGTGTTGCTGTAAGAATTGAAAAATAAAGAGTTAAACCATCAAGTACTTAGTACAGTGCCTGTTATTTAGCCTCTTAACAATTCGTAGTTGGCAGTTTTAATTGTGCCTAAGGAGAGACCAATTAGGAGACTGTTATACCAATGAAAAATGCTGGAATTCTGAACTAAAGCATAATGGGAGTAGGTAATATATTTGAGAAAATATTAGGAGATAAATTTTCCAGAAATTGGTTGCTGAGTGGTTGGTGGTGGGAGAGGAATCAAGGATCATGTCTTGGACTCTTGGCTTCACTTAATGTTGTAATAGATGTCATTGGGTTTCAAACTTTTAAACTTTTCTAAATGGCTTCATATACTGGCTTTATGTCCACTCCCTTGTAAGTATCTGTGTGTGATTATACATTTATGTGCAGACTCATATTCTTAGAAGAGCATATTCATATTCTTAGGGAGAGCAGATTCATATTCTCAGAGAGAGCAGGTTTTTCTTTTGTTGAAGTTAGTGGTCCTAGTCTCCATTATTCCAAGGAAAAAGACTCATGTTTGTAAGACACACTGAGGCTTCCCATGTCTGAGGTGCCCTGTGTGACTGTTCCAAAGACTGAGGGCATCAATACGTTGGGCACAACTGTGATCATTTATGACATAGGTTACAGCTGGTGGGAAGCTGTGGTCTTTGGTTCTGGCTTAGATGGTTAGTGGTAAAATCTCGTTCTGTATAAGTATTTTGAAATTTAGTCGAAGTATGAGGAAACACAAAAACTGTATTAGATGATTTATCAAAAGCTTCTTATAGGATGATCTACTTGATAGATTATTCATGGAGAACTCAGGTCTTTTTGCTACCTCCTGTGGCCTAGCTGGGCCTCAGGTTGCCAGCCAAAGAACTGAGCCTAAAGGGAAGGCAAATGATGGAGCAAGAAAGAACTAGAGAGCTGGGCATTGTGGCAGATATTACAGTCCCAGCTCCTTGTGAGACTGAGGCAAGAGGGTCTCTTGAGACCAGGAGTTTGAGATTGCTGTGAGCTATGACACCATGGCACTATACCCAGGATGACAAAGTGAGACTCTGTCTCAAAGAAAAAAAAATTAAAGAACCAGAGCAGATATTGAATAAAGTATGAGCATGACTGTATGGCAATCATTTTGGAATTGTGGTGATTTGTATGTTACTCTCTCAGTTTTTTTTTTTACCTTGGATGATGGTCTTGGTTGCAATTGTTTTTATCTCGTGACTGGTTATACTTAAATTCATCATGGACTTACAGTAATGACTTTTTTTTGAGACAGAGTCTTGCTCTGTCAACCCAGGTAGAGTACAGTGGTATTATCATAGCTCACAGCAATCTCAAACACCTGGACTCAGGTGATCCTCCTGCCTGACCCTCCTGAGTAGCTGGGACTATAGGTACTTGCCACAACCCCGGTAATTTTTTTGTTTAGTGGAGATAGAATCTCCCTCTTGCTCAGGCTGGTCTTGAACTCCTAAGCTCAAATAATCCTGCTTCTGCCTTCCAGAGTAGTGGCTTCTTGAAACTCCATCTTTCATTCCTCTTGCAGAATAGTCATTCATATGTTAATTTATTTAACATTAGAGTGGTTGATTTATGACAGATGCTGTCCTAGACACTGGGGGTAGGTGGATTGAATAGTCTTTAGTGAATTCACAGTCTAGGAAGGGAGAAACACATTCTAGTTCAGTTCGATTAGAGCCATTGTAGTTACAGGTACAGATGCAGCACAAAGGAAAGGAGGATTGGGTGTACTTTATCAAAGGGGTCAGGAGAAGCTTTCTGGAGAAGGTTCTAAAATGTGGATGATAGTTTGGTAGGTTGATTGGATGGTGAGAAGAGCTTATATTCCAGGCAAAAGGAATGGCATATGGCAAAGCAAGGGGGCATGAAAGTGCATAATGTATTTAGGTAACTAGGCAATTCAGTATTGGTAGAGCTGGGAGGAAAGAAAAGAGGACAGTGACAGGTCCTGGAGGCCTTTGGCCTGTCGGTCATTGGTCCATTTATTTATTCACTTATTCATGCATGTAACATATAGCAGTGAACAAAAACTCAATTGTTATGGAACTTATATTCTAGCTGGGGTGGAGGCAGTGACCAAACAATAATATTACTATGTCAGGTGGTGATAAATGCAATGAAAAATGAAGCAGCTAAGGGGGCTAGGTGACAAAGAACCCTTGAAGAAACTAAGCTGGGAAGAGATATGATCACATTGGGTGTGAGTTTGAGAAAAGTCACTCCAGCTGACATGTTAAGAAAGGATTGGAAAAGGATAAGGATGCACTTTGGGAGATCAGTGAGAGGAGGTTGTTGTAACATGTGAAAAGTAATTAAGGATTAAACTAAGATAATGGCAGTGAGAATAGGGAGGTAAGGATAGGTTTGAGAGTTCTGGAAGTTAGTGCATTAGGCGAGACTAAATGATGTGATTAAATTATGCCATAGGAGTTTAGAGACTAAATGAAAATAGAAAAGGGAAGACAGAATTCCGGGGAATGTTGATGTTTCTAAGCGTGCTGACCATCCAAAACGTGTTGTTTAATTGTCACATAGCCTTCTATGAGTTGTTCCTTCCTATCCAGGAACACATTTTCTTATTTATTTATTTATTTTCATTGAGTTTTATTGTTTGAAGTTCCTGAGCAGAGTTTTGATGATGGTGGTTTACTTTTGGATCCTCCTCTTTTCTTTAAGTGCATGATATTCCATGTATAGTTTCTTTTTACCCTTGAAAGCAATTTTAGATTTTTAAAAATCATAATAAATGTCAAGTACGTATCTGACATTTTTATGGTTTGGTTTCGGATTTTTTTTTCCTTTTTTTTTTTGCAGTTTTTGGCAGGGGCTGGGTTTGAATCTGCCACCTCCGGCATATGGAGCCGGCACCTTACCCCTTTGAGCCATAGGTGCTGCCTTTTTTTTCCTTTTTTTAAAAAAACTATTGTAATGTTACGAAAAAGAGAAGGAAAAAAATCCCTTGCTGACTTTTGTCCCTTCACACTGCTAACCACTTTCCTGATTGTAACTTTGGCTCCAGCCTCAGTGTGGTTTGTTTTAGTTAGTACTGCTCTTGGCAGTTTTTGCAGAGATTATAGACTCTTCTGGTTCAGGTCAAAAGAATACCTGGTTAAGAACGTTACTAGTTAATTTACTTGCTTATAATGTCATTTATGTATACCATTTAAAACATAATGTATTATTTAATATCTATCAGAAGCTTTGGCAGATGTTTTCCACAAGGAAAAAAGCTGAGTTAACCTCTTGTAAATGTTTTTCAGGGGCTCATCCTAAATCCTGTAGGACCCGATGCATTTCTGTAGCAAAGGTTATTTGTACAAATGACCTGACTTATGACTTAACATCATTTGGGAACATTAGAGCTTATTTTGGTAGTTATGTTGAGTGAGCTACTTAGCCTACTTTGTGTTCTAGCTAAGAATTGTAGGGACAGTAATAATAGGAGTTTTAATTTGAGTAAGTCCTAATATGCCAAGCTTATATGCAGTGTCCCATTTAATTCTCATACCAGCTCTGAAAAC
>NW_003852443.1:8999546-9013604 GCF_000181295.1 Otolemur garnettii | reverse complement strand
AGCCAGGCGTTGTGGTGGGCGCCTGTAGTCTCAGCTACTTGGGAGGCTGAGGCAAGAGAATTGCTTAAGCCCAAGAGTTTAAGGTTGCTGTGAGCTGTGACACCATGGCACTGTACCCAGGGCAACAGCTTGAGGCTCTGTCTCAAAAAAAAAAAAATCCAGAGGAGAAAGGAGAAGAGGCCGTGGAGAGTTTACTGCTTGACTGTTACTAATTCTCCCTGAAGACTTGCTATCAATGGATACTTTTCTACATTGCGTTTTATGATGGCCCACACTTCTCCATTATGATGGTCTACTTCTCCAAGTAGATTTCTTTATATCAGGCAGTTACTGTAGAATCCTCTATTCTGTGGTCACTTAAATAAAAATATCTCAGAATAAATTAAGTGATCTGTTTTTAGGCTGCAGAGAAATGGGTGTCTGTTGTGGTCAAATGAGATACTTTATGGAACACTTCAAAAGCAAGGACTAAGCAAATCTTATTCCTCCTGATTCTGCATATGTGTTTTCTTGTTGTTGAGAAGATAACTTATGCTGTTCATCAGATTTCTATGTTAATTTCAACCTTAGACCAAATCAGAGGATCCTGAGTAGATCCACCCTTTTGGCATAAAGTAGTAATCACTTTAACCCCTTTTATGTTCTTTGTAATTGGTTGCATTTAGGAGTAATATTTCATCATATTCCTGTCCCAACATCTGATTTCAGAATTGGTTGAGGTAAGACACAGGATACAGACAGGTGGAGGTAAAAATGTCAGCTTTGTTACTGATAAAACTGGTTGGAGATCGTGACTTAGACCTGAACTACAGAATATTTACCCTGGGTTAGAGAGACTCAGTGTAACAGGTAGTGTACCACAGAAGGTCCCCTTTGCAAAGCCAGCTCCAGTTAGCTTAACACATACCACCAAAATACTAAAAAATAGCCATTCTGGTGGGTAGATTTCAAAGAGAGAAAGGGCTGACCCCAGGTGCCTTCTCTATGTATGCATTCACCAGCTAAAAATCACTACTCCCCTGAGAAAGAGCTGGTGTGTTAGGATTATAAAGAGGCCAGAAGAACTCTTGATGAAGTTTTTCCACATTGGAAATTAGAATGCAGAGAACAGAGGTATTGCTGAAATGTTTTTGGAGAAATTAGGGGAAAAGACTGCAGTAATGTAGCTGAACAGTCTTCCCACATTGGAAATTAGAATGCAGAGAACAAAGGCATTGCTGAAATGTTTTTGGAGAAATTAGGGGTAAAGATTGCAATAATGTAGCTGAACAGTCTTCCAACTGCCTCATTAGTATGTATTAGCTATCCTCATAGCTTACTTGAATACATTACACAATTTCCTTGGTAGGGTAGTTAAGGTCCTCCTGTAGGGTCTGTCCTAATCAGCCTTTTAAGGTCTATTTCTTATTTCCTTGACACATACTATGTATTCTAGCTACACATTAGAATTACTGCTATTTCTGGATCTTACGTTTACTTTCTATAATATTTCATTGATATTTTAGTGTTTCCCAAAGTGTAATGTATATAGCTTGATGGTTTTGAGATAATTTGGGGGGTGGTACATGGATTAAAACCTTATTTAAAATTATAAATATTTGTAGATATACTTATTTTTTTTTGTTAAGCTTTATGGAAATATACAATTTATTTCAAAAGCAAATGAACAGATCATACATTTACAATTTAATTTTTGCAGCGTGAACATATCCATTTTATTGTATTTAGATTAAGAAACAGCATTGCTAAGTAGTACACCAGAAGCTTCCTCTCACGCTCATCCCAGTGGCTTCTCCCACCAGAATAATGACTGCCATCACTTCTGACCCCATGGTTTATAGAGTTGCCCACTTGAACTTTATATAAATGGAGTCATACTGTGTACCTTTTTGTGTCTGGCTTCTTTCTGTCAGTACTGTGTTTGTGAGCCTCACCCATGTTGTTGAATCTGGTTGTGTTGTGTTCATCTTCTTTGTTGAACATATTCTGTTGGATGGATATATACCAGTTTACCTGCTCTTTTCATGGACAAACATTTAGGTGATAGCTTCTTTTTGGTTCGAGTCATTATTTGTTTTAATGTGAAACACATATTAAACTAGTGTTTTTTTAGCTATTACTGCATGGGAAGAGGCTAAAGTCATACATCATTAGTTTATGTTGTACTTATTGAATGAATTACAAAACGTGAGCCTGTCAAAATGAGATTCATAAGTTAAGAAAATGTAACAGGGCTCGGCACCTGTGGCTCAAGCAGCTAAGGCACCAGCCACATACACCTAAGGTGGCGGGTTCAAATCCAGCCCGGGCCCGCCAAACAACAATGATGGCTGCAATCGAAAAATAGCTGGGCGTTGTGGCGGGCGCCTGTAATCCCAGCTACTTGGGAGGCTGAGGCAGGAGACTTGCTTGAGCCCAGGAGTTGGAGGTTGCTGTGAGCAGTGAAGCCAGGGCATTCTACCCAGGGGCTCAGCTTGAGGCTCTGTCTCAAAAAAAAAAAAAAAAAAAAAAGAAAGAAAATGTAACAGATGGATTAGAAAGACTAGCTGCTAGTAGTAATTAATACAGCATTTAGTATTTAACATATTCAGTTTCTTAAGTACATTAATTGTCTGAGGTAATAAGCAAAATGTTCCCAGGTACTAAATCATTCCTATAACATATTAAGTTAGATTTTTAAGCACAGTGACCTTAAAGTCATTGCACTGTTAAATATTATTTATGAATTTGTAAGATTTCAGCCTAAAATCCCAAGTCTAAATCCATTACTCAACTATTCTTTTTAAAATTGAGTTATAAATCAGTCATTCGTGTAAGCCTGATTCTCCAGAATATATAAGGATCAGTTTTTATGTAGTTTTCATAAAATAAAAACATTGACATATACCTTTGATTCTCTTCTCTTAAGTATTTGTATATTTAATCAAATCTTTTGGTAGTTGAAATATTCTTACTCATTAAAGGATAGTGCTACCATTCCAGTCACTGCCGTTACTTTTGATGGGAGTTTGTCTTCTGGGTAGGACTTGGAGCTATAGGTACCATCTCGTCACTTATTAAGAAAACCTTTGTATGATTGCGTGTAACATTTGGTCTTGCTGACATGTTTGAAGTGCTAACAACAGTTTTGGGCCAAGGTGCTGACTAGGTTTTTGTCATTGACCTCACTGGGACTCTCTAAGTTCTATTTATAGTTGCTGTGTCAGAGACCTCATACCATCAAGTGGGGGAAAGTTTGGGAATCCTAGAACTGAGTTACCTAATTTATTACACTCACAGAAGTTTGCAACTCCCACTCAGATTGATAACCTGGTTGGATTTTGCATTTTTTCTAAAAGTGCTCGAACTTTACAGGCATCCATCATTAGAGATATTAGAATGATACCCACTTGAATTCTCCCATGACTTTAGTTACATACACATTCTACTGAGCAGATACTTTGCTGTTATCTCAAATGTTGTAAGTCAGCACTATCCACTAGAGCAGTGGTTCTCAACCTGTGGGTCCCGACCCCTTTGGGGGTCGAGCGACCCTCTCACGGGGGTCACCTAAGACCATCCTGCATATCAGATATTTACATTATGATTCATAACAGTAGCAAAGTTACAGTTATGAAGTAGCAATGAAAATAATTTTATGGTTGGAGGTCACCACAACATGAGGAACTGTATTAAAGGGTCGCGGCATTAGGAAGGTTGAGAACCACTGCACTAGAGCTTTCTGTGATAGTAACGTTCAGCAACCTGCTCTGTCTAATGTGGTAGCCACTAATCATATGTGACTAAGGAACTGAATTTTAAATTTTGTTTAATTTTAGTTAATTTAAATTTAAATAGGCATGTGTGGCTAGTGATACCATATTGGATAGTATAGCTATAGATCAAAGCCTCTATCTCTTTTCTCTTTTCCAAATGAATTTACTTTCCTAGGTTTTCTCATCTCTTAGCGTTAACCCTAGTTCCATAGTCACATCCTTTAGTTCTTACCTTGAACTTATTTTAAGATTGAACTTTCTTTTGAATCAATTTATTTAAATTAATAACTAATTCAGCAATCACCTTGTTGCTATTTTTTTTTTTTTTTGAGATGGAGCCTCAAGCTATCCCCCTGGGTAGAGTGCCATGGCATCATGCTCACAGCAACCTCCAACTCCTGGGCTCAAGCGAGTCTTCTGCCTCAGCCTCCCAAGTAGCTGGGACTACAGGCGCCCGCCACAACGCCTGGCATTTTTTTTTTTTTTTTTTTTTGGTTGCAGCCATCATTGTTGTTTGGCGGGCCCGGGCTGGGGATTCGAACCCGCCACCTTAGGTGTATGTGGCTGGCGCCTTAGCCGCTTGAGCCACAGGCGCCGAGCCACCTTGTTGCTGTTTTACATGTTTGTGTCATCTGATCCTCAGAGCCATCCATTTCACAGATTAGGAACTGAAGATCATAGATAATTGCCAGAAAATACAGTAGTCATTTTCTTGCTAGTGAGTGGTAGAGCTTAGATTTCAATGTAGATGTTTTTTCCTTGGTATTATACTGATATTAGCATGCCCTATTCGTTTTTTTTCATAATCTTTCATGTCCCATTTGTACATTAGCATTTTTTTGTCACTTGTGTTCTAGATGCTTGGCCTACATCAATGAACAAAATGGACAAAGATCTTTACCCTCATGTAGCTTACATTCTATTGATTGAAATGGGTAATTAACTAAACATAACAAATTACCCAAATATACCCAAATTATTAAGTACACTAGAAGGTGATGAGTGCTATAGAAAAAAAAAAGCAGAGAAAATAAGGAGATAGGGGGCGGCACCTGTAGCTTAAGGAGTAGGCCGCCGGCCCCATATACCAGAGGTGGCAGGTTCAAGCCCAGCCCCAGCCAAAAACTGCAAAAAAAAGGAGGTAGAGTTCAAATTGTAATTGCGTTTGAGAAGGTGATATTTGAGCAATTATTTGAAGGAATTACAGTGTTTAGCTATGTGGGTACCTAGGCAAGTTGATTATTCCTGGTTTCTTATAAATATCACTTTATGCATTGGGGAGGAAGGGAAGAACCCAAAGCAGTAAGAGCATCAGCAATTTCTTGAACTATACTGTAAGCTGATTGTCAGTATCACATACAGGATGGTCATTGTTTTGCTATTTCTCATTTGAAACTTTTCATAACTTAGGAGTCGTGGCTCACTATTATCCCTAAATGGTATGTGGCCTTGGTGATCACACATGTTGGAATTGAATAAACATTTTCTTGTGCTGAAGGCAAGTTGTGTGATAAATTATTTATGTTTTTGTGTTCAATAAGACTTACAAGATGTATAAACCAGGAGAAGTTCTATAACAGATCAACTTCCTTAAACTTTCAGAAAAATATCTCTGTATAGTCCTCATTCCCTCTTGTAGAAAGTCTTTTAGAAGATTTGGGTTTAGAAATGTGCTACCTCCTCCGTCATTTAACCAAATCTTCATTTCCTGTTATCCCCTCTCCCCAGACCCCTACATCATGAGTCCAGACTTCACCCTCTTGCTGCCCATTATTTTGTTGTGAAGCTCTGCTCGGGTCCATGCTCTCCTATAGTTCATTGAGTGAAGGTTTTTCATTTTTGTTTTCTTTCTCTCAGTTCTGTTCTCCTTCTGATTTTGGCAAGGTGTGGGTGAAAGCAACTTGATTTAAATCATCTATAGGAAGGCTTTGTATCCCTTTGTGGTTATTCAATAGACGAGGCTTCATTCTTAACTTTTCCTTATTTCTTAAAGTAGTACCCAAGTGTGGTCTGTGGATGACTCTCGTAGAAGTAGTGAGAGTCATTTATACTCACAAGAAGTTTGAGAATCTGTGTCGTTGTAATTGGGTCTTGAATTTAACATTTTTTCTCTCCTCCAAACTTTATGGAGTTCATTTTTTTTTTTTTTTCTGGTGAGTTTTCCAGAAACAAAGGCAACAACCCTAAATACCTGTCACTTAAAATAGAAGGAGCTACAGCTGATGACTATTATTAAGGGACAAAACCCCTCATTGTGATAAAAAACACTGTACATCTAGCAAGTATGGATTTCAGTCTTGGCTTTTTTAAGGGTCTTTCCTGGGGTATTGGTGGTCTGTTCCCAAGGCACCGTTGGGAGAGGAAACTCAGGATTGGTTTCTGTACCCAAATGACATACTGAAATTTGGAGATTTTCATGTTTTCTTTGCTTTCAATTTTATAGTTTCTGCAGAAATCCGAGACTATTCCA
Organism: Otolemur garnettii; assembly: GCF_000181295.1. Taxonomy (NCBI): domain Eukaryota; kingdom Metazoa; phylum Chordata; class Mammalia; order Primates; family Galagidae; genus Otolemur; species Otolemur garnettii. The sequence continues at coordinate 9,007,379 of NW_003852443.1, read as the reverse complement.
GAAATGGCCTTTGGTCATTTAAAGCTTGGTCAGTATAATAAGCTTATGATACAATTCTTTTTCTAATTACTAGGAAGCAGGGAGAACACAGTGAAAGTTAATTGGCATTTTCTCAGTTTGTGGTAGAGGAAGTCTAGAGTTGTTTGCCAAAATTGCCACATTAGTTAAATTACAAATGGACAAAGACGGGAACAAATCATGAAATTTTAAAGTGTCATCCAGGGAACACAAGTGGTTAAGTGACATATACATCCAGTTTCTTTGTCTTTTGCTGTGACAACTCCCTGATGCTTATTTGGATTGTTTTCCTCATTACATAGACCAGCACGAGAGGATGAAAGTTAATATGGTTATTCCTTTCCAGGACTTCAGAATGAGAGGTGTCAGGCTTTTGCGTGAGAGTGTGTGTGTGTGTGTATGTATACTCACCTGCCTTAGCAGAAAATATTTGTAATATATACTGCTGTAGTATCATATAAATGACTAATAATCTGTATTTGCATTTTCAAAGACATCCTTCAGACAATCAAGAATTTCTAATTGGTGGAATATGGTGTAGTTAGTGTGTAAGAGAGGTTTGTGGGGGAAGGCAAGGCACCTCAAGAGCCTGAAGGTGAGTGGCTACTGCCGGAGTATTCTGCAGTATAAGGCTGGCCTTGCCTTACTCGCCTTTCTACCCTACCCCACCCTGCCTGCCTTTGTGCCTGTCTGTAGAATTGTTTTCTTTTATACCTGTACATTCCCGTTTCTTTCATTCATTTATTTATAGCAGATGTATTAGGAGTTGGACTTTGGGACACGATTTTTGAACCTCGAATTCAAGGGGGTTTTTTTGGGCAGTTTTTGGCCAGGGCTGGGTTTGAATCTGCCACCTCTGGCATATGGGGCCAGTGCCCTACTCCTTTGAACCACAGGCGCCGCCCTGAATTCAAGTTTTTAAGTTTCTTTATAGTGCCAGTTTCTTACAAACTATAGAAAGTTGATTGTAGGTAGTGAAATATATATTTGGTTTGCTGGATGTTTGAAGCTGACTCATTTGTAATTAAATTCTGTCATTTAAAAAAACTTTTAGTGATTGCTGAGAAGACCAACAATGGATTTTATAATAAACCATCATGGAATTTCTGCATCTATATGAGAGAAAAAATTGTTTCCTTGGAACAGAGTGAAACCACCAAGATTCCAGGGCCAAGCAGCATGTTTGCCTCAGATTTCGGAGAGTTGTGGTAGTTCATGGTCCGTAATTGTCAGTGTGAAGTCTCTCTTATTTTTATTTTCCTCCATTTCCAATTTCTAATCCCATCTGCTGCTTCCATGGGCACCCATGACTGTTCTCGAACACAGGTGTGTGTTCTGTAAAATATGCAGTGTTGTTTAGTGTGTGTGTGTGTGTGTGTGTGTGTGTTTTTTTTTTTTGAGACAATCTCACTATGTCACCCACGGTAGAGTGCTGTAGTATCACAGCTCACAGTAAACTCAAACTCTTGGTTCTCAGAGATTCTCTTGCCTCAGCCTTCCAAGTAGCTGGGACTATAGGCACCCGCCGCAATGCCAGGCTATTTTTTTGTTACAGTTGTTTAGCTGGCCCCAGGCTGGGTTCGAACTCGCTACCCTCAGGGTATGTGGCTAGCACTGTAACCACTGTGCTACGGGCACCTAGCCTAGTATGTATATTTTTAATTTAAGTGCCATGATGCTGTGGATCTTATTGTTTCTTTGTGTTTACCACTGTTTGAAAAATTTCTTCATGTTTCTATATGTTTATCTCTCTACCTCAGTGCTTCTGATTGCTACATGGTATTTCGTGGAATGCATTTTCCACTTGTCCGCTTTCTCGTGGCTGCTGACTACTCTTATAAACAGTGCTTCAGGGAGTATATAATGCATGTTTCCTTATAGAACTGTATATGAATTTCTCTGCAGTATATACCTGGGAGTTGTATAACTGGGCCTTAGAATTGGCATTACCCATGAAAGCTTAATATATGATTGCTCTGGCAATGGCTTTCCAGTAGTGTATGTGCATTCATCTTCCTTCATATTCTTATTAACAATTGTTTGTGTTTTAAAATCTCATATTTAAGCCATTTTACATTATCGCTAGCAAAAATTAGTTGAAAGAATTTACAATGGGGATATTGAGGAAAGACTGAAATTCTTGTTCAAGTTCAAAGTGTTAGGTTATAATGTTCAAGTTTTCCAAGAAAGCCCACTCTTGACAGGGCAGGGTTTATTACTTTATTGACTCATCTAGAAAATCGATCTTGTCAGAGTCCTTGTGTCAATTATATTTAGTTCGTCAGACTTACATTAGCTACCTTCACCAATAACCAAAGTTAATTAGCAAGTCAATAGACTAATTTGTAGTGAAAAATAAAATTGCTGAGCCTTTTAGCCATCTTCATTGTCCTGTTTTTTTCTGCAGGAAATCAAAGTATAATCAGATGAAGGTATAGCAGTGTTCATTTTTTTGTTATTTTTTTGTAAGGAGTTTAAATTATTATACTTATAACTAAGCTATTTACCTCTTTGAAAAGAAACTGCACTGTCAGATTGAGCCAGTATGCAGTTACAAAGTTTTACAGTTTACCTGTTGAGATTTTTAGAAATAGTTTTATAGATAGGACTGACAGGCTAGATAGGAACATGATTTTAAATTTACTTTAAAAGCATATACATTTTAAAATTAAGAATAAAAAAGTTACAAAGTTCACCCTTCTCACTGCAGTTTTTTTTGTTTGTACTAGGAAGTCAGCTTCAAAAAAATTTTTTTTTAAATAAAGCAGCCAGTAGTAATAATATTTCATGTTTAGAATTTCTTTTGTAGAATATCTTTTCAGGGATGTATCTCTTTTATTAAACAAATCTTGTTATCTTTCTCATCACTTTTATTTTTTACTATTAGGATTTCCTTTAGGTTATCTGTGTCTAGATAGATAGTATGTGTATATCTATGTCTAGAAGTAATTAAGCATGCAACCAGATAATAAGGATTTTAATTAACAAAAAGTTCTTAAAGAATTTTTTAATACTTCAACGTATTGTATTATCCTATGTATGAAATTGGTTTGAATTTAACTGAGACTGAGGTTGGTTAGTAGAAATCCAACACTAGGGTTTAAGTTTCATACTCCTCATTTCTCGAAAGCTCCGAGATCATATGATCTTTTTCTTATTGTTCAAATTGGAATTGGAAAATATAGACAAAAATTTGGTTATCATCTGAACTGAGTAACAAAATATTTTTATTAGAGTTTTGATTATTAGGATTTTATCAGTGACTTTTTTTTCAGAGTGACTTTATAAAAAAAGTTATTTTAGTGAAACTTCTAAAAAAGTTTAATTAAAAATGGATTAATATTTTTTCTTTTCCTTATTTTCTAATGAAAAATATTGTGATTAGAAATAGTAGTGATAGAAACTATGCATATACATATATATCAGGATGCTTGCGGTTTATTACTGGCAGAGAAGTACTAATCTGACAGTTTACTGTATGTGAACAGAGACTTAAAAGGGAAATCTTTCCATTTGAAGAATAAAGGAAGGAATTCTTTATGGTCTTAGGAAGGCTAAATCTAAACATTTCACTTAGTGTTGTACACTCCAGGGAAATACAATAATATTGAATGTGTACATCAAGTATATCATGGGAGAACACTGCCACCTTGTGTATATGTGATGCTATTTTATGCCCCCATTTTCTTCTGTTATACCAACTAATAATACTTTGCTTTTTCACTGTTTGGTACTATGGTCAGGTGTGTAAATGTGTAAAACGTTTTATAAAAATTTTTTTATGAAGTGAGAGAGGGAAGGAGGGAGGGAGGTGGGGTGTTGGTGTGTGCCACACCTTTTGGGGGCAAGACATGATTGTAAGAAGGACTTTACCTAAAAATGCCATCAGTGTAACCTGGTTTCTTGCACCCTCAGTGAATCCCCAACAATAAAAAAAGAAAAAAAGAAAATTTATGCAGTAAAATTAAACTAACTTTTTATGGGTTGGCAGGAGGGCGGGGTCTTGTATATTGAAAACATTAAATTTGTTGTGATTAGTTCTAAGAAGTGGTATGTCTGAGAGGACGTACTGGTTAATTCACCTCTGGAGTTAGTTGAGAATTATATTCTTTTACTTGAATCTTCTGGGAAGTTGGTGATTCTTTTATCATTCCTCATTTCAGTGTTTGCATTGCTTTGGGTATATTCTGAATGGGACAATTCATTACACTAGAGGAGATAGAGAGTGTTGGTTTCTGACACAATCTTATTTTTTGATTTTCTAAATGTTTTCCTTCAGGTCAAGTGCAGAAGAATGACTGTAGTCCAAGTTGAGCATCTCTAATTTGAAAATCTGAAATCCAGAATGCTCCAAAATCTGAAACTGAGATATCGACACCTTTACTTTTTGATGGTTCAATGTGTACAAACTTGGTTTCATGCACAAAATTATTCAAAATATTGTATAAAATTACCTTCAGGCTATGTGATAAAGTGTATGTGAAACATAAATGAATTTCATGTTTAGACTTGAGTCCCATCCCCAAGGCATCTCATTATGTATATGCAGATATTCCCAAATCTGAACAAATTCAAAATCAAAGCATTTCGGGTCCCAGACATTTCAGATAAGGGGTCCTCAAGTTGTAATAGTTAGAAAAATGTAGATGTGAAGAAAAAATGAGTTCCTTTAAATCATTTTGGGTACCTGAGAGCATGACAGAGTTTCAGCACGACCTCTTTCTAAAGAGGAAGAATTATAAGACTGAAAATTGCTTTTGTATACTTACAGCTAGCTTAACTCTATAACGAAGGGTGCTTCTTTGGGCATAGTTTTTCTTTTTTTGTTTAGCAGGCCTGGGCCATGTTCGAACCTACTAGCCCTGCAGCATGTGGCTGGTACCCTAAGAACTGAGCTACAGGCGCCCAGCCTGGGCATAGTTTCTTTATCTAAAAAATGAGCAGCTGACTGGGGTGATTCCTAAGAATTGTTTTAGCTTTTAAATTCTGTGATCATGTAATGCTTTCCTCTGATTTTAAAATGTTAGTGATAATGTAATAATACCCTTCATAGTACTTAGACTCTTATCTTCTATGTAAGAAGTTATTTTAAAATTTAATGTAATCATATAGTTGATGTTTAACTATCCTAGTATATATTAGTAATTTGAGGGATATACACATATAAAAGTTTAAAATCAGAAGCCTCCTAAATTTACCTACATGTGGGATACTTGAAGTTATCAGGAAATTGGTTTGTGGTTAATCTAGATTTTAATTATATACTATTTTAAGCATCTGTGCTTTGGGCACCGTTGCCTTCCAGATGCCAACATTTCACCTCCAAGAGGACTCCCAAAGTTGATATGAATATGGTAGAACCCATGATGTTAGTGTAGGCAGGGAAGTAAGACCTGAGCAGAGGAACTAGGGAAAGGCAGTGGAAACCTAGGAGATGTTGAGTAAGAAAACATACTGTAACAGTAACGAGATAAAGGTAAGTAACCACAAGTGTCAGGAGAAACAACACAGGCACTCTATAGATACTTTGGTCTCACCCCACGGCCCCATGGGCTTCCAGTGCCACAGCACATCTGGACCTAACCACAGAAGGTGGAAAAACTCCTGACTGATCACCATTGGTCAAAAAAAAAAGAGGAAGAGAGTATCATGAAGGATCAGAGGCCAAATGGGAGAAAACAGGTTGATGCAGGAAAGGCTTCTGATAGTTTAAACATGTGCCTGCTCCTTCCCACTTAGGAATGTACTTCTTTGCTCACTGATTTACACTTTTGTGTCCCTTGCTTTCATTCTTTGACTGTCAGAAGACAAAAAGGTGTTCATGGCAACCACTGGTAACAATGTTATTAACCCAATTTTCTGATTGGGGTAAAAAGCGAGAAGTAAGTACATTTGGAAACTTGGAAATTCTTTAGAATATCACCCAACTTGAAAGTCTAAGGCCAGAAGTTCTTCAGTATGTAAATGTCTTCATTTTGTAGTTCATAGCAGCAGATCTTCCCTTTTCACTTTGAATTACTTCCTTGTGAAATTCTGAGAGCAAACCCTTACAACCAGGTTTATTAGCTTTTTACTTTAAGACAATCTGGATATAATGTTTTTAAATTCTAAGGATAATTTTTAGGAAAAACTTTTTTTTTTTTTTTTTTTTTGAGACAGAGTCTCACTATGACACCCTCAGTATGGTGTCACAGCTCACAGCAACCTCCAGCTCTTGGGCATGGGCAATTCTCTTGCTTCAGCCTCCCAAGTAGCTGGGACTACAGGCACCCTCCACAATGCCCAGCTATTTTTTTGTTGCAGTTGTCACTGTTTAGCTGGCCCGGGCCAGGTTTGAACTGCCAGTCTCATTATATGTGGCTGACGCTCTAGCGGCTGAGCTACAGGCACTGCTGAGGAAAATGATTTTTATTGTCAAGCTTCATAAACATGCCAGATTCATCATCTGTGCTGGAAGTGATTTCCCAGGCAAAAGGACTATGTTGGTATTTTTGAATTTATTTTGTGTAAAACCAAATTACTATTTTGTAGGTTACAGATTTCATGATAAATGTTTAAATTCACTAATAAAATACATTCACATACGTGCATATTATATAACATTAAATATGTTACTTTTTAAAAGTATACATTATTTTTCTAATACTAATTATTATAGAAATGTTATAAGAAAAATACTAAGTAAATTACAGTTAATAAAAGTGGAGCGAGTTTAATAATGATAAGCAAAGTGGAAAATATCTAATCTGTTTGTTTTTAAGAGACGGGGTCTGCTGTGTTCTCAGGCAGGAGTACAGTGGTTATTCACAGGCACATTTATAGCATACTGCAGCCTCAAACTCCTGGCTTTAAGTGATCCCCAGCCTCCTGAGTAACCTGATCTGTTCTTTTTTTTCCACACACATAAACACACACAGAGAAATCTTAAGTGTGTCAATGGTGACAGTCTTTAATATTTCCGTAGAGAGTTTTCCAAAGATTCTCTTCTAAAACTTTCCTTTACAGCAGTGGTTCTCAACCTTCCTAATGCGGCAGTGTATTTTCATTGTTAAAGAGGGGTCGTGACCCACAGGTTGAGAACCACTGCTCTACAGTGAAGTAGGAGTGTTGTGGGATTGGAAGAAAATATTTGGTGTTAGCATATAAGTAACTTATCTACAAATCCAGTCTCTTGATCGGTAATCTTCAGATATTGGAATAGTTTTGTATAAGGACTGTAGTTGTTTTTATTTTTTTAGAGACAGAGTCTCACTTTATTGCCCTTGGTAGAGTGTGGTGGCATGACAGCTCACAGCAACCTCCAACTCATGGGCTTAGGCAATTCTCTTGCCTCAGCCTCCCGAGTAGCTGGGACTACAGGCACCCACCACAACGCCCAGCTATTTTCTTGTTGCAGTTTGGCTGGGGCCGGATTTGAACCTGCCACCCTCAGTATATGGAGCCGGCGCCCTACTCACTGAGCCACAGGTGCTGCCCAGGACTGTAGTTTTTATTGATAGTGAACTGTAACTTTAAAGGGAGCGTTTCTCATTCTTTGTTTCAATTTTATATATAGATGGAGATTTCAGTTCCTAATTAATTACTAGGATTTGGGTCAGTTGTGTTATGTTTATGTTCCACTTATTTGAAAAGAGTTTGAACTAGAACAGGAATTATGATTGTAATAAAAAATTTTACTTGGCTCAGCGCCTGTGGCTCAAGCAGGCGCCAGCCACATACACCTAAGGTGGCGGGTTCGAATCCCCAGCCCGGGCCCACCAAACAGCAATGATGGCTGCAACCAAAAAATGGCCAGGCGTTGTGGCGGGCGCCTGT
>NW_003852443.1:8995874-8998792 GCF_000181295.1 Otolemur garnettii | reverse complement strand
TTGCAGCCATCATTGTTGTTTGGTGGGCCCGGGCTGGGGATTCGAACCCGTCACCTTAGGTGTATGTGGCTGGCGCCTTAGCCGCTTGAGCCACAAGCGCCAAGCCTAATCTACTTTCATAAAAGTATCTATTACTAGTGAATTTGCCTTGTAAATTGGTCTTTTTTTTCCTACAGCAGCAGATTAATAATTGTGAATTTTTTCAGATACATACAAAACTTTGTTTTTTGTTCAAATGAGTTCTTAGTTATAATTGCAAAACTTTTAGGCTGTCCAACAATGTAAACTCAATAACATGCACAAAATAAAGCATATTTGTACTTAAAACATATCTTATTCCTTTTATCATCTTTTTCTTTCTTCCTTTGAATGTATTGATATTATTGGTTGTAGCTTTCTTACAGCAGGTGCTGCTCATGAGAGTGATTCTATATTGAGAAATATTAACATATAGACATTTTAATATATACTCATTTAAACTAACACAGTTATCAATGGGCATAAGGTCTCTTAAATGATTATAAGAGTTAATAATCAGGCTTGGCACCTGTAGCTCAGTGATTAGGGCGCCAGCCACATGCACTGAGGCTGATGGTTTCAAACCTGGCCAGGGCCTGCTAAACAACAATAACAAAAAAATAGTCGGGTGTTGCAGTGGGTACCTGTAGTCCCAGCTACTTGGGAGGCGGAGGCAGGAGAATTGCTTAAGCCCAAGAGTTTGATGTTGCTGTGAGCTGTGATGCTACTTCACTCTACTGAGGATGACATAGTAAGACTATCTCAAAAAAAAAAAGTAAAAACAGTTTGTAATCAATGATATATTGTTTAGTTTTGAGATGTTTAGCATAGGTCTCATTTATCTTTTTTTTCTTATTAGGCAGGAAGTTATGAAATGGAATGGATGGGGATATAATGATTCCAAGTTCATCTTCAATAAGAAGGGCCAAGTTGAATTGACTGGGAAAAGGTAACCCTGATTTGTTGATGCCTTTGTTTGTTCTGTCTTTCTTTTCCTCTTTCTTTCTACAGATAATTTTAAACCTACACAAAAATATAATTATCCCTCTTCCAATTTAAAAATTATCAACATTATGCCATAATTGCTTCTTATGTTTTTCTGTAGTACTTCAAATTCTGACACTGTCAAGTTACCTCTAAATATTTGCATACACATTGCACGTGTCCCTTATTTTAAAAATAAGGACCATCTCCAAAATAAGAAAAATTTTATGTCTAATTATTTAGTCTATATTCACACTTCCCTAACTGTCTCACAGATGCCTTTTATAAGTAGTTTGTTTGAATGAAGATCTAAATAATGTCTATAGCCACCCTACCACTTAATCTCCACACCATTGATTTGTTGAAAGCAATTTTATATTTAAGTCTGTTAATTTACATCTGCATGTGAGTTTCTGTGAAAGGTGAGCATTCTAGTTTCTGTGAAAGCTGGAAAAAAATTTCTAAAGGACATTTGTATTATAACTATTAGTTCTAGATGTGGACGTAATTGTAAAATGCATTCTTAGTTTTAAGTACTACTGCCCCTGCCAAAGCTGTGTTTTTGGTGTGTCTATTGAATTTTGATATATAACTTTTGAAAGGGCACCAAGTATAAATATGTAATACTTCAATGCTGGCTCTATAAAAATAAATTAAAAATTGAGACTAAGTAAAAAATTGGATTAGCTGTATTACAAATCTGTTCCAATATTATACTTCAATTTAATATTGGTTGGGCATTAGTTTAATGTTTTTTAAACTTATATGCTATATTCAATTGTCAGCAAAGAAATACGTTTATTCCTTTGGAGAAGTTATTTCCTTTTCTTTGCTACATAATTAATTCATTTTTCTGACTGATATATGTATTTTGACCTAAAACAAAACCTGAGGAATAGTAATTAGGAACTAATTTTAATGAAAGTATTAAGATGTACATTACATTTTTTTAAATAGGAAAAATAAATATTGTCTGTGTTCTTATTGCCATCCTTTAGTGTGACTGGGCAGCATGCAGATGGAAGCTTAGTTGAGAAGTTGTATAATTCAGGTAGAAGGAATTTCTGTTTAAAATTAAATTCACCAGTGTTCTAAATGCTGAGTTTTATTTTTTAAATGGAATTGTAATGTCTAATACCATAGAAACTTATGCATGTAGAGATTGGCTTTTCAAAATCTTCTGGAGGAGAAAAATAAATCTTGTGAACTTAAAAAACCAACTTATCTCCTCTCAGACACCGTCCTCATTTCTCTCTTTCTTTATCTTTGAACCTTGAATGTACAGCATTTCGGGAAGGGGGTAGATAGTCATTTGCCTGTTAGCAGTCTTCGGTACTGTAGGTTATGAACTGTATTTTGAAAGTGGTCACCTTTTAGTTTTCTGGGTCATGTTGTGACTGATGGCATTCACAAAGGTCTTAAGATGATTCTATCATGAATATCAAAGATCTGTATTTCACAGAGATGCAGAGTAATCGTACAGTTAAAATATAAGGGCCCGGAATGAAAACTTAATATTTACGAATTGGTACTATGCTAATACACATATTAGCATGTATATTAAAACCACCTTCCCAGAATTTATACTTTTTACCTCCGTGACACTAAAAATATTTTATATGCTAAATGATTAACTTTAGTTTTAATTATGAGTCTCATACTTAACTTTCATTCTGCTTTCTATAGATTTATGAAAAGGTATTATGAAATACCTAAATTCAAACATAGCCTTTCAGCTTGATTTTTAGTACTTGAGATATTTGTTATTTTTTCTTCCTTCTTGCTGTCATTTTTGTTTTGCTAACCTTTAGGTAAAGATTGGTCTGAGAATTTTATTTATTTTTTATTTTTATTTATTTATTTATTTTTTTGAGACAGAGCCTCAAGCTGTCCCCCTGGGTAGAGTGCCGTGGCAT
>NW_003852443.1:8986440-8995700 GCF_000181295.1 Otolemur garnettii | reverse complement strand
CGCCCGGCTATTTTTTGGTTGCAGCCGTCATTGTTGTTTGGCGGTCTGGGCTGGGGATTCGAACCCGCCACCTTAGGTGTATGTGGGTGGCGCCTTAGCTGTTTGAGCTATAGGCGCTGAGCCGGTCTGAAAATTTTAGATAGTAATTTTGTTTTGATAGTAATTTTGTATACGAGGCTAACAGAATAAGTGATAAATCACTCAGATCCCATACTGTGTAGTTGTTCAAATTATGTGACAAAATGAGTGCTCCCAGTCACTTCAAATTAAAAATAATTTTGGATAGGGTCCAACACTGGCTCCTTTAATATTGAATTCTGCATTATTATAAACATACATTTACTTTTGGTACAGAGTTTTATTAATACCCACTGGCTTTGTGGGTTTTTTGGTCATTTTCTAAAATCAAGGTAATCTTTTGAGGCTCATTGCTAAAAGCTTTTGTATTTATTAAATTTCCAATGAAATGAATGGGAAATACAGTTTGCCCTCCATATCTGCAGGTTCCACATCCAGAGTCAACAAAGTGTGGCTAGAAGATACTTTAAAAAACAATACAGTAAGGGCGGTACCTGTGGCTCAGTGAGTAGGGCGCTGGCCCCATATACCGGGGGGCGACGGGTTCAAACCTGGCCCCAGCCAAACTGCAACAAAAAATAGCTGGGCGTTGTGGTGGATGCCTGCAGTCCCAGCTACTTGGGAGGCTCAGGCAAGAGAATAGCCTAGGCCCAGTAGTTGGAGGTTGCTGTGAGCTGTGATGCCACAGCACTCTACCAAGGGCAATAAAATGAGACTCTGTCTCTTAAAATTAAAAAAAAAAAAGAACAGTAAAAGAATACAAATACAAAATACAGTATAACAGCTACTTACATAGCATTTACATTGTTAGAGGTATAAGTAATTTAGAGATGATTTAAAGCATATGAAAGGATGTGTGCAGGTTATATGCAAATACTGTTCCAAATAAGAGACTTTGAGCATCTGAGGATTCTGTTATCAATGGGCATTCTGGAACTAATCCGCCTTGGTTACCAAGGGAAGACTGTAAGTTTGAGTGAAAGTATTTCGTGTAGTACATTTTAAATAGTTTGTAAGACATACAACATTAAAACCAGTATATAATGTATTCTAATCTAGTTTCACTATTGGTTTAATTGTTCTTTGACCTGGAATATGTAGTGACTATTAGAGTCTGTCTTCACAAAACAAGACAAAAGTAGCTATAGAAGGACTTAAATTACTATCTTGGGAAAAAGAATTTTGATTTTATTTTATACACAAATAAATTCTAGATGGATTATAGACCTTAAACATATATGCTTAAAGCTATAAAACTGCTAGGAGAATGCGCACAATATTTTAACAAATGCAAGGTAGGCAAAAAGCAGAGAACAAAAAGCATTAACTAATAAAGGAAGAAAATGTGTCAGTTAAACATTAAACTATGGCTCTATGCCCATGGCTCAGTGGTCAGAGCATCAGCCACTTACACTGAGGTAGGCTGGTTTGAACCCAGCCTGGGCCTGTTAAAAAACAGTGACAGCTGCAACAACACAAACAATAGCCAGGCGTTGTAACACGTGCCTGTAGTCCCAGCTGCTCGGGAGGCTGAGGCAAGAGAATTGCATAAGCCCAAGAGTTTGAGGTTGCTGTGAGCTGTGATGTCACAATACTCTACTGAGGGTGACATGAGACTCTGTCTCAAAAAAACCAAAAATCCTTTCCACTATCTTGGAACATCTGGCTTCAGTCATTGTATATTGCTCTTTTATCTTCTGGTTTGTTCATATCTAGTAATTTTGGAGTGTGTCTTTGAAGTGTTTTGCATTATATTTTGTAGGTACTCTGGAGTCTGTTACATTCCTCTGAACAGACTTTTTTTTTTTTTTTAAATTAAACATTCAAACTTGACTCATCTCAGACTCCAAATGTGTTTCTGTGGTGGTGAGCAGCTGGATTTTCTGTTAAATTCTTCTTAGTTTAACTGGGCTGCTCAGAAGACTTTATTACGTACTCCATACATGTGTTGTTCCGGGTTAGCCAAAACATTTGGAGATAGTTAATAAGTAGGTCCTCTCTGACTCTCTGTGATTTTCCGGTACACTTTCCAGATGTAGTGTTCCCTCCAAACACTTCCTCTGGTTCTTCAAACCAGGAAAACTGTAGCTTTTTTAGCATTTTTGTTACCTTTTATGGCAACAGCTAGGGCCTGTCCTAAGGCTAAAACCTATTTAAAAAAACAAAACAAAACTATGAAGTCAGGTAGTGCTTTTTTCCTTCTTCCAAGTGTAGGACACTCCTCTACCGTATTTTTGCCTGCTTTTTGTCTGTCTGCACTGCCTTCAGGTACCTGGGTTTTGTTTGTTTTATCTTATTTTTATCCAGAGTTTATAGTTGTTTGTGGAAGAGTTTGGTTGATAGGAACTGCTTGATCATTACTAGATTTCCTTAGAAGGAAAATCTAAGCTTTAAATTTAAGCTTAAGATACCTTGTTCCAATATTTTACCTTCTTTTTACTTTAGGTACCCTCTTAGTGGCATGATTTTACCTACTTTTAGAGAGTGGATCCAAAATACCCTTGGTGTAAATGTGGAGCATAAAACTACCTCTAAAGTAAGTGAATAAGAATGATTACTAATGTGCTTAAATGTGATTTTCATATTGGTCCTGTTAAGTGGTTGGGGCAGTTTTGTTGTGTCACAAATCTAGTTTCTAATCTCAGAATTTATCTGGCAAATTTTTCATCCTCTCTGAATTGTTTATTTTAACTTAAGAAATGGGAGTGATAACTGTTTTACCTCTCACAGGATAGTGAAGTGCAAATTATTTACTTTCCTGAGAGTACTTTGTTACAAAAATAAAAGTTGTTGGTATTTCTAAATTATTTAACAGATTGACACTAATCTAGGATTAATATAGAATAATTTTTATATTCAATATTCGAACATTTGGAATATTTGACAAATTACAAATGAAAATTGAATTATGATGAGTGACAGAGAATATTACTTTTAGTTCATATAGTTTCTGTTAAATTCACTTTTAGTTCATATAGTTTCTGTTAAATTCTTCTGTGAAATAGAAAACCTTAAACTGTGTACATGTGAAAATAATGAAGTTTTTATAGCACTTCTCTATTATTATTTTATTATTATTATTTTTCTATAGCATAGTGTTCTGGATGTCTGTCTTACTGGATATAAGTTCCATAAGTACAGGGGCTGTATCTTCAAGTAAATCCTCCTTTTATCCAACATGTTATTAAAAAGTGTTAGGTAGGCAGTGATTGCGATTTATTTATAAATCCATAGATATGTTATGCTATTAAATTAGACTGAACTAAATCCTCTTTCTTTCAAACCAAACTTCTTTAACTTTTCTTAACTGTCTCTTTTCAACTCTTAAATATCTCTCCCCCTCTCTCCCTTTGTAATTATATACTTGGTCTTGACATTGATATAATCTACATACCATATATGGAAATTTTATCAGGTTTACATGTACTCTTTTTTTTCTTAAGCTCTTGAGACCTTTTTAATTTTTAATGACTTAAACTATTAATCAGTATATTTTGTTGAGGTTCTTTGATTACTTTCTTTACCACACATAGGTTGAACTTCATAAAGGTCAAGATTTTTGGGGGGCTGGGTGCCTACTTGCCCATTAACTATCTGTATAAAAGTATCTTGCTCTTATTCTGTAAACCTACCTTTTTTTCCTTAATAAATTTTGTTGCATGCTTGCCTTAAAAAAATTCCCCCTGTTTAACTCACACTCACACATGTATTCCCAGGGCCTAGAATGGTGCTTAGATTATATCAGGCACTCAGTAAATATTTGGTGAATGAATACGGTATCTTAATAAGAGACTGAGAGAATATAGACGTATCATATTTTTTTTTATATATAGTCTCATACTTTCTTTTTTCCAAATACTACATTATACCTTTCTTTAAAATAGATTTGATTTGGTGAGCCATTTATAGACCTCTTCCTATATTCTAGGCATGCTATTAGATGCTTTCACAAAAATTATCACATTTAACAGATGAAGAAGCTAAGGCTCACAGAACTTAGGTAACATGCCCAGTGTCACATAGTTTTAACTTTAAAGTTGAGGATTAGATTTCAAGTTATCTATTATTTGAAATTGAGTATCAAGTTTATAATTATAATTATTAATATATTATATAATTATAATTATGCTGTGAGCTTTAAAGCAGCTCATAAAAGTGGGTTTATTATTTATTGTAAGGCTTTTTCTGTTGATCATTTTAAAATGGTAATTAAAGAATAAGAAATGCTCAATTTTATCTACAGGTAAAAATGTAGATAATGCAAGTCAAGTAGTTTTCTCCTGTCTCCTTAATCTAAAACTGTAGATTTGAGACTTTGTATCTTTCCTGTTCTTTTTTTTTTTTTTTTTTATTGTGGCATGTCTTTTTTTTTTTTATTAAATCATAGCTGTGTACCATAATGCAATCATCTTTCCTGTTCTTGATTACAGTCTTCAGAAATAATGAAAAGGTGGGCCATAGAAGCAAAGAGGACACTAAGAGGACACACAGGGCATTTATAACTTACGTTGTAGAATATGATTAACCAGACCTTTTTTTACTTCTTGTTGTCACAAAGTTAGTTTCCATATGCATTGCTTGATATTTTCTTCTGCTTCTGTCTTATTTTAGAAATTAAAAATCCCTACGTTTTGTAGTTGTTCTCCCTAAGAGGATTTTTTGGTCTAAAATTAGGTGAATGAAGCCAATTTTATTTTCTAGGCATCCTTAAATCCTAGTGATACACCTCCGTCTATTGTAAATGAAGATTTTCTTCATGAACTTAAAGAAACTAATATTTCATATTCACAAGAAGCAGATGATCGAGTATTTAGAGCTCATGGTAAGCTATTTTGTATTAGTACTATTTATTTTTAATTAAATGTTTTTTCCATAATTTAAGATGTTTTTGCATTTTTTTTTTTTTAAACATAAAACAGGTCATTGTCTTCATGAGATATTTTTGCTCAGGGAAGGAATGTTTCAGCGAATTCCTGATATAGTCTTATGGCCAAGTAAGTTTTTCCCCTTGCATTATTAATTTAGTATTATTAAATCTTAAGTAAATTTAGGATTAGAAATATGTACTTTTAAACATTTGAGTTGTAAAAAGTATAAATATAGTAGATCCTCTGTAAGTTGAACACCCAAGGGACTATATAACATACTGATTAATGTATGGAGGTGGCCAACATAAGGAACTAGGTCTACTGTACTGCAACACACATGTGGTGCATTTCTGGTCTGTGAAAATTAGACCCACTTAAGGAAGTGGTTGACCATGGAGGTTCTACTGTATTTAGATGTGGCTTGGGATAAAAGATGGATGAACTTATGTTATTTTGCTCTTGGTGACGATTAGGCACTATATTTCTACATATGAGGTCGTTTTCTAGGCCATCTCTTTTAGATGACGATTAGGCACTATATTTCTACATACGAGGTTGTATTTTTAAAAACTTCCATTTATTTTCTGATTCTTGTCAGATCATTTTCTTCAGAGTTTATGAAATATTTTATTTTTCAAACAATTGGCTGATTCATGGCCTCTTCAGGTTTCAGATGAGCTGCTTCTACTTTATAGGAGCTATCTGAGGGAAAAATTCTATTTTAATATGGGGGCAAGATGGAGGCGAGATAAATAATCGTGGGGAAACATACAAACCCCAATTGAGGGACATTTTATGAGATAACCAGCCAGTGTTTTTCAAAAGTTTCATGTTCATAAAAGATGGACTAAGGAAATACCTACTTGCCTTTAAAGAAGGAAAGACTAAGGAACATGACAGCTAAATGTGATCCTGATTTGATCCTGGACCCACAAAGACCCCCAAAATGTGAATAAGGTCTGATGGTTAGTTATTTGGTCAATGTTAATTCTTTTGTTTTGGTAACTGGACTATAGTTTTGTAAGATGTAATATTCAGGAATATGAGCTGAAGGAAAATTGATGAATTATTTTTGCAACTTCTTTAAAAGTCTGAAATTATTTTAAAGTGAAAAGTTTAAAAAATTTTTTCTAATACAGCTGTTTAGTGCATGGCTGAGTGAAGGAAAAGTTTAGATACTAAAGAAAGTCATAGATCTGTATTTTGCAGGGTTACCCAGACTATATTCATGTTGCTATGATTAATTTATTTTCCCTTTTTTCAACAGCATGTCATGATGATGTAGTTAAGATTGTGAATCTAGCATGCAAATATAACCTTTGTATCATACCAATTGGTGGTAGGTATTGTCTTTTGAATTTTAATATGATATATATTTGTTCTGTTTAAAATATTTGTATTTTAAATATGTATGTTATCCCACTGAAAATAAACCTTATTGTAATTATATATAATTGTGCTCAAAAATTGGTTTATGGTACTCATTTGTGTTCTAAGTAAGTCTACCTAAAGTATTTAAGATGTGGTGTCCCTTTAGTTCATGGCTTTTTCCTGTTGGATCCAAGAGGAAACTGTGATTTAATGCTTAAATGAGAAAAGGTTCCTGCTTCAGTAATTACTTTCCAATCTGTATGTTTATGGAGAAAATTTTATTTTTCAAAGCTAAATATAAATGCACTAAATATAATAAAGAAGCAAAATAAACATAGAACACTATGTAGATTAGGTGATCAACCAGGACAAAGATGATCAAGTCCATAATATCTTTTAATATAGAAAAATAGCATTATTTTCTGTTTTTAAGATGAACTTGATGTCTTTTGATTTTTACTAATTGTGTTGTTTTAACACCTTAGACAAGCCAAAGGAAATTATCTTCAACAAAATTGCATTAATAGAATTAATTAGATAAACCTCAGTAATTCCAAAAGCTTCAGATTTCCCCTACATCTGATACTTTCTGTTGAATTCATGCACTATAATGTCACCTATTTGAAATATTTTTCTGATTTTGATGATTATGGCAAGCAAATGGTGGTTATTGATCACAGGCATCATGTTCTTAACTGACAGTTCATTATATTACATTGTAAGAGTAAGCTAAACATTACAGATTCTTACACTTCTTGTGAAAGGTGACTTTCACATTTTTCTTCCATAGAAAAGGTATGAAACTACTGATTAAGAATTTATTCTGATTTATGGTGATTTAGATCTGGTTAAGAACTGAACACATCATATTATTCTTTAATGGTATTAACTAAGCATTTTTCTTTGGACAATAAATGTTAAGAGAAAGCAGCAGTATTTTGTTTAAATATTTCTATACATTATTTATTCTATATAAAAATCATTTTTTTCACCAAAGAGCGTACACATTCGATTTTAAATATTTCATAATCTAGACATTTTAAACTTCTATAAAAGCCTTTTTGTACAAGACTGTGTTATTTTAAATGATAAATGAATCTCATAATTGTGGTAGAAAGGAGGTAATAGTCTCTCCTATTGTGTAGGATGGGCCTTTTTTTCTTTTATGCTACCTATCCAGATTAATCATTAGCTTAGAACTTTTCTAATCATGTTTTTGGAGTTCCACAAATTGCTAGGGACTTCACTTGAGTGTGCCATGTCCAGGGGATGGAGCCGTATGTCATTGCTTTCAGTTCCATAATATTGCTTCATTTTGGCATGCAGCATAAAATAAAGGTGAGTTTTTTTTTTAAAGTGTAGTAGCATTTGCAAAGTGTACTTTGCAAAGTAGTAATAGGTATTACTTTTCTAGTGGGCTATCTGTATACTCTATATTAGGGATTTGCCCTAGAAAGGAAACTAAAAACATATTTAAACATAAAATTGTCGTTTCCTCTTTTGGCAGGAGGAACAAGTGTTTCATATGGCCTGATGTGTCCTGCAGATGAGAGAAGAACAATTATTTCTTTGGACACTTCACAAATGGTATGTGATCATTTAAGAGGTATTTGAAGATTGCTTCTGTTTTAAACATAAGTCTCCACTTTAGTTATCATTAAAAAATGACCTGTTTTCCAGTTTGTTTTAAATGTGTGTTTTATTTTATTTTATTTTTTTTTGGAGACAGCCTCTTACTCTGTCATCCAGGTAGAGTGAAGTGGTATCATAGCTCACAGCAACCTCAAACTCCTGTGCTCAAGCTGATCTTTTGCCTCAGTGTCCTGAGTAGCTGGGACTGCAGGCACATGCCTTGGTGTCCTGCTGATTTTTCTATATTTAGTTGAGAGAGGGTAGAGGGTCTTGCTCTTGCTCGGGCTAGTCTTGGATTACATGTATTTCATCATATCTTACTCTTGTCTTCAGTTTTCCAAAATCTAAGTTCTCTCTTACTCTTGGGTATATATTTTGATGCTATTTTACTAAATTGGCACGTGAAATTGCTATGTTGAGAAGCATAGAGTGGAATATTGACCCACCAAATGACAGGGTTTGTGTTTTTAAAAAACAGAATAGATAATATTAGTTAAGGTTAACTTGAATCACCAAAATTTACCTTTCCCTCAAATTTACATTTTTTTGCTTGGGAAGCTAATTGATTTTAATGGTAGAATTGCTTTCTGAAGTTTTGGCTCATTGTGGTCTAAGAGTTGTTAAGTTTTAATTTATGAACTTTATCTTCATTTAGTCAGCAACACACTATATTCCTTCATTAAAATACAATTTTTTTTTTCTCTGAGACAGAGTCTCACTATGTTGCCCTCAGTAGATTGCCTTGGTGTCACAGCTCATAACAACCTCAAACTCTTGGGCTTAAGTGATTCTCTTGCCTCAGCCTCCCAAGTAGCTCAGATTATACGTGCCCACCACAACACCCAGCTATTTTTTTCCTTTTTTTGTTGCAATTTTTTAGCTGGCCCACCCAGATTTGAACCCACCAGCCTGGGTGTATGTGGCTGGCGCCCTACCAACTGAGCTACGGGTGCCGCCAAAATATAATTTTTTTAACTTTTCAATTTCTTTAGATACCAAAGTAGAGAGAATAGTATATCCATTTTCTAGATTTAAAGTATTATTTTGTCATATCTGCTTTACCTTTCCGTGTTTTCTTTCAGGATTTTTTTTTTTTAATTGAATGGTAACTATGTACATTAATGCACTTCTAGGGTACAGTGTGGGGTTTTCACATGTTCTTTCAGGATTTTTAAAGCAAATCTTGATATTAGGCTACTTAGTACCTAAATGTTTTTCTCTCTTTAACAAAGGGCATTTTTTTCACATAACTGCTATATTATTATCACTCCTGATAAAATCAAAAGTAATTTCTTTTCTTCTTTTTTTTTT
>NW_003852443.1:8976625-8986420 GCF_000181295.1 Otolemur garnettii | reverse complement strand
TTTTTTTTTTTTGTGACAGAGTCTCATGCTATAACCCTGGGTAGAGGGCTGTGGTGTCATAGCTCACAGCAACCTCCAACTCCTGGGCTTAAGCAATCCTCCTGCCTCAGTTTTTTCATTTTCAGTAGAGATGGGGTCTTGCTTTTGCTAAGGCTGAACTCAGTGAGCTCAATGAATCCACCTGCCTCGGCCTCCCAGAGTGCTAGGATTATAGGTGTGAGGCACTGCACCTGGCCTCTTCTTTTTTTTTGAGACAGAGTCTCATTGTCACCTTGGGTAGAGGGCTGTGGCATCACAGCTCACAGCAAACTCAAACTTGTGGGCTCAAGCAGTCTTCTTGCCTCAGCCTCCTGAGTAGGTGGGACTACAGGAGCCTACCACAATGCCTGGCTATTTTTTTTTATTTTTAGTAGAGATGTTGCTCTTGCTCAGGCTGGTCTTGAATTCCTGAGCTCAAACAATCAACCCACCTCAGCCTCCCAGGGTGCTGGTATTATAGGCATGAGCAATTATACCTGGCCCAAAAGTAATTTCTTAAATTACTTGTATTTAGTACATATCACATTTTCAGTCTCAAAAATGTCTTGTCTTTACGGTTCATTTGTTCAAATTGGGATTCAGATAAGGCTCATGTTAGCTTTTGGTTGTTTCTGTTAAATCTCACTTTATCTGAAAACATCTTCTTTTTTTTGAATGTTACTCATCTTCGAAGAAACTAGGTTATTTGTAGTGTGGAATGTCATATTTTGAATTAGTTTGCTGCTGCTGCTTCTTGTTATTTAACTCTTTAACCCCTGAATGTCTACTCTAAACTAGAAGTTAGGGGTGTGTGTGTGCGTATACACACTGGTTAGATACAGGTTACATAGATGTGATGTCCTTTTTTTCCCCTTGAGACAGAGTCTCACTGTGTTGTCAGGCTAGAGTATCCTGGTGTCAGCCCAGCTCAGTGCAACCTCAAATTCCTAGGCTTAAGTGATTCTCCTGCCTCAGCCTCCTGAATAGCTGGTACTACAGGCACACACCACCACATTTGGCTAATTTTTCTATTGTTAGTAGAGATCAGGTCTCGCTTTGTATTAGGCTAGTCTCGAATTGTTGAGCTCAAGTGATCCTCTTGCCTCTGCTTCCTGGAATGGAATGCTGGGATTGTAGCACTCCTGGCTTTTTTTTCGTTCTTTAAAAGCAAAAGGGCGGCACCTGTAGCTCAGTGGTAGGGTGCAGGCCACATACACGGAGGCTAGCAGGTTCGAACCCAGCCTGGGCCAGCTAAAACAACAATGACAACTGCAACAACAAAAAAATAAGCAGGCATTGTGGTGGGTGCCTGTAGTCCCAGGTACTTGGGAGGCTTAAGCCTAAGAATTTGAGGTTGCTATGACACTCTACCCAGGGCTATACCTTGAGACTCTGTCTCAAAAAAAAAAAAGAAAATAAATAAATAAAAATAAAAATAAATAAAAGTAAGAATACTTCATTGATGGTGATGTGCTTTTTTTTTTAATGTCATGTAACATCAGAGGGGAGGTGCATGATAGATGTTCATCCTAATTTTAGTGATGCTAAAAATAAAATTGATCAGTCAGTTCAGATGATAACTGCCTGGTTATTTGACTGTAAAGTTCCCCATCAACTTTTTTCCTTATCCTAGAGTTTAAGAATTTCCCCAGAAAATAGTTTAAGAATATCGTATTCTGGAATAGCTCTGGAATGTGTTTGAAGTTCTGCCTCTACTATGTTCAAATTTACCACTAAATCTGTTCATATATAAAATAGAGGCAGTAACACTGCACGAGGTTATTATTTCAGTTTAAATGAGATAATACAAGTAAAAGTCTTAACACTAAGCAGATCCTTAAAATTCTGTGGCAGAATTTTAAATGTTAGGCTTCCAACCATTTATTTTGCAGAGTAACCTTGTGTATTTACTGCCTTTATCCTTGAGCTGTCTCAAGTTTTATGGTGGGTAAGGGATATTTGTAACAGTGATTTGCATTGAAGTCATGTCTGCATGGTTTTGTACAGTGTGCTTCTGATTAATATGTAGAAATATGATGAGAATTACACTGATACCAGTTTTCTACTTAAATATATATGATAATACTAAGGCCTGTCGGCCTGTTGTGTTTGTCTTACCAACTTGTGTTGGTTTGTATATACCGTATGCAGTAGGTTAGCCTATACATTTTCTTTAAGTTTTTCTGTGAACACCCATAAAAATGATTTTGTTCCCTGACTCCTTTCTTTTCTTTTTTTTCTACCATAAAAATTTATTTGAACCCTTGATAGGTATAAGGTATATATTTAGCATAAGTATATAATTGCCTTGAGAGCTAGTTTACTGGGGTGGGGGGAGAAGATATATATTAACTTAAATTATTTTAATATGAGGTACCATTAGATTGATAAATTCTTTGTCTTCTCACTCTACATTTTAATAATGTTTTCTTTTAACTACCATAGAATCAAAAATCTGATTATATCATAGTTATACTGAAATTACTATTGTCTTATAGTGAGAGTACAAATGTAAGTTTTGTATAACAAAATACAAAATACATTCATCGACATCTCATTTCATATTTATCATAACCTTATGAATTAAGTAGTACAGTTTTATACACGTGCTAGTTCAAATTTGCCATTTCTTTTTTTTTAATTAATCATAGCTGTGTTTAGATAGCAACAGCTACATTTCTATTGTCTCTTTTGTTCTTTCCTTTTTCTAACTAGACTTACCTGCATTAGTTATTGACATGAAATTGAACATATCAAAGTAGGAAAAAAGCTTCCTGAAATCTAGAATAAGGTTTTGGTTAGGAAAAGTGGGTCACACCTATAGTTCTAGCATACTAGGAGGCCAACGCAGGGGGATCCTTGAGCTTAGGACTTTAAGACCGTCCTGAGCAAAGTGAGACCCTATCTCTACTAAAAAAATAAAATAAAATAAAATAAAATAGAAAAATTAACTGGTCATTGTGGTGGGTGCCTGTAGTCTCAGCTACGCAGGAGGCTGATGCAGGAGGATTGCTTGAGCCCAGGAGTTTGACTGTGAGCTAGGCTGACTCATGGCACGCTACCCTGGGAAACCCAGTGAGACTGTGTTTCTAAATAAATAAATAAACAAATAAAATGTCAGCATTATTTAACCAAAAAATAGAAGATTCTGTATATTATCTGATTGCTCAGCCAAATAGAAAAGGAAAGAAATCTGTTCTTAATAGTAGAAAATAATCCATAGAAATTCATATAAACATAACAATTAGGTTCAATAAGAATATTAAACATAGTATTTTACTGGCAGTCATATACATGGTAAGTTGAGCCAGGTGATATTCAGTTCCTTCTTTTGAGCATGTAGGGACATGCTTTGTTTGCTACATGGGGTCCCTGGTCCTATTTCAGATTGAAAATAAGGCTGATGCCATTTGCTGTTTTCACATGTCTTTGCGTGCATTCTTCCCCTAATCTCATGTCATTTTCTAAAATTCTTAAATTAGATGTCATTGTTATTTTAACAGTAGTGCAGATAACATATGTAGAATTCTAGGACTTCTGTATGCTAAGTTTTTTATATGTAGTATCTCATTTAATTCTTACAGTAACTCTGAGTAGTAGTATTGCTACTCAAGGCCTTATATTATAAATCATAGATCTCTTTCTTCCTTTGCAACAGAATCGAATTCTCTGGGTTGATGAGAACAATCTGACAGCTCACGTAGAGGCTGGCATAACAGGACAAGAATTGGAAAGACAGGTATGTTATTAACATTTTCAATTCAAAACTACTGTGTCCCCTCTCTGAATGAAATACTTTGCACAATATGTTCATTCACTCCACAGATTTATTCAGTTTCCGTTGTGGATTAGGCATTGAGCTAGATGCTAAGGCCATGATAGTGAATAAGATACCATCCTCATGGGTGGCGCCTGTGGCTCAAAGCTCAAAGGAGTGGCCCCATATACCAGAGGTGGCAGGTTCAAACCCAGCCCTGGCCAAAAACCGCAAAAAAAAAAAAAAAAAAAAAAAAGATACCATCCTCTACCCTCAAGTGGCTTATGTTAGGACAGAAAGTTAGATCCATAGTGATTTAGGGTGAGAATTGCTATGTAGAAGCTAAATGCAGGGTATAATGGAACTAGGCAAGAAGAAATTGGACAAAGAAGGTATCACCGAGGACATGGCATTTAAAATGAGACTTTAGGATGAGTCCAAGTTAGCAAAAAAGGAGATGGGGGTGGGAAGAACTACCCAGCTAGAGAAAGGAGCAAGTGCCATTCAGGGTAGCTATTGATTTGGGGGCACTGTAGATAGCTGCATGTTTGAAGTATGGTGTGTATATATGGGAGAAAATGCAGTCTTGGTAATTGTGTACTGGGTAGGAGTGGGTATAGGTAGGAGTGGGTATAGTTGAGGGAAAAGATCAAGCCTGGAAAACAAGAGGAGGGTAGGTAGATCATAAAGGAACTCATAAAGTCCCTCGTAGAAGTTTGAACTTAACCCTTGTACTTAGATTGTTCTGGCTACTTAGTGGAGAATGGATGGGCCATGTGAAGATAGGTTAAGAGACTACAATTTAGGTAAGAACTGATAGCAGACAGCAATCTGCAATAATGTTGTAGGAGTGGAGCAAAATGGAACCAATTGAACGTTGAATTCTTACATCTTGATGATAAATTGCAGCAGCTGGGTGGGTAGACGTTGGTATCTACTGTTCATTGAACTTTTCAGTGTGTTATGTCATTGAGTTAGTGAAATTCTTAGAGTCCTTATGACACTCTTTTGCTGATCCTAATGAATTTTTTGAAAACTTTGTAGATTCTAAGCTGGTGATTGTGAACATAACTTGGTTCCTTCACCATCCTCAAACATGATCAAGATGACTTAGCTTTTGTAGCTCTGCTTTTGTAAACAAAAATTAGAAAGTCCAACTTGTTGGTGAGGTATTGACCACTTTAACTTCAGTTAGGGAGACTCTGCTCCCCTAAATCTTTCATAAGACATAAAGATGTGATTGTCAATCCTATATTATTGTCTTTTTTCTTCTTTCTTGAAAAGTTGATAGAAGTTGGTCTGCTTGTGACCAATTCTAGATGTCAGGCTTTAAAAAAAATTATTAAACTATTATCTTTATTTTTGATTTAATACAGTAAGATGCAAGGAACTGGAATAAAATTGAACCTGTTTGTTGAGGCAGTGTTAAAGATCTTCAATAAGTCAAAGTTTTATGTAAGTCAAGATAAGTAGATTTGTTAATTCTTATAGTTTATAATGAACTTCACTGAGCAGAATAATAGTATTTAATGAAAAAATCTCTAATAAATCTTGTATCCATTATACTGAATGAGACGTTATAAACACAGTGATTTTTTTGTGACAAAGAGGAGCCTTTTATATCATTAATTTTCTATCTTTGTTGTAGCATTCGATGTAGCATTTTAACCTTTCTAAGTTTCCTTTTTTTTTTATTTTAAAGGTTAGAATTAAGATTCAAGGAACATGTTTCCTTGAAATTTCAATGACATTTTCCTAGTCTAGGAAATTCTGATATTGTAGCTAGTAGTTCATTTCCTTAAATGCCAACATAGAATTTGTTTTTTTGCCTTCAGCAGGCTATAATGTGGTTTCTACAGCTGTTTCGATTCTAGTTCAAGTTCTTTCTCATTAAACTTCTGTGCAGGTCTTTCAGTTTCTACTTGAGCTGAGATAACCAACTTAAAATATTCTGCTTTTCCCTTCTAGAAAATTTAAAATGACACAAATTTAGTAGTTGGGTAACACAGATATTAATCTCTTTAACTTGTAAATGACATTGATATTAATACATGTAAAATTTAAGAGAAGTCACTAACATGTCAGTTACGGATTTGGGGAATTTTTTTTTTTTTTTTAGGTTTATTAAATCTTTGGCTACTTTATTATGTGTGACTCTAATATTGTTTTCTGCCTGGGGACAACATTGCTAATAATTTCATATTATCTTTGTTTCTGATAGCTTGTTATAAACTTCAAATACAGGTGTTAGCTATGTGACCTTGGACAAGTTATTAACCTTTAAGCCTCTGTTTCTTTATAAAATGAGCATAATAATTGCTACTTCATAAGGTTTTTGTTAAGACGAAGTAAGTTAGTAATATAAAGTACCTAGAACTTTGATTCAGTCCACTAACTTTCATCGAGCAGTATCTGCTTCATGCAGGCACAGCTGACTTTAAATTTGCATTCCTTTTATATGTTGAACACTCCCAAATTTATTTCATCATTCCAGACTTCTTTTTGAACTTTAGATTTATATCCACTGGCCTGGTTGGTATCTCCAGTTGGATATCTGATAGACCTTTCCAACTTAACATTTTAAAAACTGAATTTTTGGAAGGAAAATTTGCAATCATGGCTTCAAAATTTGCATATTTTATAGTCTTCTAATTCTTGGTTGATGGAATTCAATTCTTTGGCCCGACTGAGCCAAAATCTTACATTTTTTGTGTTTTTGATTTATAATATAATAGTTTCATTGAGGTATAATTATCATCTAATAAATTGTACTCATTTAATGTGTATGATTTGATGTTTTGACGTATGAATATAATCGTAAACCTTTATCATAGTCAAGATAACGAACATATCTCCCAACCCCAAAGTTTCTCCTCGCCTCTTTATAATATTCACACACTGTCAGCCACAACCTGTACTCAAGCCCCAGCAATCAGTGATCTGCTTTCTGTCACTGTAGATTTGTTTAAATTTCCTACAATTTTATTGAAGTGGAATCGTACTCTTTTTTTTTTTTATGGGAGTGGTCTGGCTTCTTTCAATAGGTATAATTATTTTTATATTCATCCATATTGTTGCATTTATCAATAGTTCATTTCTTTTTATTACTCAGTAGTATTCCATTGTGTAGATGGAATCATTTGTTTATCCAGTTACCTGCTGATAAACACTTGGATTATTTTCAGTTTGGGGCAACTACAAATAAAACTGCTTTCACCATTCATGTTAAGTCCTTATTAGAGATATATACTTTCATTTCCCTTGGTGAATATCTAGAAATGGAATTGATAGATCAAAGTGATTTACTTTTTATTTTACTTTTACCTTATATGTTTACCTGTTTTGAAAAGTTAACAGATTTTTTCCTAGAGCAATTGTATCATTTTATATTCCCACAGTACCGTATACGAATTCTACTTTCTCCATATTTGTAACCAGTTAGTCTTTTAATTTTTAATTTTAGGCATTCTAGTTGATGTATACTAATATAACTTTGTAGTTAATTTGCATTTCTTTAATAACTAGTGATGTTTAACTTCTTTTAATGTGCTTATTTGCCGTTCACATATCTTTATTGGTGAAGTTCTGTTTAAATTGTTGCCCAATTTTTAAATTGGGTTGTTTTCTTACTAAGTTTGAGAGTGCATTATGTATTCTGTATAGAAGTTTTTTTTCCAGATATATGCATTGCAAGTATTTTCTTTCAGTCTATGGCTTTTCAATCATTTCAGTGTCTTTTAAAGAACAAATGTTTTAAATTTTTATGATGTCCAGTATTTTTGACTCAAAACAAGGCCTGTTGGGATTTTGACTGAGATTGCATTAATTCCATATATTAATTTGGAAAGACTGACATCTTAACAATATTGATTCTTCGGACTTGACCCATGAACGTGGTATATTTTTAGTTTTTTTAGGTCAGTAATTTCTCTCAGCAGTGTACAGGTCTTTCTTCTTTTTAAAAGGAGGCTTGTCTATAAATATAACATTTTTTTGATGTTATTATAAATGGTATTTAAGAAAATTTTCTTATTAGTATATAGGAAAACAATTGAGTTTTGAATATTGATCTTATATGCTGCAACCTTGCTAAATTCACTAATCAGTTCTACAGGCTTTTTTGTAGATTATGATTATGTTGTTTGTGAATAAGGACAGATTTCTTTCTTTCTTTTTTTTTTTTTTTTGAGAAGAGTCTCACTATGTTGCCCTCAGTAAAGTGCTGTGGCTCACAGCTCCCAGCAACCTCAAACTCTTGGGCTTAAGCAATTCTCTTGCCTCCGCCTCCCAGTAGCTGGGACTATAGGTGCCCGCCACAATGCCTGGCTATTTTTTGTTGCAGTTGTCATTGTTGGTTAGCTGGCCCGGGCCAGGCTCAAACCCACCAGCCTTGATGTACATGGCTGGCGTCCTACTCACTGAGCTACAGGCGCTGACGCTGTTTCTTTCTTTCCAGTCCGGATGTCTCTTCTTTTCCTTACCTGACTCTGCTGGCCTGAACCTCTAACATAATTTTGAAAAGAAATGAGCATGGCCATCCTTTTCTGGTTCCTGATTTAGGAGAGATGTGTTTAGTCTTTCACCATTAAGTATATGTTAAATGTAGGTGGGTTTTTTTTTTTTTTTTTCAGTTGCCCTTTATCAAGATGAAGTCCCTTTCATATGTTAGTTTATGGAGGGTTTTTATTAGGATCAGAAGTTGGATTTGTCAAAAAATATGCTTTTTGGTGGAAGTGAGGTAATTTATTTGTGGTCTATTTTATTGTTTAATAAAGACTTATTGTGCTATAAATTTCCCCCTAACTGCTGCTTTGGGGACATCCTACATATTTTGATGTAGTTTTTCATTTTCTTTAATTTCAAAATATTTTCTACTTTTGATTTTTTCTCTGACCCATTGGTTACTTACAAGCGTGTAATTTAGTTTTCAGTTATTTGGAGATTTTCCTAGACATTTTTCTATTATTGATTCTGCATTAATTCCTTTCTATTCAGAAAACATACTGTTTATGATTTGAATTCTTTCAAGGTTGATACTTGTTTTATGGCCCATTATATGGTCTGTTTTTAAAATGTTTCATGTGTGTTTACAAAGAATGTGTCTTCTGCTATTTGGTAGCTATTAGGTCAAATTGATTTATAGTATTATTCAAGTTTTCTATATTTTTTCTCATTTTCTGTCTGCTCATTCCATCAGTTTTTGACAGAGGTGTATTAAAACCTCCAATAACAATTGGAGATTTGTCTGTTTCTTCTTGCAGTTCTATTAGTTTATGCTTTATGTATTTTTAACATTCTGTTATTAGGAAAATAAATGTTCAGGACTGTTATTGATTAATCAATACTTTTATTGTTATGAAATGACTTATTTCTGATAATACTCTTTGGTCTGAAGTCTACTTTGTTTAATAATTAAAATTGCCATTGTGGTTTTCTTTCGATTATTGTTTTCTTTTTCATTTTCCATTCTGTTACTTAAA
The DNA here is from genome assembly GCF_000181295.1 of Otolemur garnettii. Lineage (NCBI taxonomy): Eukaryota > Metazoa > Chordata > Mammalia > Primates > Galagidae > Otolemur > Otolemur garnettii. The sequence goes on along the minus strand of NW_003852443.1, from coordinate 8,977,165 downwards.
TTTTATTTATTTAAGAGACTTGGTCTCTCTCTGGTACCCAGCCCTAGAGTACAGTGGCATGATGATAGCTCACTGCAGCCTTGAACTCCTGGGTTCGAGCTATCCTCCTCTCTCAGCCTTCCAAGTAGCAGAGAGTATATAGGCGTGAGCCAACACACTCAGTTCATTCTTTTGCTTTTAACTAGTTTGGATCTTTGTGTTTAAAATGCCTTTTTTCTAAGCAGCATATCATTGATTCTTTTCCTTTGAGACAAAGTCTCACTCTGTGCCCTGGCTAGAGTATGGTGATGTCATCTTAGCTCACTGCAAACTCAAACTCTTGGGCTCAGTCAGTCCTCCTGTCTCAGCCTCCCAAGTGCTGAGAGGTTTACAGGTTAGCATTACCATGCCCAGCTAATTTTTTCTACTTTTAGTAGAGATGGGGTCTTGCTTTTGTTTAGGTTGGTCGCCAACTCCTGACCTCAAGCAGTCCTCCTGCCTTGGCCTCCCAGAGTGTTAGGATTACAGGTGTGAGCCACCATACCCAGCTTTTTTTTTTTT
>NW_003852443.1:8945434-8976605 GCF_000181295.1 Otolemur garnettii | reverse complement strand
TTTTTTTTTTTTTTTTTTTGCCCTAAGAGATGAAGTTTCACTCTCTCGCCCAAGCTGGAGTACAGTGACATGATCATAGTTCACTGCAGCCTGAAACTCTTGAACTCAAAGGATCCTCCTGCCTCAGTCTCCTCAGTAGCTAGAACTGCAGGCAGGTCCTAGCATGTCTAGCTAATTTATTTGATTTGTTTGCGAGAATGGGGGTTTGTCCATGTTGCCCAGGCTGGTCTTGAACTCCTGGCCTCAAGTCATCCTCTCATCTAAGCCTCCCAAAGTATTGGGAAAGTTTTTTTAAAATCTCAGACGTTTTTCATCTTCAAATATTTAATTTTGGTCTTTTATCTTTTGTGTCTCCACTTAACTTTTTGAACATATGGAATACAATTACAACTGTTTTAATGTTCTTGTCAGGTAATTCTAGCATCTGTGTTAGTTCTAGTTTGGCTTTGATTATTCACCTCATAATTATTTTCCTCATTATGGGTTGTGTTTCCGCTTCTTTATTAAAATTACTATGCTTAGTAATTTTTGGTTAGATGCCAATAATTATGAATTTGTCTTGTGTCTTGAATGTTATTTAATTTTGAAAGTATTCTTGAGCTTTTTTTCTGGGATATACTTACTTGGAAATAGCTTAATCGTTTACTTCTTACTTTTATGATGTTTTGCTTTTTCTCAGTCTGGGGCTAATTATTTCTCATTACTGATATATGACCTTTCTGGGTATTCTATTTAATTCTCAGAATTAGAGTTTTTCCAGTCAGGCTGGGAGGAACAGGTACGGTTTCTAGCTCTGTGTGAATGATGGCACTATTCTCTGTTTCTTTCTCTGGTCTTAGGGTATGTTACTCACTTGCATGGGCTTTTTACTATTCAAATGAAGACCTGAGAGGGACCCTTTGCAAATCTCCAGGCATCTCTCTCTGTGCTGCTGTCTCCTCTTTACTTTCTCCTGTGAATTCTAGATGCCTTGCTCGACCACAGCGCAACAGTAGCTCAACTCAGTGTTGGCCAGCTTCTGCCTAGACTCCCTTTTCCTTGGAGTGCTAAGCTAGGGTCAGTCACAATGCCCACCTCCTTTGTTTGCGTCCTTACAGGGATCATTGTTCTTTGTTACTACATCTTCAGTGTTTGAAAACTTGTTTCTTCTTTTTCTGAGTGTTTTGGTCTTTTTATTTGGGAGTCAAATGTAGTCCTTTTTACTTCAGTTTGTGTTGAGGAGAAATTTTGCTGTACTTTTTATTCTTCCCATTGCAATTCTGATTATTTGGTATAATTTAATTATGTTTCTTGTTAATTTCATTCCCTTCGTTCCTTCTCTGTAATACAAGTGCCACACTTTAGGATTTTTATTTATTTAGTTTTTTAGACAGAGTCTCACTTTGTCCCCCTTGGTGGAGTGCTGTGGCATCACAGCTCACAGCAATCTCAAATTCCTGGGCTCAAGTGATCTTCTTGCCTCAGGCTTCCATGTAGCTGGGACTACAGGTGCCTTCCACAATGCCTGCTATTTTTTTTTTTTTTTAGAGACGGGGTCTTGTTCTTGCCCAGGCTGGAGCATTTGCGTTTTTTAAGTGTTGTATCTGAAGTTTAGCACATAGTCATTGAATGTTTGTTGTTTCAGTATTGAGAGGGGGCACAAGTGAGTAAGGTAAAGTTCCTGTTCCTATAGAGCTTCATGGCACTTGGAGAGTGGTTATTTTTATCTAGTGTAGAATGGAGCAGAGAGCTTGTTTTATTAAAAAGGAATATTTGATTAAGTATATGAGTAAATCTGTGGACCTTTCTTTAGCATATTCTTTTTAGCAGCTAATGACGTTAACAGACACAGACTTTTAAAGGAGGAAGAAGTTGAATGTATTAGATACCATTTATCAGCACTGTTTGTCTTTTACTATTGTAAATGTGCATACTGTAGTATGGGTATTTTCTAGCTAGTTTCAAACCCAAGTTTTTAACCATTATGCTTGCTTCATTATTTAGTAGGAGTTTAGTGAGATTTTTAACAAAGAAGTAGATTTAAAATGGGTGTGCTAAGTAGAGCTCCCTCAGCATAAGTAATGACAGAGCATCCCTATTAGACAGACATGAGACATTAATAGCATATCTAGTATTGGATATGCTGATAGAAATAGTTTAAGTGTATACTTAATGATCTACTTTTGTGTAGGTAGTGTTTAGAGGTTTGTCATGTGAATATGTGAAAATTCTTTGTTCAGTGCCTAGTACTTTTTGGAGATCTCTTAATTGCATAAAATTGAGTAGCAGTAGTGTTTTGAGAGAAAATAATAATACATATTATTTTGTTTGGGGGTGGAGTAAAGAAAGAAATATAATGTAAGCCTGATAATCTTCAGTGTAACCATGTACTTAAGCTACTTATTTGTGAGTGGTTATTAACCTCTTAAAATTAAATATGTATATTGAATATTTAGTGGAAAAAACCTTTATTATGTAATAATTGATATCTTTTCAAATTTTGTTTTTCTGGTAGCAGAATTGAAAGGATTTGCATTGCTAGTATGGATAACTAAACAAATTATATTTAACCTAAGAGACTTTCAAATTTTGGATCACAACTTTCACACATACTTAAACACACAGGTACAAATATAGCTGACACATTTCTATGCTTCTGCATGGCTTACTTGAAAAATAGAACAGTTGCTTAACTGGATGACTATCAGAATGGTCAGCACAGATTGATGGGCTTGAGTGCAGTAGACAGTGAGTATGCAGATGGTGTTGTCTGTATCATTTGACAGGAGATGGCTGAGCCTTTAAAATGATTTCAGAGCAATGGCTTTGGTGTTATTGCAGTAAAGGGCATCCATTCAACCTCAGGTGCTGTGCAGATGGCAAAGCCAAGCTAATCTAGAAAAATGAGAAACAAGCGACTATTTAATGTACAGGAATGCATGATCCGCATCACAAGTAAATGATGGTATTACGTGTAGGAAACCTAGCCAGATGGCTGTACATTAAAACACATGACTCCTTGAGAGAATTAAGTACAGGCAATTTGCTCGGATTTTCTGCAGGCCTGCTGCATATTATATTAGGGTAGGGAGAACAAGAGATTAAGTACTTTATTTATTGAAAGTGTTTGGGTGAAGTTGGCAGTTATTTAAGGATAATCTGATCTCCATGAGTATTTAAATCGTCTGTTTATAGAAAAAAAAGTGATGGGGACAGCATGCTTTAAAATAAAAGGATGTAAAGAGGAAGATTGTCTAGTGAACCTGTGGAAAATACTACTTCCTGGCTTTTGTTGTACATTTTTTAGTTTTGTAAAGTTTTCCACTAGGCAAAAGCTTAAAATATTTTTTTAGGATTAGTATGTGAAAAGTATTTGCTTTGCTATAAAGGTTTAAATGAATTTAAATAATAGAGACATATGGAAATTTTAAAATGGGAGGAGTGCTATGTGAAATGGGACCATTTTGACTGGTAACATGCTACACTTTTGTTTTACAGCTAAAAGAAAGTGGTTATTGTACAGGTCATGAACCAGATTCCCTGGAATTCAGCACTGTGGGAGGATGGGTATCTACTCGGGCATCAGGCATGAAGAAGAATATCTATGGCAATATTGAGGACCTGGTAAATTTTTCTAGTTACTTTATAATAGTACATAGAGATTATAATGAAGTTATTAAAAGCCTTTAAAAATTAAGTGTTGGATGGTAGATGTGATCATAAGTTTACTCCTTTAAAGCATTGTGGGAGTCACTATGAAAGTTTTGAGACAGACTGTGTTATGGTCTGTTATTTCACTTGTAAGAAACACAGCCAACTGCATCCTTGCTGATTCACCTATGTAAGGTTTAACTTGCTTGGCTTATTGGTGTTGCTGGGAGGGTATCATTCGTTTTTGTTGGTACGGATTTTAAGTTTCTTGATTTTTTGTGTAACTCAAAACTTTCATGATGACCCATGTGTAATTATTGAATATGTATAGTAGAAGTAATTAAAAGACACAACTGTGCTCATTACTTAAGGATGCCCTTTTCAGGTGACTATTTAAGCATAGTAGATGTTTCATCTGACTTATAAAGTCAGCCCTCCATATCCACTGTGTCTGTGGATTCAACCATAACTCAAAATATTTGAATTAAAAACAACAATAATAAAGTATAATACAAAAAATATAGTATGACAACTACTTACATAGTGTTTACATTGTATTAGGTATTGCAAGCAGTCTAGAAAGGATTTAAAGTATATGAAAGGATGTGAATAGGTTGTATGCAAGTGCTACGTTGTTTTTTATAGAGGACTTGATATCCATGGATTTCAGTATCCTTGGGGGAGGTCTGAAGATTTTAGTCCATTTATTTACATGATATCATCATTGCCTCTCTGTTGCCATCAAAGATTTTACATTTTTCTTAAAATATTTTTTTGATTTAAAACTGAAGAGCCTGATTGAAATTGTTCTAATAAGTAGTGGTATCACCTGCAGTGTTTTTTGTGCGTATCATTTTGTTTTAGCTCATGTGATCCCAGTTTGCTGGGAGTTAGCGTGATGAGATTTTAAGTATGGGATTCTTAGATAGGAATTAGGTATCATTTGTTCTGTTTGTAATTTTTCCAGTAATTAGCAATTTGACTTGGTGCAAATTAGTTCACCTTTCTAAATTTCAGTTTCCTCTCAAGTCATGATATTAGCTGCATAGAATTATAAGGAGTAAAGAACATAAAATGGTGTGTAGTGGGTGCTTCATAAATGTTACTTCTCTTATTTTCAATATTTTGATGATAGTTTTAAAGAACTTTAATTTATGAAACTATTAAAACAGATGTTCCTAACACTATTCCTAGAGCTACTTAGCTTTGCTTTTCAAATCTAAAGTTTCAAAATTTTCATCAATTTCTTTGTTGATAAGAATATCAGATTTAAAAAAAATTTTTTTAATTAAATAACTCTTAGATCATGTTCCATCCATGCATTTATGGGGTACATTGTGCTGATTTAATATAGAATTAGAAATGCTTACATCGCACTGGTTAATACATACCTCATCTCATTTACTTAATTATTGTAATTACTGTGTTAAGACATTTATACTCTATACTTAATAGATCCGACATGTACCGTTGCATTATGCACATAGGTGTGATCCCACCTTTCACTCTCCCTCGATCTTAGTATCAGATCTTTAATGAACTATATTGGTTCTTAATAGTTAACACCCAATAATTAAAAACTTTTGTATATACTATGAACACCTTAAAATTTTTATATTCTCTTGTTTATTTTCTTTTATTGAGGAAATTTAGAAGAACACATTTTCTTTTGCACTTGAAATAACTAAATTCCATTTCAGGGTAGAAAATTTGATCCTTTTGCAATTGGATTATTAAGAACCTTGTCAGTGTTTGGCAAATGTGTTATAGACTGCTATATTCAGCCCTGCTAAAGTGTATGATATAATCATTTTTAAAGATATTTAAGCGACACAAATCATAAAGTGTGCATCTTAATGTACTTATTTGCATTAATAATTAGCACATTTTATTTTTGAATTTCTTTGCAGTATATAGTATCCTCTGAAACTATCTTAATTACATTGTATTCATGAAAACTTTACCAAAGTTGATATTCTTTTAATCTGTGTGGCTGCAATGGAACTCATGAAAAAAAAGTAAATTAAGAATGTGTTAATGTATTTAATACAGTGCATATTTAAAGTATGATACTCACTTTTTTTCACTGTTTGAAAAAATCTAAAGGTAATTAGTCTAAATTTTTAGCATCTTAAGATTCAGAAATCTTGGCTCCACGCCTGTGGCTCAAGTGGCTAACACGCCAGCCACATACCCCCCCCCCAAGGTGGTGGGTTCAAATCCAGCCTGGGCCCGCCAAACAACAATGATGGCTGCAACCAAAAAATATTCGGGCGCCTGTGGTCCCAGCTACTTTGGAGGCTGAGGTAGGGGACTCACTTGAGCCCAGGAGTTGGAGGTTGCTGTGAGCTTTGATGCCACAGCTCTCTACCCAGGGGGACAGCTTGAGGCTCTGTCTCTTAAAAAAAAGATTCAGAAATCTTAAGTTTTTTCTCTGTATGAGATTAACTTTTCATCCTAACTTCTAGTCCGTACTTGTTTTCATGGTAATTTTAAGGAAATTCCAACTATAGTCCAACTCAAATACTTCTTAATTTAGTGAATATCTCTTTACTACAAATGTTTTATATATTTTGATTATAGTTAAATTATTAAATGTGTAATAGCCCTTAACACATAATGTAAGCTATGATCCTTGAAATCATAACTTAGAACAAAAGGTAATTATGAATAATCTTTGCCTTTTTGTTAAAGGAATGGGAATTTGATAAATATGAGAAGAATTTCTCTCCTAGTTTTTTTTTCTTCATAATATCCACTTTTTTCTTTAGTTAAGAACCTGCTTTATTCAAACAGATATTTTACTGGACACTTCACATACACTCAGTAACCTGTCAGCTATAGTTACTGTTATTATTTTAAGCATTTTTTTCAGATAAATAAAATAAAACTCATTCATGTTTAGCCTGCTTACTAAGATAACACTTAAAGTGCATAGTCAAGACTAAAAGCCAGGTCTAATATTAAATTTATTTTTCTTCTGTGGATCTTTACATAAGTCATTTTTCCAACTTTATAATTTTCATTTATTATATCATTTCTTCATGTATACAATGAAATGTACGTATTTTTGCTGGTTTTCATTTGACATATTTTGGCAAATGCACATACTGCAGTGCAAAGCAAATGCCCATGGATATTCACAGTATTTCCTTCAGCCCAAGAGCATCCTTCATGCCCCATCAAGCTAAATGCACCTTGACTCCCCCATCTTTGAAAAAAACTTATTTGTTTTATGTATTCAATTTTAAAAGACAGATTCAATGACTCGATGTGACTGCTATCTTAGCCATTCACCCAAGTTGTAGATAAGATCAGAAGCAGAAGTCTAAAGCGGAAGGAATGATCTATATCATCACATTGTGTTCATGTTTTGAATTATTTTGAGAGTGCACTGAACAAATACCAATTGACATTCCTTCTAGCGCTATGAGAACCTTTGTATTTTACTGAACCTTTATAGTTTTGTCTTTTAATTTTGTATTTTTGTATTAGTGAATATAAACTTTTTAAATGTCCTCATTGGTGATTTTTATTTCTTATTTTGTGAATTGCTTATTGATGTCCTTTGTTTATTTCCTTCATGATAAATATACTTGTTATTTGTCAAGAATCCATTCAAAAGATAATTTTGGATTTTGACCTAACCATTACTGATTCAGATCCCAAGATCAGTTTCTTAGAGTGATCCTCCTTCCCCAATATACTTAATTTCTCACTTGTGTGATGGATCATATGTCACTCTCCTCTTTCAGTTAGTCATTATTTCTCTTTCTTCATCCCAAATTTGACCTGATTATAATTGATGTTTAATTCTTTTCACTCTTTCCACTAAATGGGGTTGAAAGTGGAGAAAAGGCAAGAATAAATTTCTTCTTAGAATTCCGAGCATCTAGAGCAGTGCCTGACATGAATAATAGTATTTTATAAATATTGCTAAATAAATGAAAGAATGTACCTTTTAAGGTAAAATCATTGCTTATTTTTTAAGTACTTTAGTTCTTCACCATATGGATTGCACTAGAATTGCTTTGAAAAATGTGTTTTCTTATTCTTAAGGTGAAGAATATGCCTAAACCAATTTAAATCAAGAGGTGTACAATCTTAGAATGTGTTTTTCCTCTTTTAAGGTTATATACAAATTTACCTGTAGCCTAAGAATTACTAAGAGCATCACAATTTATCATTTGATCTAATACTTAAAAAGTAGTGTTTTATATAAATATATATGAATGTGTATACATACATTTAATGACAGATGTCTAGAATTTACATCATGTATTGTATTAAACAGGTGGTTCATATAAAAATGGTAACACCTAGAGGTATAATAGAAAAAAGCTGTCAAGGACCTCGTATGTCAACAGGCCCTGATATCCATCACTTCATCATGGGATCTGAAGGTAACCACAAATTTATTATGAAAAAATACAGGTTAATGGACTCAGTTTTGTTAAAAATGTCAAACTGTGATATCACATCTTTGAAAGGCATTTTTGTATATTTAAGAAATGGTGATGTGAAAAGTGTTTTATTATTTTAATTTAGTACTTTTTATAGTTTTTATTGTGAGAACAGCTGATTAAATTTCCTCTTACAGCAATTTTGCTTTTTTATACTTCTAGAGACAGCTTGATCTTTTTGTTTTTATTTTTCTTTTGGAACTTCTTTTTTTTTTTTTTTTTTTTTTTTTTTTTAGACAGAGCCTCAAGCTGTCCCCCTGGGTAGAGTGCCGTGGCATTACAGCTCACAGCAACCTCCAACTCCTGGGCTCAAGCGAGTCTCCTGCCTCCGCCTCCCAAGTAGCTGGGACCACAGGCGCCCGCCACAACGCCCGGCCATTTTTTGGTTGCAGCCGTCATTGTTGTTTGGCGGGTCCGGGCTGGGGATTCGAACCCGCCACCTTAGGTGTACGTGGCTGGCGCCTTAGCCGGTTGAGCCACAGGCGCTGAGCCTCTTTTGGAACTTCTAATGAATTTTAGGAAAATTGGTTTCTAGAGTTTAAAATGGTTTAACATTTTATAGTATAATATTCTTTAATCTTTCCAGAATAATCAGGGGAAAGGACCATTATGCATTATCTCATTGTCTTTCTATAATTATATTTTTTACAAAGTTAATTGCCATTTGATTTTTAGAAGAAGTAGAATTCAAAATTCTCTTGATTCTTTGTATCTTTTAAAGTTCTGTTAGTCTAAATTTTTCACTCTGCAAGTAGTGTCTTGCTTGGTTACTTAACCCAGGGTGGAATAGAATGTAATTCTTCATCTCAGTTACTTAATCCAGGGTAGATTAGAATGTAGTTCATACTCTCATCCAAAACATTTAATTCCTGTACAGGTAGAAAAAAAAAATTAACTTTCTTCTTTATAATTTACAAATTAACAGTTATGTAAATATAGTGACATATTTGCTATGTGTAATTACTGTATGAATTGTATGGACAAGGTGATTATCATGTGCTTATTTTTCAGTTCTTAGAATGGGAGGGGGACATCCCTTAAGTTCAGAGAAATAATTTTCTGGTTTTCAGTTAAATCCGGAAAATATTTGTAGTTTAGCAGAAGAACTCGTTACAGGCAATCCCTGAGTTCTTAGGTTAGTAAGTATGAAATGTTTTGATTTCTTTACTGCTTTGACAGTTGATATTTCTAACATTTCACTTTGACAGTTCTTGTTTTATTTTTATTGTGAAATTTCTAGAGCAATTTTTGTGAAACCATGGATGTTTCAAAAATTTGTGTTATTTTCAAATATGAGTTTCATCATGGAACTAATGCAGCACAGACAGCTCAAAATATCAACAAAGTGTTTGGGAAGGATGTGGCTAATGAACTCACAATATGCTGATGGTTTGACAGATTTTGCTCTGGTTATTTTAATCTTGAAAATGAGTTATGGTGATGACCTTGAGACCAGTGTGAATAATGATGAGCTGAAAGCTGAAGTGGATGAATCCATCTCAATCTATTCATGAATTAGCAGCAAGGTTTAAAATTACTATTCCAGCAATACTGGACCATTTGAAATGAATTGGCAAAGAGGCTAGATAGATAGGTTCTACATGAATTATGTGAGCATCAGAAGAGAAAGTGTCTTAATGGTTGCCTTTGTTTGTTGTCACAACATAAAGGTGAACATCTTGACACCATATTGTTACATGTAATGAAAATTGAACAATCACAAGTGTTCAACACAATGACTGAATAAAGATAAAGTGCCAAAATGCAGTCCAAAACCGAACATTCATCAAAAAAAGCTAACGGTATCTGTTTGGTGGTCCAGCGCTGGTAATATCCAGTACAACATCATGAAACCTGATTAGTCAATTACAGCAGATATCTACTGTAGCCGTCTGAATGGAATGATGATGAGGACGCTTGTGATTAAGCAGCTGAGATTGGTCAATAGAGATAGGCCAGTCCTCTTATAAGACAATATTTGACCACATGTTGCCCAAACAACACTGTTCAACTTCCTAACTTGGACTTGGAAACTCTCTGTCATCTACCAGTTCACCAGACCTTATACCAACTGACTAGTCTTTCAGGCTTTTGTCTACTTCTTGCAAGGAAAAATATTCAATTCTTAACAAGCCGTGGAAAATGCCTTCAGTAATTTGATCACCACTTGCTCTCTAGGCTTCTTTGCTGCTGGCATAAACAAGCTACCATTAAGATGGCAAATTGTTTCCCTAGTTTGGTTAATCATACTACTTCTTGTTTGGGATATAATAAGCTAGGCTTTTGATTTGAAATTGGATATTTCATATTGAATAATCTCCAAGTTATAAACATCCGCCTTAACTTACAACTCAAACTTACATGCATAGAAGCCATTACGGCTAACAAGTAAATTACCTATCTCATTCATAACCTGGGGGACTGCCTGTACTCAATTCATAAGGTGGTTAGAGCTACAAAAGATATTTGGTAACATTTAACTATGTTCATGAGTAAAAGAGTAGTTATAATAAGCTAATATGGTAGGGCATAATCTTAGACAGTAACATCAAAGAGGGGAAAAAAATGACAAATGTGTTTCTTAGAGATTTGAAAGAGATCAACTGTTTGGCTGACGACTAGTAATATGACTTAGATAGTTTACATGATAACCAATGACAAACCTTGTCAAGGTATCTCACCAGTTTACTCATTTTTATCCTTTTCTGATCAGCATACTTGTCTTTGAAAAAATGAACTGCTTTTTTAATAAGAAAAATAAAATGTTAAATTCCTTTAAGATAATTATCAAATGAGTCTTATTCTAGAACTTCTTATACTAATGTGTCATTTAAAAATTAAAAGAACATAACTTTTTGTCATCAGTTGTCAAGTTGAATAACATAGGTATTTAAACTCACAGTTTTCAATTACACTATTGATGTATACATAGTTGCAGTCAACTCTATAAACTACTTTTTAAGTAACCATATCAAACTTTTTCTCTCCCATCAAATAGCCTTTTAAAAATTTTGGTTGCTAGATATTTTGCTGGTACATTTAAGGGCACAAAAAATAATTATTTGTATAATAACTATTATACTAAAGTATGATAAATTCTATGATTGAAGTAAATGCAAGAGAAATATATACAAGGTCAGGTTGAAAACTTACCCAGAAAACCCATACCTAAAGTGGTTTTTGAAGGTTGGTAAGGATTAAATAAAATTCCAGGTCAAATTGGGGGAAGAAGAAGAGGAGGGAGTTGCCTTGCAGAATAAACAGTATGTGAGGTTGGGGTCACTTGTAATTGAAAAAGAGCCATGTTTGCCTCATCACTAAGCGGCCCGTTTTTCAATATTAGTGGAACAAAGGGTTTCATTATGGCTTGGAAGTCGCAATAGGACTGGGGCAGAATGGTGAGGGGAATAGGGTGGCTGGAGAGGTAATTTTTTTTTTCATGCCTTTTAAAATCATTTGAACTTCTATTTAGAAGACTAGGCTACCTCCTTCAATAGGCAATTAATTATAAGAATTTAAGGAAAGCAAACCCATTATAATAAAGTAAGCAAAGAAATATAAGAATTATGTGATGGTGTGTTCTTTGGAGCCTCTGATCGGAGACGCGGGAAAAGAACTTTAGACGGAATGATAATCAAAGGGAGGCTGAGACTCACTCTGGTCGGCGGCCCGGCTAAACTTTACTGATTACCTTATATACTTTCAAACATTCAGTAAGAATTTAACACATATACAAAGAAGTGAAGTAACATTAGGAAGCTACCATTCATCAAAAAAATGATTACAATTTAGTGTGAAGGCTGAGGAACACATATACAATTGATTTTGTTTAGAGTAAAAACATAAGAGAGACTGGCTGTCTGTCCTTGCTAGCCCAAACCGAACTAGGGATTATAATGTTAATGAAGGAGGAAGGCAGAGAATAGAACCCAATGCTCGAAGACTGGTCTATTCACCCCCAGCTGCTACCCTGGCTGATTCTCCACACCTCCTAGAGAGAGTCACTCTGCATATTCCTGCATATCTATAGGCAGGTACAGAAGCTCGATCTTCAAAGAGATGTTTCTCAGAACTAATCTCCTGGAGGAGCACATTGAAGCAAACTGCCATGTCTGAGCAAGGGGAGCTTATCTCCTACAATTATGGCTTATTAAAAACATATAAGGCTAAATTGCTGTAGTTAAATGAGATTTTATTATAATTATGCAGACAACATAGCATACTGATTTAAATGCATGATTTTTGAATTATTTCAGTCCTCGCTCTACTACTTACCATTATATTTCTGTGACTTTGTAATTCTCAGTCCCTAATGTCCTCCGCTATACAGTAGGAATAATAAAAGTATTCATGTTGATAAGCTTGTTACAAGTTTTAAATGAGATTATGATAAGCAGTTTATAAGGATGTAGTAAGTACTCACAAATGTTAGGTTTATTACTATAGATCTAATCATCTTTCGTAATCCCAGCACCTTGGATGCCATGGTAAGAAAATTGTTTGAGCCCAGGACCAGTCTGGGTAACATGACAATATCCCAATTCTACAAAAAAATAAGAAAAATTAACCAGAATTAGTCCTATTTCATTCTTTTTGATATTATAAATGGAATTGTTTTCTTAATTTTCTTTTTGATTATTCAAGTATATACAAATACAATTGATTTTTGTACATTAATCCTGTATTCTGCAACTTTACTAAACTTTTCAAGTTCCATTAGTTTGTTCATGGATTCGTTAGCATTTTCTATATGAAAAATCACATTGTCTGCAGATTGTTTTACTTATTTTGCAGTCTGGATACCTTTTGTTATTATTTTTTTGCCTAGGCTAGAACCTTCAGTATAATGCTGAATAGAAGTGATAAGAGCACAAATTTTTATATTGTTTTTGATCTTAGGGGGGAAGCATCCAGTCTTTCTCCTTTAATTATATTAAATGGGGCTTTGTTTTTATAGATGGTTTTTTTAGTTTGAGGAAGTGCCCTTCTATTCCTTATGTGTTAAGTGTCTAGATTATATTGGATGTTGGATTTGTCAAATGCTTTTTCTCCATCTATTGAGTTGTCCAGGTCATTGTTGTTTTTTATTTTGCTAATATGTTGTATTACGTCTAATTGATTTTTGGTTGCTAAATTCCCTTTCATTCCTGGAATAAACTCTGCTTGCTTATGGTGTCTAATTGATACTGGAATTTTGTCTTCAGTGGGTTCTTGGTCTCAGTGATTCAAAGAACCACAGATTAGTGGTAAGATAGGATTTATTTACAGAAAAGAAAAGACTACAAAAACACTAAAGCTCCTGGCAGAGAGAACCCAAATAGGGAGGTGAGGGCTCTCTCTGTCTCTCCCCGGGCTCTTTGTCCAGGGGTATATATAGTTGCATGGGGTCATTTAGACGAAACTCAATTATTAACATTTAGTTGCATGGGGCCTGGGAACTCTTGTTCTTAGGAGCATGGGTCCTTTACTGTTACATTTAGCAGGAACTCAGTTAATGAATAGCTACAATCTCTTTCATTTAGGCCTAGGAAACTTACATGAAATTGACCAGGCCTAGGAAATGAGGGGGGGGGGTTCCCTGCTCAGCCCCATGTGGAAGGGTAGTCTTGTCCCTCTGGCTCCTGGAGCCTCCTATGGGCCCCCCTGCTTACCCGATAGTTTCTCTGCTGGCTGCGGCCACAGGTTGAGTTGGCTGGGGTGTCACCTGTCCTGTATCATAATTATTATTATATATTGCTATATTTGGTTTCATAGTATTTTGTTTAGGATTTTTATATCCATATTCATAAGAGATAGTGATCTGTCATTTTCTTGTGACCTCTGTTATGGTATTGAGATAATATAACACCTTATAGAATGGGTTGGGAAATGTTTTTTCCTATTCCTTTGAAAGAGTTTGTGAAGATTGGATATTCTTTAAGTGTCTGGTAGGACTTAGCAGTGAAATAATTTGGGCCTGGGCTTTTCTTTGTCAGTAATTTTTGGATTACTAATTACTAATTTGAATTAGTAATTAAGATTGTCTTCTTGACTTAGTTTCAATCATTTATGTCTTTATAGGAATTTGTCTAATTTATCTAAGTTGTGTAATTTATTACCATATACTTATTCATTCCTTTATAATTCTTTTTATTTTTGTAAGATCAGTAGTAATATTCTCTCTTTCATTTCTGATTCTAATAATTTTAGTGTTCTCTCCTTTCTTGGTCACTTTAGCTAAAAGTTAATTTTCTTGATCTTCTTTGAGAACCACCTTTTGGTTTCATTGGTTTTTCTCCATTTTTTAATCCTTGTCTCATTAATTTCACCTCTGTCTATTGATTCCTGCCTTCTGTTTACTTTGGATTTAGTTTTTTCTCCCCCAATAGCTGCTTTTTCGAATAGCGTAAGGTAGAAAGTTAGATTATTTGAGTTGAGATTTTTTTTTTAAATATTTACTGTTATAAATTTCTCTCTAGGCATTGCTTTAGCTGCATTTGGTAAATATCGGTGTAGTGTGTCTTCCTTTCCATCTTATCAAACTCTTGTTTCATTTCCCTATTGATTTTTTTTCATTGACTCGGTTATTTAGGAGTGTGTTTAATTTCCACATATGAGCTTTCCAAATTTATTTCTTACTGGTCTCTTATTTCATTCTATGGTTGGAGAATATACTTTGTATTATTTTAGTCTTTGATAATTTGTTCCAGTTTTTTTTTATGGTCTAGATGGTGAAGCTAGTATGAAGATTATTCTGGAGATTGCACTAGAAATAAATAATAGTATGTTGTGCTGTTGTTCAGTGGAGTAGTCTTTTGGGTCTAATTGGTTTATAGTGTTGTACAAGTCTTCTCTTTCCTTGTTGATCTTAGGCCGAATAGTTAGGACTGTGATCGAAAGTGAGGTATTGATGTCTCCAACTACTATTGTTGAATTATCTATTTCTTCCTTCATTTCTGTCAGTGTTGACTTTTTATATTTTCATGTCCTGTATTAGGTGCATATTTAATAATTGTTATTGTGTCTAATAGTTTATCAATTTAAAATGTCCCTTTTATCTAGTAATAGTTTTGCTTAAAGTCTGTTTTGTTTGATATTAGTATATGGTCAGTTTAGATTTCTTGTGGTTGCTGTTTAAATGATACATGTTTTTCTTTCAGTTCAGTTGTATTTCTGAATTTAAATTGTGTATCCTATAGACAGCACATAGTTGGATCTTTTTAAAAACCCATTCTCAGCTGAAATTGGACCCATACCTTTCACCATTGACAAAAATTGACTCTCACTGGATAAAAGATTGAAATTTAAGATTCAATTGGCAGTTGCAGCAATACCAAAAATAAATAAATGGGCCATGATAAAGCTAAAAGGGTTCCGCACATTTAAGAGTACCATGTCTAAAGCAAACAGACAACCTTCAGAATGGGAGAAGGTATTTGCATGCTATAAATCTGACCAAGAGTTGGTACCTAGAGAACTCAATCAACAAGAACAGAATAATCTCACTTATAAGTTGGCAAGAGATTTGAACAGAAACTTTTCTGAAGATAAACGGATGAATGAGCAAGACACTCATGAAAAAATGCTCATCATCCCTGACTATAAGAGAAATGCAAATCAAAACAACTCTTGAGATATGAGAAAAAATGCTTATCATCCTTGACCATAAGAGAAATGCAAATCAGAACAACTCTTGAGATATCACCTGAGTACAGTGAGATTAGCCTATACCACAAATCCTGAATCTGCAGATGCTGGCATGGATGTGGAGAAAAGGGAACACTTTTGGACCGCCAGTGGGATTGCAAACTAACTCAACCTCTATGGAAAGAAGTATGGAGCATTCTCAAAGAATGAAAAGTTGACCTTCCATTTGATCCTGCAATCTCATTACTAGGTATCTACCCGGAAGAACAAAAATCATTTTACCACCAAGACATTTGCACTAGAATGTTTATTGTAGCTCAGTTCATTGCCAAGATGTAGAAGCAATCCAAGAACCCATCAACCCATGAACAGATTAACAAACTGTAATGTATATATACCATGGAGTACCTATATTCAACCATAAGAAAAGATGGAGACTTCACACCATTTGCTTTTACCTGGATGGAGTTGAAACATATTCTTCTTAGTAAAGTATCTTAACAATGGGGGAAAAAGTATCCAATGTACTCAATACTAATATCAAACCAATACACTACACATGCACACACACATATGCAGGAGCACAAAAAAAAAAAAATCCAAGTATAGTGTAGCAAGGGAGAGGGGAGAGAAGGGAGGATGATTGGCGGGATCTCACCTAATGTGCACAACATGAGAGTGTTCAGCATGCCCCCTGGGTGAAGGGCTCAACTACAACTTGAACTTTACCTTAGAATTGAAAACAACATAACCTCAACATTTGTACCTTCATATTAATCTGAAATTAAAAATAAGTAGATGAAAGAAAAAATACAAGAAAAATACGTCATTGAAAAAAAAAAATCCAGTCTCAGTTATTGTTTTTTCATTTGGTTGTTTAGTCCATTCACATTTAATGTTATTGTTCCTACGGTTGGAATTATATCTGCCACCCCTATCCCCCCCACCCCATGAATCTTTTGTTCCTGTAGTTCTTTGTTACTGCTTTTGGATTATGTGATATTTTCTTTTCTTTCTCCTTTCCTCCCTCTGAGTCTCACTAAGTTGCCCTTGGTAGAGTGCCGTGGTGTCACAGCCCACAGCAACCTCAAACTCTTGGGCTTAAGTGATTCTCTTGCATCAGCCTCCCGAGTAGCTGGGACTACAGGCACCCCCAATAGTGCCCGGCCTTTTTTGTTGTTACTGTTGTAGTTGTCATTGTTGTTTAGCAGTCCCAGGCCGGATTTGAACCCACCAGCCCTGGTGTATGTGGCCAGCACCCTTCCTACCGTGCTTTGGGTGCCGAGCCTATGTGTTACTTTCTAACATGGCATTCTAACTTCCTTAATGATCTTTTCAGTATATCTTTTTCAGGATCTTTTAGTGGTCGTTCTAGGGCTTAACATATACATCTTAACCTAATTAAAGTCAGCTTCAGATTTACACTGATTTATTAAATAATTCCTGTGAGATACAGAAATGTTACTCTTCTGTAGTTCTATTCCTTTTTCTTTTTATGTGGTATTGTTATACACATTACCTCTGTGAATGATACAAACCCAATAATCTGATGCTACAGTTACTACTTTATATAATTGTATGGACTTATTTATTTATTTTTTGACACAGAGTCTTGCTCTATCTCCTAGGCTCACAGCAACCTCAAACTCCTGGGCTCAGTGATTCTCCTGCCTCAGCCTCCTGAGTAGCTGAGACTATAGGCGAGCACCACCATGCTAATTTTCTCTAATTTTAGTAGGGACTGGTGTCATTCTTGTTCAGAGTGGTCTTGAACTATTGAGCTCAAGAGATACTCTTGCTTTGGCCTCTCAGTGCTAGGATTACAGGTGTGAGCCACTGTGCCTGGCTAATTGTATGACTTTTAAAGTAGCTAAGAAAAGAAGAGAGAGCAAGCAAGTATTTTTAAATTTGGGATGAGCATCCTCAACTTGGAAATCTGAAATACTCCCAAATTAAAAACGTTTTTGAGTACCGACAAGATGCTCAAAGGAAATGCTCATTGGAGCATTTCAGATTTTGGATATTTTGATTTGGGATGCTCAGTCAGTAAATACAATACAGATAGAAAAATTGGAAAAAAAGCTGAAATCTGAAACTTAGTCCCAGGCATTTCAGAAAGGTTCTTCAACCTGTCTAGACTTGGTACACTTAATTGGTGTGCTTGATTTCCTACATTTCTATGAGGCACCATTTGTTTTTCTTTCTGTTCTCCATATTGCATAATCTCTATCCATCTGTCTTCAAGTTTGCTATTCTTCTGCCAGATTACATCTATCATTGAACCCCTCTAGTGAATTTTTCATTTCAGTTACTCTACTTTTCAACTTCAGAATTTCCATATGGTTCTTTTTAATACTTTCTCTCTAGTAGTAATTTTTAAATGACATGCATCTATCCCACCATTTGAAACTAGGAGCAAGAAGTAAGCCCCACCTCCCAGCTCCACTTCCCTGAAACTTAGCCTTGGGAAAAAGTAGCTAGAGACTGACTGTTATATCAAATACGATCAGAAATTTTTTGAAACTAAGAAAGTCTTTAGGAATATATCCAAAAGAAAAGAAAACATGTCCATATAAAAACCTGCTCATGTATATTCATAATTCATAGCAGCAGCATTCGTAGTAGCTATGAAATAGAATGCCAAATGTCCAACTGATGAACAGATGAACAAAATGAGTTATACTGTATAATGGCCCAATATTTAGCAATTAAAGCAAAATGAAATATTAATACAAGCTGTAATATGGGTGAACCTTGGAAACATTATGGTAAGTGAAAGAGACCATTAATATTGAATGTCCAGAATAGGCAAATCTGTATAGACAGAACATAGATTTGTGGTTGCCTAGGGCTAGGTAGGATGTGTGAGGTTGGAAGTGGAGAGTGTTTAATGCAATGATTATGGGTTTATTTTGGGGGGCTGATAAAAATGTTTTAAACTTAGGTTGTAATGATGGTTGCACACGTATGTAAACAATACTAAAAACCATTGTATTGATGCTAAAAGAGAAAGTTTAGACACCTTTGTCATCTTTTAAATTTTATAAGACACATCTTTTTTAGGGGGGGGGACAGTCTCAAGCTGTCACCCTGGGTAGAGTGGTATGGCGTCATAGCTCACAGCAACCTCCAACTCGGGCTCAAGTGATCCTCTTGCCTCAGTTTTTCTATTTTTAGTAGAGACAGGGTATTGCTTTTGCTCTGGCTGGTCTCGAACTAGTGAACTTAAGCAATCCACCCACCTTGGCCTCCCAGAGTGCCAGGATCACAGGCGTGAGGCACTGCACCTGGCCTACACATCTGTTTTTATATTAATATATTTATTAGGCCAAACTTGAAGGGCTTTTGGGATCATAGAAGTCATAAGAGGGTCCTATTTTGTAATCTCAGTGGGAAATGATATGTATGTGTGATCTAATATAATTTTTCACAGACTCAAAGACGTTTTTAATTCTGTACTATTTATTGATAAGTTATTTTAAGTGTATTATAAACTTATTGGAAGTTTTAAAGTTTGTGATACCTTTTATTTCTTGTGTTGTAGTTAAGTTCTCCGATTTCAAAGATTTCCCCTTTTACTCTTTTTAAAAATTACTTAGCAAGTTTACTAATAGTGTTATTAATTTGTACATCAGAAACCACTGAGTTGAAAAGCGTGGTTCTGTGAATATAATCATTTTCAATCATGTCTTTTCAAATATTTTGGCATAGATATTTAGGACATATGGTTATATTTAACTTTATGCTTTTCCTCTTGATTGGTCTCCTACTCCCTCTTTCCATAAAGAAAAAAAATGTTTGTTTTATTGGTGGTCCTCTTTTGCTAGATATTTATGGTAACTATTTTGTCTCTGTTTATTTCTTAGAAGGGCATTTCGCTAATGCTTTTGTCTTTTTTTCGTATTCTTAAAAAAGAGGCAAGGTATTGTTTCCTCAAATTTTGTTTGTCATCTTAAGTTCTCACTGAAGATTAGGTTCTTTTTGCCCGATAA
Organism: Otolemur garnettii; assembly: GCF_000181295.1. Taxonomy (NCBI): domain Eukaryota; kingdom Metazoa; phylum Chordata; class Mammalia; order Primates; family Galagidae; genus Otolemur; species Otolemur garnettii. The sequence continues at coordinate 8,956,894 of NW_003852443.1, read as the reverse complement.
ATTGTTTCCAAAGTAAAAGTAGGCATGAATATCAAAATAAACTTCAATCTGAGTGCATGTGAGATCAAAAACCTATTGTTTTTCAAATTCTTTTTCTTTTTAATAAGTTGTAATACTCTAAAAACCATTTAAAAGTAAGTTTCTGGGAGAAAGGTTACTTAAAAATGTTTTAAAATATTTATTTCATAACAAAGAAAAGTGGATTCCAAAATCTTTTTTTGGCAATTATAAAATTTTTCTAAAAGGAATAGAGTAGGCATAATTTCTCAGAACAGATTAAATAAATTTAAATGTGAATAATAGAATGAATTAATAAAATACATTTAAATATGATTAAGAAAATCATCATGTGATATATTGGATTATCCCCCCTTCTCTTTCAGGAACTCTTGGTGTAATAACAGAAGCGACAATAAAAATCAGACCAGTCCCCGAATACCAAAAGTACGGCTCTGTAGCTTTCCCTAATTTTGAACAAGGAGTAGCCTGTTTAAGAGAAATTGCAAAACAGGTAAAATAATAAAAATAAAAAGAAGATCTATATATGTATATATGTACACATGTTTTATTTTTACAATTCTGTATAATTGTGGTATGTTACAAATCATTTTCATGTTTGGTTGAGTTGCATTTGTGGTTTTTACCCATCTGTCTATGAAAAGATAGTGTTGTAAAATCGTCCCTTTAAGTGCAGTTGCTATTTCTTTCAGTATCTATCCCACCTGTGTCTTGGTCCAAAGAGGGCTGCATGATTTTAAGCCAAAGTAGGATATGTACTTGGATTGATGGCTTTAAATTACTCTGCTTTTCATCAAATGTTATGTTTCTTAAGTTACTTTGGGATAAGATATTTCATGATTAATTAAAGTGATATTTAATTTGTCTTAAGGCAGTTATTGAAATTAAAAGTAATGACTGAATATCAATGATCCAAAAATTTATATATTAAATATAGATAATGAAACTTTATCAATTCATAGAATGTGCTGCTACTAGGCTCCACTTTGTTTTATAAAGTTATCTAAGCCATAGCTTAAATTAATTAATATAATAAGTTAAAAAGAATGTACATTTTCTTCTTCTTTCTTAGAAAAAGGATATCAGGTTGTTTTAAAAAGACTAGATAATGCCAAGTAATTTTAATTATGTGTTTATTAATGTGGAAATCTCTGTATTTCTTTAGGCATTTGGTATGTTATTTGAACTGCAGTGGTTTATGAGTAATTCTTATTTCAACATTTCCCTGCAGGGAGGAAGTCAAAGGAGTATACTCTAGAGTCTGTCTTCTTGCTTGTTCCAAATTCCTAGGGTTCTTTAATATGTCCTTTCAGCTCTGCCCAAGTAGAATCTTGAGGACAAGACAGCTTTTTGATATGAGCCCCACAGGTCAGCTTCTTAGTATTTAGAGCAGGTAGAGGAAGAATCTGATGAGGCAAGGGAAAAATACTAGCAAGTACTCCATATTCATCTTGGACTTTATGAGGTACTGAAATGGAAAGTGATGAAAAGTCTCATCTTCCCACCATCCCAAGGCAACCACTACTGATGTTTTAAATTAAAAATGAGAAAAATAATTATACAATATTTATTCATGTATATACTATTTCCCTTACTCTTTATTGCACATACTCAGTTTTGTTTCCTGAGACACTCATTCTGATAGTTTCTGCCTTGAAGGAGTCTGTCTAGCTATATGATTATCTAATATAACAATTGACAAAGTGACTTTTATAATCTTCAGGTAGCTTCAGTTACTTATCAGTTAAATTGCTAGACTACAACGGACCCCTTAATCTTGATTAATTATCTACTTGGGGGTAGGGAGAGGACTTTATAGAAAGAAGTATGCTCCTGGCATGAACATTTTTGGACTTGTGGCAAATTACTTTGATAATGTTAAAAGCAGAAATGAATAATTACCAATTGAAATCTTTACGTAAGAACTCCTAATCACCAGAACTTAGGGGATATTCTGCTATGGTTAGGGAGCTAGAGTATGTAGTGTTATACCATGTTTGCTAAAATGATGAAATGACAGTAATATTTTGAGCAAGATTATTAAGTAAAGGAAGGTAGTGATATGTTTTTGTAGTAAATAATATTTTGTTTTATTAAAATAACATCTGAGCACTGAGCAGTGAAGTTCAAGTGTATACTGACACTGTTTCTAAAACCTTCCCTTACTCAAAGGTAGAGGAAGGTAGCTTCAAATTAAGATAACCCAGGTATTAAGAAGTAATAACTATTTGCAGTGCCTTACAGTTTTGCATGTTCCCTAGAAGAAAGGGAAGCTAGCCTTTTTTTTTTTTAAGAAAATAGCCAGAAGGTCACCAATTTAAAAATAAAAACAAGTGTTTCTATAAACAAATTATATTTTCTTGTTAACTTTAGATATTTCTTAATGAGTGTTTTTTTATTCAGGTGTTTTTACTTTGTATTGTAATTTATACTTTGTTAAATACTTTTATTTTTCCTCATTGTCAAGCTTAACTATTTTCCCTCAAGAAAACTTTATTAAAAATATATAGTTCATATCACCTCTTATTAGCGTTTTGAATAATATATTTCTAATTAACCATTTATTACCTCCAATTTTATGAGAAAATAAACATGAATTCTAAAACATAGATTTTTTTTAAAAATTAAGGAAGTTATAAAAGTAGTTTTGGTTTATTTACTTATTTTCCAACAAAAGAGCTTAATGAGGTCAATATTCAGTCTACGTTGGGCAAATCTACTCTTTCATAATATTGCTTCTTTATAGAACATAGATGTAGAAGACTCACTAAAAAGCGTTGTTCATCTTTGGAGTAAACATGTGCATAGTTTGTGTTTTCCTAAGTGCTCCGTCTGCTTTTCCACCTTGCAAATACTAAAATCATCGTAGCTTTCATTAATCAGAAGTAATGTCCCTATGTATCAAAATCTAGTTTTATAATTTCATTAGAATGGAAATGTTGGATTTAAACAGAAATAGTTGATACAGTTCTTGTTACAATTTGATATGCCCCTGATAGAATGTGACCTGTGCCAGTGAAAACCAGGGAATGGAATTTTCCTTCATCCTTGCATAAATTAGTAAAACGTGCCTATATTATAGTAACTTAAAAAATTCCTTGGGATCTTCACTCCGTGACTATAATCCAAATTCACTACATAGAACTATGTTGGGTATATGTCTGGAATAAATAAAAATAACGATTGACAGAAAGTGCCTCTGTGTGGTTGAAAAGAGGTTAAAAAGAAAGCTGCTTTCTAGTCTATAGTTATGATGTTTGATTCTGCATACTTAGCAATGGACAATTTTTAGAGACATAAATACTATGGACCAGAAAGCTTGTCTTACTTGAAACTAATTAAAAAGTCTAGATAGATAATACAGTATTCTCCAGTATTGCTCTTATGAGTGGAAAATTGCTAACAATAATTACTGGAATCTGGGGATTTTACATTGTTTTGGATACCTCCGTATTTTGCTTCTATTATAATGTGCATGTAGGGTGACATTAATGTTTACCTTACCTAAAAATGTATGAACCATTTTATAATGGTATTAAGATCATTTGCATGTTGGTTTACAGAATGTACAAATCTCATATGCCAAGAACAATACATATAAGCTGCCCTCCTTTGTAACAGTATTTCTCAGGGGAAAAAATGGAAAAATTAATCTAGTTTTGGCACTAGTCATTGTTCAATTTGGGATTTGGAATTTCAGCTGATAGCAGGAGAATTAAGATCCATTAAAATAGATGGTACATGGTTTATGATTGTGCCAAATTCTTGATTGAATAATGAGTTGGCTGCTTGTAATTCTTCACTGTCATTTCATAGCACTCCTTTTTTTTTTTTTATAGTATTTTCAGACTTTAACTGATTTTGAAATGAGAAACAGTATTTTGGATGAGTATCTTTTGGAAAGGAACATACTTGACCGTTCACAAATAGCAAAGTGGGCTCTGTGTCTATTTTCATTGCTGTTCTTACTGAAGGAAATAAATTAAACAAAACACACTGGCAGCAGAAGGATTTTACTAAGGTCTTTCATCTAATCTTTGTCCATGTGAGGAATTGTCCTCTTTCCATACTTCACTGTCTGTGAGGAGCTAGAAGGGAAGACTTAGTGGAAGATTAATGTGATTCTTTCTCATAAGTGGCAGTCCTTTACTCAGTAGATGGGTAAGTGATTTTCAGACTTTTTCAGAAAATAAATTTTCTACTGATAGCCTCTCCTGAGGGGGGAAGGATAATTTTTAAATCAGAATATCTATGGCAAACGTAATATTTTGTTCTTTTTTATTATTTGGAAAAAACAGTGATGTCTTTATAAGATTTAAAAGGAAAACTTAGTATTGAAACAAGTTCAAAAGCAATTTTTGAAGTTTGTTTTTTTATTTTGATGAAAACTTAGGATTTATGCTTTATGATATTGTTAGAAGAGTATTTATTATAATAAGAGAAACTGACTTTTTGTGATGGATTAGTACTCATTTCTCTGAAAACCATCTTCTTAGTACAACCTAGTTCTGAGAAATAGGTTTTTAGAATTACAGATTTAAAGGTAGCCTTTTCTCTCATTATCTTTTGACAAAGAATGGCTTTTGTAACCTGCCATCACTTTTAAACAATTTTAAATTGATAAACTGTGTGTGATTGTAGATCATAATTTGAGAAGTAGTTTAGGAATTGTTGCATTTTAAACTTAATTTGTCCTGGAAGGGTTCACAGAGTTAAGATTAACACTTAGCTTATAAAACACTTAAAACTTTTTTATATTCAACAGTAATTCTTGGGAGTATTTGTTACATATAGAAAATGGAATTGTCATTTTAAATCACTTTTTTCTGCATCATGATTTTCTCTCTCTGAACCAAAGAGAATAACCCTAGTCAAATGTTCAGTTAATTGTGATCCAGCAAACTGTACTCAGAACAAGTTATTTTACTTTCACTAAACTGAAAAAAGGTAAAATTAGGAGACTGCATGGCGTAAAGTCATGGCCTTACCCTTTAATATAAGTGGAGAGAAATATTTACTCTGTAATTTGTATTATTTTATTCTTTAAAACCAAGCAATACTTGTTAATATATATAGTTATTGTTATTAACCATATAAACTCTTAGCTGTAAGCTGGTATTTTATTGTGTGCCTTTTATGTGAGGGAATGTACTGATAACTTTATTGCTAACATAATGCAATGGATAGTATGCAAGTTAGATGTTCTTAATTTCTGACTTCTAGTAATTACTAAGGAAATGCACATTATGATAAATTCTCTGTGCATAAATTCTTACTTAGCTTCATACCTGGGGTTTAGTATCGAAGCATTTGCTTCGATGTAATATGAGATTAGTAGACTATATCCAATATAGTCTTTAAGGCTCAAGAATTTGGGCTGTTCTAGAATCTACAAAGAAAGTTTGATTTATTCCTTGAAAAGACAACCATTTTCATTTCAGAGATGATTCATTCATTCCTTAGCCCTTGGTACCAGAGATACAGGATTACAATTTAGTGCTTATACTTTTATAGTTTATTCTTTTCCTTTTTCTTTCTTTTTCTTTTCTTTTTCTTTTCTTTTCTTTTTTTTTTTTTGAGACAGAGTCTCACTATGTTGCCCTTAGTAGAGTGCTGTGGCGTCACAGCTCACAACAACCTCAAACTCTTGGGCTTAAGCGATTCTCTTGCCTCAGCCTCCCAAATAGCTGGAACTACAGGCACCTGCCACAACGCCCGGCTATTTTTTGTTGTGGTTGTCATTGTTGTTTAGCTGGCCCAGGCCGGGTTCAAACCTGCTAGCCTTGGTGTCTGTGACTGGCACCGTAATCACTGTGCTATGGGCGCCAAGCCATTATAGTTTAGTCTTAAGAAGTTAGGCAGTAGACATGCTGCAGACATTTGAAATGCAGTAGAACCTCTGTAAGTTGACCACCCAAGGGACTGTTAACAGACTGGTCAACGTATGGAGGTGGTCAGCCTCATAGGAAGTAAGCGTCAGTACATGGGATACATGTCTGGTCTAATAATTATGTCAGACCAGTGGTTATTTTTTACTTTTCAGGTTATAGTATACTTATGTAAATTCCTGGTTGTAATATTCCTAAAGGGAAGAAATTGCCAGCAATTTGACTTAGTCAGTCTTATACCCAAGAGGTCATTGGAGTTACTTATTTATTCACTGTTCAAGTAAAAAAAGATACTGATACTTATTAGTCCATAATGTGTTTCTCAAAACTTTTTAGATTGTTAAGCATAAAATATATTTAGGTAAAGTCAAATGAAATGAGAGATTCTGTTATTGAAAAGTTACATGTATCATACCTTAAGAAATCAGTTGTTTCGTCAACTCCAGTTTTAGTAAGCAGTTTCTATTAGAGTGTTCTTAAATTCTCTTAAAATTAAAATTGGTATAAGTATTTCCTTTCTTGGTAGTTCTGATCACCTACCAGCAGGGGTCACTTTAACTCAAGGACCCCTCCACTCCCCTCACTTTTTAAAAAAGTCTATGGAAAACTATCAGCCCAGCAGCATAATTAAATAACATGGGAATGAATTTAGAGCTCAGTTTCTCAGAATTTTTCTGTCTCTAACTTTTAAAAACAATCTTTTGAGTTTTTTTTTTTAATCATGCCAAATTAGTTTGAAGACAATGAAACTATAATCTAAGCTTGATGTGTAGTAACACAAATTGAATTTTTTTAAAGAATGGTAACATTATTTTGGTCTTTTGCTTATAGGACCTTCTATTTAATTAGTTGTATTAGTAACTTTAAATTATTTCAAACCCTTAGGAACTTTTTCTGTTCACTGTGCTTAGAATGATGTACAATGACTTACACATTATCAATTGCCAGGAGATCATAAAGCCATCTAGATGCCATTTTGAGATGCTTTATTTGTGAGAATTTATTTGTGACAACAGTTGCAAAACTATTTACTGACTTCTTAAAAATATGACATATTGAAATATGAAACTTTAAAGCTGTTGGTTTAATTTTTTAAAAAATTAAAAACTAATATCTAAAATACGTAAACTTTCTATAACTTCTTGTTTTGGAATAGTATTATATTTGTTATCATTTACTATGCCTCCTTAATCTAAATAGGAATAGTGGTTTAACAAGTTTATGTGACTCAGCCGTCAAGTTAAAATCACTTTCAATATAATTCACAATTAGCCATTATAGGATATAGCAGTTGCCATGAAGCTTTCTTACCTATTTGTCTAGCTTTTTAGTTTGAAGATTTTAAGCATACAGAGAAATTTGAAATACTAGTACAATGATCACTATGTATCTACTTTGTATATTCCACAATTGTTAACTTTCTGCTCTATTCATTGTATGTATATATGTTTTCTGTACCATTTGAAAATTAGGTTGTAGATATCATGACACTTGACCTCTAGATATTTTAGCAACATCTCCTAAAAATAGTTGAAGGATGTTGTTCTTTATAGCCACATGGCCATTATAATGTCCAAGAAAATCAGCAGTAATTTCTTAATGCTATCTAATATTCATTCTATAATGGGATTATCCCAGTTGTCTCCCAAATATGGGTAATGTTTATAAGCCAAGATTTAATCAAGGCCCACATAGTTTATTTTAGTTGTTTTAGCAATTAAATATGAGTAGAAATTTACATTTCTTCTTGTTTTCTGATGTTGATTGTTTTTATTAGTAACACCTGCAATTGATAAAGATGAAGTAGAATCTGACAGTAGGAGATGAAATTTATAAGTTGTTATAAATTGTTGTTAGTAGGAACTTAAACAATTTTTTAAATGATAGAATGGCTCTGAATTCTCTCACATTTTACTGGTGTGCTTAAGCCAAAACAAAAATATGTATGTTATGTGTATATTCTGTTTATTCTGTGAAGCAAGAACACTTGGTCAATCAGGCTTTGTATATTTTATTAAAATGTTTCCATTTTATGAAAAACATTTCAGATTTGTAAATGTGAAGAAAATTGATTTTCCTTTTGTAGTTTGGAAGCTAGTAACGTCTTTAGAAGTATTAACCCAACTACAAAGATACCTTTATACCAAGATTTGAAGTTATTCAGGTGATAAATTTTTATTTTTAAACTACTACACATATAATAACAGAAATAGCGAATAAGATAGTTTTAATGTAATTTTTGTTTCAAGTATGACTTTAAAGCTGTGTGTGTGTGTGTCTTAATGATTTTTTTGAGGAGGCCGTGTGGTGTACTTGAAACAGTGCTCATTTAACAGGATATATTGGTCTTACGTCTACTTTTAAGTTATCTAACCCTGGGCAAGTCTTTTAACTTCTCTGATTCTTGTGTCCTCATCTGTATGTAAATGGGGTTAATAGCAGTTCTGCTACCCTAGCAATGCTGTTTTTTCAAGACCTATGAAAGCAGCTTAGAAACCACAGGATTGGCCAGGTATGGTGGCTCACAGCTGTAATCCTAGCGCTTTGGGAGGCTGATGCCATTGGGTTGCTTAATCTCAGGTTTGGAGACCAGCCCCAACATGAATGAGACCCCTTCTCTTAAAAATAGGAAAATCAGCTAGGCATCGTGGCGGGTGCTTATAATCCCAGCTAGCTACTCAAGAGGCTGAGGTGGGACGATCACTTGAGCCCAGGAGTTTGAGGAGTTTGAGGTTGCCATGTTTTGATGATGCCATGTCACTCTACCCAGGTTGGCAGAATGAGACTTTGTTTCAAAAAAAAAAAAATAGAAACCACAAATTCTTTCAAGTGTAAGATAGTAGGTTATTATTATGAGATGTATATATATGTATATATATATAATTAATACTGTTTATTTGGACTTGGCAGTATTTTTTATAATATAGATTGTTTCATTTTAGTATCAATAGTGAATAAATTGTCTTCAAAACAGAACCTAGTTATTTTATTCAGTGAAATTAAATGTGTGCTGTGTTTTTGTAAAAATTGAATATTTATTCATTTAAAAGCAAATAGTAGCCAAAATGTTATAATGCACAGTTAAGATGTGTATTAAGTTTTATTCTTTTGAATGAGTCTCAGAAATTTGTTGTAAAATGAATTTTATTAATATTATTTCTCAAAAGATAAATGTTTAAAATGTTTATGGCATTTGTCATAATTTTGTTCTTTGAAAGCAACTTCTTGGTAGTTTAGCCATGTTAAAAATCTGCGTAGAAAATGCAGATCCCGTTTGGAGTACAATTCAACTCATTTTAATCCTGTGGAGATAATTATAGATAACTCAAACCTTATTGGTGTTTGTAGTATTTTGTCATCACAAAATTAATATGAATATCTGCTATTCTCAGTTTTCTTTCATTGCAGCTTTTAGTTTGAGCCTAGACAAATATAACATTGGCAGAGTTTTGGATATTTTAGATACGTTATTTAATATTTTAAAGTTTCATTGCTATTTTCACATAAGTAACCTTGAAAGACCGTAGAAATCTGGATACTGGATAGTTTTTCTATTTAAAATGGATTATGAAAAGGGATTAAAAACTAGGAACAATTTCTAAAGTTGTCTGTGAAGACATGACAACTAATTTTTTAAATTTCTTTGGCACATAAAAATTTCTACCACCATCTTTCTTATTTTAAAACTATATAAGAATCAGATGACACAATATAGTTCATAAATGGCATTAATACTTGAGGTACTGATTTTAATCCAAAAAATGTCTACTTTCTTATAAAGTCATCCACTTGGGGGCCTGGTATTTCCTTTAGGATATTCCGATAAGTCTTTGCTAGGCATTAAGCAAATTTCTTGCAGGTAAATTAAAGATCTGGTAACTTTTGTATTTAGGCCTATGTTACGTATATAGATTTCTCCTCTGTGAATATTTTATAGAAGTGACTGATGTTTCATGTATCTTTATAGTTTTATGTAAACTATAGGAACTAAGCTCTTGCTCTCTTTAAAACAGAAAGATAATATTCATATTCCATTGTCTAGCTTCTTGTATTAAATTTGTATCACATCTTTTTCACAGAGATGTGCTCCTGCATCTATTCGCCTCATGGACAACAAACAGTTTCAGTTTGGTAAGTAAAGAATGGTAAGCTTAAAATCTGTTCATTTAGCCACAGAAATTAATGAAATGTTAGTAGGAAGAATACTGAGTAGAGAACTAGAAAGAATGTTGTAATTCCCATGCTGGATAGCGTGGGTTGCAGGAGAAGGAGTGCTTGATTGTACTTGATTTTGCTTGAGGTGGGGATGCAGAGTCGGGAAGTGTTTTTAAGGAGAGTGATGCTTGAGCTCAATCTTCAAAAGTGAATAAAGATTTGCCTGACTTTGTCTCTTCTTCTCCCCTACGAAAATTTGTTATTTGTGAGCAAAAAATAGAAAGTTGTGAAATCTTACTAGTATATTTTAGAAAACTCCAAATAGTTTTATGTCACTCAAATAGAGGTTCTGGTTAAGGTTATTACACGAGATGAAGTTGAATGGGTGGACTAGGGCTTTGTAGAATAGGTTTGGATTTTATCTTGACAGCAATGGGATTTCTTTGTGGAAGGAATAAAATCAATCAGCTTCACATCTTAGAAAACTGATTGTGGCATTATTGTTCAGGATAGATTATGAGGGTACAGGCATGAAGGAGGGACAGTGTGAAGTGAAACAGGCAAATTTTTAGAGGACTTGAGCAAGGCAGTAGCAATGGAGATGAAGAATAGCCGATACAGTTTTTAAAAATCAATTTGCCAACTGGATATGGAAGTTTAAATAAAGGGAAGAGTTGAGGGTAACTCCCATATTTTGATTTGATTGACTGGATGAAATAAATAACGATATAGAAGACAAGGTGGAGATTTTGAGGGAAAAGATATTATATAGGTTGTACTTAAGGTGCCGTGGAGATATTCAGGTGGAGATTCGGTAGGCATTGTCTGAAAACATTTTTCTTTTCCTTCCTATTTTGTTTAAAGTATTAAACTTTCTGATGTAACTTTGTTTTATTTTTCTATAGTTTTTTCAAATTCTGAAATTTAGTTTGGGATTTAAGTTTATAGAATGGAATAAATACCCTCAAAACATTTCCTGAAATTATAGGAGTGATTTCTCAGTAATGAATACTAAAGGGGAAGATAGGCAGGCTTTTGTGTGTCATATCTAAAAGTAGCTTACATTTTAATTTAAGGAAACATTATAGTTATAGTGAAACTTAACAGAAGTGTTAACATATCAAGAGCTAATTTTTAAGTTAGAGTCTTCTAAGTCAGTCAAAATCATTTATTTCTTTAAGTAAATTGCTTTCAAAACATGATACTACTGATGAACAAAAGTTTAAGATAAATGTGTCATATAAACACATTAAATGAAATAGTTAAATGAAAATCCACCCCCCACGCCCCTTTATCTCCCCACCCCTCCGTGGCTTGCATTTAGCTTTGGATCTTAAGGAGAGCTGTGTAATTAATGAGATTATATTATCCATATATGTTTTATTGTAGCAAATTATGC
>NW_003852443.1:8942431-8943460 GCF_000181295.1 Otolemur garnettii | reverse complement strand
AAACAATGACAAAACGGTAAAAGGTTTTCACTCAATTAAGCTTAATCCGCAGGCAAAGATGGTAATTTAACAGATTCTCAGACAACATTTGTGTTATTTTGGCAATTTTAACTCTCCGGGTGTGATTAAGGAAGCAGTTGCTAATTTTATGTCAAGAATTCTGGATGAATTAAGAATTAAGAAACAACCTTAAATTTGTCATTAACTTCATATTTGGTTATAGTTCTGAATGGTTTTGATATAATTTTAAAAAAGGAAAATCATCCATCATAGATGTTCTTAATGAAATAAAAATGAATGAAGTAGTTTTACTATGTATAAACCATACCATTAAAAGATAACCTAATCCATGTGTAGTGTTAATTACATATAGTAATTTGATTTGAAAAAACAAACCAAAAATGAGTTTTATAAATAGAAAGTTGTTTATGACTTTTCAAAGAAGCTAAAAGTAAAAGATGAAGACCTTAATATAAATAAATAAGTATATATAAATAGAGAGATTAAAAAATTAAAGTTATGAACTATAAATATGCTTATTTTTAAAGTACTAAATTGAAGTAGCCTCTGGATTTTCTAAAAAACACAGAATTTGCTATTAATTTAACATACAAACTTTTTTCTTCTCTTAGGTCATGCTCTTAAACCTCAGGTTTCCTCTATTTTTACATCATTTTTGGATGGATTAAAAAAGTTTTATATCACAAAGGTACGAATTTTTACAAAATGCTGAAATTTTAAATGCTTGGGAAATTAATTTTGTTTCTGTCTTCCCCCCCCACATGTACCTATTCTAAGGATGTTTTCTTATTTTCCTGCATGGATTTCATAATTAGTATTTTTCATGTTAGACCAGATATTTTATCAAGTAAATTAACCATGCAGCCAATTTTTTAGAAATTTTAATAGTTTTAGTTTTTTGATGTTTCTGAAAATACTGTGTTGAACTGTTTCATGCCTATAACATTTTTCTATAGTTTGAGTTTTTCCCTCTATCATAGATATGTAGAAGTAACTTAAGAATATGGG
>NW_003852443.1:8936005-8941740 GCF_000181295.1 Otolemur garnettii | reverse complement strand
TTTGAATTTATTTCAATTTGATGATGTGAGTTGACGATCTAAATTAATCTTTGTCCCCTGCTTCCCCAGTTGTTAAAGTTGTGGCAGCAGCATTCACTAATTAACCGCTGCTTCTCTTACATTGATTTGCTATGCCTGAGACACTTTGTATTCTTATTCACGAAATAGACTTCCTCTTAATGCATCTAAATCTTTTTAATGAGCTTGTAGTTCTTGAAAAATTAAATGGATTTAATTGTTGAAGGGCTAGTTTTCTTTTTTGTTATTCAGGATCTTCCTTGTTATCACTATCACCTACCTCTTTGTTATTCTAGAAAAATTAAAAAAAATTTGTCATCATTTTAGAAAGTCCTTTGGGGTCTTTATTAGAATTGGAATGAACAAGTGCATTACTATGGGCAGGTATTGACAGGTTTGTAGTACTTAGGTTCTGCATTCAAGAACATAATGTCTTTCTTACCTTTTTAAAAAGTATTTTTTCCTAATGAAGTTACTTGTAATTTCTTTTTAAGGTTATTCTTAAAAAAAAGAAAAAAGATTATTCTTAGATACCATTTAAATTTTCTGTATAAGATCTTCTTTGAATATATTAAATAATTAGATACTTTTGGTATGTAGTTTTTGGTTTTTACTTTTTCCCTCTATCCAGCTACTTTTTCTTTTATAGCTTTTATTTGATTCTTTATTACATTTATGATTTTGAAAAGTTACTTATTGTATTTATATACCAGTACAGTCATTTTGATTAACTCTGTGACCTATTTTGAAATAAAAATTATTCCTCTGTTACACAGCTTTGTTATATTATAATGACCAAAATAGATTCCTTAAAAGTTAATGTATTATTTTAATTTATTATTTTGTAGGAGAAGATCTCTCTATAGTAATAATATTTTATTTTATTTTTTTTTTGTAGTTTAAAGGATTTGATCCAAATCAACTAAGTATAGCCACGTTACTATTTGAGGGGGACCGTGAGAAGGTTCTTCAACATGAAAAACAAGTGTATGACATTGCTGCAAAATTTGGGTATGGCTTTAATTTCATGATACTAGGAGAAGGTTTAACTAAAATTTTAGTATCTGAAAGCAGTTACTAATGTACCAGGCAGTAATGTCTCCAAGCAGCTATTAATTTAAATTTAGTGTTAAATTTGTGATAATTTATGATATTAAAGTTTGCTTCCAAAATTTGTAGGAGGTTATATTGATATGGTCCTCTTACTTTCTAATCATATATGTAATATTACTAAATCCTATATTTTCCCCAGATTTTACACGAGTGTCAATTTTGCAATATTTGTTTTTTTTTTGTGCTGTAGTTAAATAGAAAATTCATTATCATACTGTTCTTTAGTGGTAATAATATATGTATGAAGAATACTATTATTGTGTTTTTAAAAGGAAATTGTATTTAATCAAAGGTATTTGATAAATTATATAGTCCACCTCCTGTCATTTATTATTTTGTTCTGGTATAAAGAAACAGAAAGCCTTTCACATCTATAACCAACTGAATAATGGCAGGGTGGTTTCTGTCTGTCTGCTTGATGGATTATAAGACTGATTGATGATAACTATAGTGAAAATGCCATTTATCAGGACTACCTTTTTTCCTTTCTTCTTTAAGTACATAAACTAATAGTTCTCTGGATACTAATCTTTTTTATTTCAGGGATTAAAACGTATCATACACATTGTGCTTAATATGAGTTCTTTGTAAATATTTATTTTTCTTCTTTACCTTTTCTTTTTTCCCTGTTTTTTTAAGAAGACAAATGAAATCTGTAAAATTGGATTCAGCCAAAAGGCTCCAAGGATCCAGAAGGCCACATGCGGCCCCAAGGCTGCAGGTTCCCCACGCCTTAGCTCTTCATTTCTAGGATTGTCTGAATTTAGTGTTGTAGTTCAGTATTCTTGAGGGGAAGGCATCTAATCTTAAACTTAAAAACAATATAAAGATAAATTAAAAATTGAGTAATGAGTATCTCCCAGTTTTGTTTTTGCCTCATTTTGAAATTGGCAAATGGAATTTTAATTTCTTTAGTAAAAGACAAAGTTTATTCCTCTTTCACCTTTTTCCTCCCAGTGCCTTTTTTTGGGAATTATTGATGTTTTAACTAAATTTGTTAAAGTAATTGTGCTATAAAGATCCATTTGATGAGCAAACGGCTTGGATATCAAGTCATCTAATTTTTGTTGAATTTTGAAATGTAGTTTGCATTCCAAGAAGGAATTTTAACCCTCTAATTTTACCTATTTTTTAGTTTCTGAGTTATATGAAGTACATATGTAATTTAATTGAGAGACTTTGTTTTCTTAAAACACATATTAGTCAGAAACAAACAATGTTTGGAGATTTAAATTAAAATCTTTCATATCTGCTTTAGCCTTAAATATTAGAGATTGAAACTTTAAAAATTTGTTCTTTATATATTCAAATATTTAATTGGGATTTCAAAATTTCCCAAGAGGACTTGGGAAATGGAAGAGGACATTTTGTTATAATTTAGTAGAACCTCCGTAGTGGACCACGTCCTTAAGTTGACCTAATTTTTATAGACTAGACATACACCACATGTACATTTTAGGTATAGTAAGCTAGTTTCTTGTTGACCAGTTTGTTATAGTCCCTTGGGTAGTGGTCAACTTATAGAGGTTCCATATATAGGATTAAACTCGCTTAGTTTCACTTCAATCCTCCCCCTTCCCCTAATACACACACACACACACACACACACACACACACAAATTCCACTTTGTTGGATCTCTAACTATAGTTCAGTGTAACTAGCAAATCATTCCAGGTTAATGATGTGCCACATTTCCTGTTAGACTGGGATACGATGATGACAGAATACTTGTTTGTTCTACCTCACATGACTTTTACAGGGTATGACTTGTCTCTTCTTGAGCATCACCTTTGATTAGTCCATACTACATTAAAGATTCAGAGCTGGGGCCCAGCACAGTGGGCCATACTAGATGCTTGATTACATGTTTGTTGAATGAATTGGTGAGATGGAACACAATGTTTTTCCCTGAAGTTTTCTATTTTATTTATGTCTAATTACTATGCCATTTGTAAAGTAGTGTGTTTTCATCTGGAGTTATTTGTCAGAACCATTTTGTCAGTTTTGTTTCATGTAAGCCACCAACTGATAATGAATGTCAGGAATACACTATCTATTTGCAACTTAAAAATAAGAGTGAATCTTCCTTAAGATATGGGATCCACCTATGTTAAGATCCTGATACTTGAGGCCCCAGAGCTACTGGTTTAATTCCAGCAATTTTGATTATACTACATAGAATTAATATCAAATATATCCATTCAAAGTAGGTTATGGTAAGTGAGATTCCAATTTAAAGCAGGGGTAAAGTGTTAAAAATGTTAGCCCAGTTTGGAGTCTCATTTTTTTGCTATTATTATTTGTTTCTTCTTAGTTACATTATGATTAATTTCTTAATGTGTTTTCATTCGGGCTTTTTATACCCATGGACATCTTCTGTTTTAAATAGCCTGCATCATTCAGCAGATGATTTAGAGCAGTGTTTTTTGTTTTTTTTTAAAACACATAGAACTATCTTCTTTTGGGTTACTAGCATAAGTTGTGATGTTTACTAGCATCAGTTGTAGGCATGGGTTTTTTGTTTTAATCCATGAAAATTTAGGGATATTTTGCTTAAGGTGCTATTTTGCCAACTCTCAATCTTTTTTTGTTTGTTTTTGTTTTTGTTTTTTGAAAGAGATTGTCACTCTGTTGCCTAGGCTAGAGTGCCATGGCATTAGCCTGGCTCACAGCAACCTCAAACTTCTGGGTTCAGGAGATCCTCCTATCTCATCCTCTCACGTATCTGGGACTACAGGCACCTACCAGAGTGCCTGGCTAATTTTTTCTATTTTTAGTAGAGAAGGGGTCTTGCTCTTGTTCGGGTTGGTCTCCATCTCCTCACCTCAAGCAGTCCTCCCAGCTTGGCTTCCCAGAGTGCTAAGGTTACAGGTGTGAGCCGTCGTGCTGGGCCCCAACTCTCAATCTTTAGTCATTTCCCCTCCTCATAACAAGATGGGAGGAAAGCCCCCTATGTTTCTTTGTTCTAAAGAATTCATATGTTAGTTTTTAGCGCATACATTTTATTCTGAACTAGGGCATTATTAATTTGCCCTTTTGAAAAAATTTTTTTGATTTTATCCTCTGTTCCCATCATGTCGTTGGCTTTAATGGAATGTTGTAAATGAAGTACTTACTCCTAACAGTTAAGAGTGTTTTTTGTCTTAGCCATTTTTCCTCCTTGCCTTTCTCCCTGACCTCAACACTGGGGAATGACTTTGAACATATAGAGCCCAATAGATCATAGTTGCTAAAAATTGAATAATCATTCTTTAGTGGTTTATCCATGTTTGCTAGTAATGTATTTCAACTTCTTCAAGAGCTGAACAGAATAAACATTACCTGTCAGCACTTTTGACAGGTGTTTTGACATTCACCATAGAACTTAAGGTAATATGTTATTGTTATTTTTAAAGTGGGCTTAAGTTGTTTATTGTAATTTAACATGAGGATGATTAGGTTCACCAGATGGCCCTTTTATATAAAAAGATTGTCTCTCATTCCTTTTTCATTAGTCTTTTCAGTCCTTCCTCATGAAACAGCTTTAAAGTTGTTTAAGGACTTTATGAATTGAAAATTGTTTGAAATTGTTAAGGGGAGCAGGAAGTAGGGAGTGGATATTGCAACTGTAACATAAAGCAGTTTGGCTCTACATACAGTTTTTTGAGGTAATTACAAAAGTGACAATTTGGAAACATTTAATTTCTACTATAGTTTACATATGGTATTTTAAGATAATTGTGTCTAGAAGATTGACAGTTCTAAAGCTTTTTTAAACAGAGAAGTTTCAAAAAGCTATATTTGCAGGGAAACCTATGATTTAGAAAAGCAGCTCAGAATCTGACTTTTTGTTTATTTTAATCTACCTCAGCTATGGGCTCAGCTATTTTCTTTCAAGTAGTTTATCGACAGCGATTTTTTGACTTGTTTTTCCTTTTGTTTTGGGTTTTATTTGGCTTTCTGTTTCCAACCTCATGTGTAACACAGAATCGTCTTTTGCCACTTCTTACTTTTGTTGCTCATTAATATTGTATTAATGTAGGCTAGGCATGGTGGCTCATCATGCCTGTGATCCCAGCACTTTGGGAGGCCAAGGTGGAAGGATTGCTTGAACCTAGGAGTTCAAGACCAGACTGTGAAACACAGCAAGATCTGTCCTCCACAGCAAATAAGAAAAATTAACTGGGTGTGGTGGTGCACGCTTATGAGTCCTAGCTAAGAAGATTCTTTGGAGCCCAGGAGTTTGAGGTTGCGGTCAGCTAGCTGTGATCATGGTACTGCACTCCAGTCTGAGTGACAGAGCAAGACCCTGTCTATTAAAACACAGAAAAAATTCTGTTAATGCTAACAATCCTCTTCATTTTATTATACCAGGTTGTTCCAGACTAGAGCTCTTTCTGTCAAGTCTTTGCCACTCTTTTTGAATGATAGTAATTTATATATTTACCTGTAATAGTATGTCAGGAAATTCTGACTTAGCCTGTATATTCTAGTTTGACATTATCTTATGGTATTTGTGTAGAACAAGAGTACATCTACAGTGTATTATTTATTTACCACCAAATTCAACAAAACTTCCAGAGAAGAAAAGATCTAATTATGAGATGTTAATTGAGGTCTTAGT
>NW_003852443.1:8927813-8935242 GCF_000181295.1 Otolemur garnettii | reverse complement strand
GTCCTCTCATGGCACACTAGGATACTGGTTGAAAATCACTGGTCTAGTGGATAAAAGTTTGAAATTAATGACTAATGTGAAATATTAAATGTGTTTTCTCTTTTAATTTGTTACCCAAGCTTGTTATCTTAGTAGTGTTTTGATATATTTATGATAAATGAGATTAACATATAATAAGATGTAATATACACATATACTGGTCTATCAATAGTTACCTATCAGTTTGGCTAATTTTATATATTTTTAGTAGTTCATTTGAAGGGTTTTAACATTTTGTTCTTTAATTCCAGTGGGTTGGCAGCTGGAGAAGATAATGGACAGAGAGGTTATTTACTGACCTATGTCATTGCATATATTCGAGTAAGTTATTTCCCTTATCACTTAATTTATATTGCAAATAAGACTTTTTCTTAACTTTGAATAAAATTATCTTTTTTGTTTTCTTAAATTTTAAGCTACTGTAAGTTAGCACATTATTTTACATGAACTCTGGATTAAATTCAAACCTTCTGTGGGTGCTTTTGAGGAACTTAAAGATGATTTAATGTCTTTGTGCTGTTTAAAAGGAATGGAGGCTTTCTTTGTTTAGAACTGAGCATGCCATTCCTATGGTACTTGGTTAGAATCAAGCTGTTTTAATAGCAATATTCCTCACTTGATTCATAATCTGTTTTAAAGATATATAAATCTTTAACTGTGTCCTATTTAACGTGATTCCAAGTAGTTATTGGTTCATTGGTGATGATTAGAGTTAAGGAACTAATTTATGTGTATTTGAGCACTAAAATTTTTCTAATTCTAGATTTTCTGAGAAATCCATTATTCTTATTAATCTCAATTATGCTATACTTAACCAGTGGCAAAATTGTTCTTTTGAAATTTCAGTTTTTCATTTTTATTCATTTAGTTTTGCTTTTCTAGTTTGGTTGTAACAAAATCAGGTTTCTTAAATGTTTTCTGCTTTTTGCTGGGGTTACTTTTTAAAAATTTCACCTTTTATATACTTTAAATGAAGTTATTCTAAAAGGTCATTTTTTTCAGATATCTTGGGAATTTGGCTTCCCCAAACACTAAAATTTCCCTTTTTTCATCATTACATTAAAACATTTTAAAATTAAATCATAGTAGATGTATGTATTTTCAGACTATGTGATATTTTGATACATTCATACATGTAATGTAAAAAGATCAAAATTGGGATAATTGGGATATCCATCCCCGGTAAATACTAACTTTTCTAATTTTTCATGTGGAAATTGTTTTAAAGGAAATTCTTAGATAAACTTACAACATTTTATTTCTCTAAGAAAGCTTGAGTTAATGTGTTCTCATTTTAGAGATAATTTAATCTTACTAAGATCTAAATTTTAAATGGTAGTGAGTTTGAAACAGGTAATCCTTCCCCTCTTGTGATGCTGACAAGGAAATGTGTATTTATTGCCTGTTAGAAATTCTGCTTAAGAGCTGTACCCATTGTGAAGAGTAATAGGTAGTTTTAGCTCTTACAAATAACGTCTGCCTCTGCAGACTGTCAGTGCTCCAGGTTCTCCCCACAGTAAGCATTTGAGTAGACATAAAGTTTTGTTTATTAGGCATTTTCTCTGATGATATTGACCATTTTCCCATAATAGCTGAATTCAGAATTCTAGAAAAAAATGAAATATAACTGTAACAAGTACACCAGAGACACGATTTGGAATAAGTTTCTTTATTTTTAAGATTTCTGTTAATGTTAAAGCTTAGTTAAAAGCAAGTTAGAGCTTTGTTTCCCCAGGATTGTTTTATCTTTAAAAAATTTTCCAATGATTGATACCATTCTCACCAATTATATTCCAGTTTTAGTAAAACAGTTGTGCTCTGGGTAAAGAAATTAAGTATTATAAGTTATTTGTAATTGATGATTATGTATAATTACTATGTTTTGTGAATAGAAAATAATTTTCTACCAGAAGTGCCTCCAGATGTTTTGGGTATTTTCTCACTTCAAAAAGAGGAACTCTATTTTTGAAAAAATTTTTTAAAGATAGTTGATTTTAAGGGAAATATCTTCTCTTCTTTCTGTTCACCCCATATTCTCCTGCTCCTTCAATCTTGATGACTGTTTTTGATGTTGATTAATTTGCTATTTACACCAAAAAACAGGACTCTGCTAGTATTCTCTATGTATACATACTGTTCTTATATAGAGACTTCATTCCCTGAAGAAGCAGAACTTTTGCCTTTGCCCTGCATCAGGCACTCTGCCTGTTTCCAAAGATACAGAGGGGTATAAGACAGGCAAGCTTCCTCTGCTCAGGGAAGTTGTAGCTCACTCTTACAACTTTCCAGGGCTCTTTTGGTATGAATAATGAAGAGCAGTCAAAGTTAAATTAGAAACAAGCAGTACTGACAGTGAATATGGAATACTAACAGTATTATTGCTTCTTTGACATCTGTTATGGTTTCTTGATTTTTCTGTGTGTATCTTCACAGGACTTGGGTTTGGAATACTATGTATTAGGAGAATCTTTTGAGACCTCTGCTCCTTGGGACAGGTAAAATATAATGCCTGATAGTATTCATATATGAATTGCTTAATGTAATGTTTGTGTGTTGATGTATAAACCATATTTTCAAGCCTTTTTTTTGTTTGTTTGAGGCAAAT
Source organism: Otolemur garnettii (assembly GCF_000181295.1). Taxonomy (NCBI): domain Eukaryota; kingdom Metazoa; phylum Chordata; class Mammalia; order Primates; family Galagidae; genus Otolemur; species Otolemur garnettii. The sequence continues at coordinate 8,932,598 of NW_003852443.1, read as the reverse complement.
TGTCTACCATCCAAAGTACAATGGTATTTTTGAAGTTTACATTTTGAAGAATTTTATTGAACACAGAATGTTACCATGTGGTTTTACTTAGCTGTTAACTTAAATTCTTGAATGATTAATATATTTAATCTCTAAAAAATTTTCCCAATTATAAAACCAGTTGACCTTGTTTTGTAATGCATCATTTATGTTTTGATAATGGTATGTGTGTTACTAACTAAGAACTTACATTTAAGTGATTTCTGAAAGAAACCTGATTTAACAAATTAAATGCAAATTTTTTTTTTTTTTTTTTAAGAGATAGAGTCTCATTTTGTTGCCCTCGGTAGAGTGCTGTGGTATCACACAGCTCACAGCAACCTCCAATTCCTGACCTTAAGCGATTCTCTTGCCTCAGCCTCCCAATTAGCTGGGACTATGGGCGCCCGCCACAATGCCCGGCTAGTTTTTGGTTGCCCTTCAGCTGGGGCTGGGTTTGAACCCGCTACCCTTGGTATATGGGTCCAGTGCCCTACCCACTGAGCCACAGGTGGTGCCCTAAATACGATTTTTATTTTTAAACTTAAGCCAGTTTCTGATACTGGAGCATATTATAAGAGTGGCCCAAATAAGATTAATGGCAATAAATTTTAGAAGGGTTTTATCATTGGAAATACACCGCACATACACATGCACATGCTCAAATGTTGGTTAGAAAATTAATAAAAACTAATTAGGAAATGTTAAATAATGTATTAAAAATACCCTTGTGAATTTTTAATCATTCAGTAATAAAAACATTTTCAATAGACATTGACTACCCCTTATCAGAAATGGTTGAGGCCAAAATGGTTTTGGATTTTGGAATATTGGCATTATGTATGTACCTGTTGAGCAACTGAAATCTGAAAATCCAAAATCTAAAATGCTCCAGTGAACATATCCTTTGAGTGACATGTTGGCTTTCAAAAACTTTTCAGATTTTGGAGCATTTCAGAGTGTGGGATTCTCAACCTGTATGTTTTTATTTTCTTCTAGTATGCCTACATTTTACTTTTTCTTTACAAAATATTAAAAAAACTATGAAAAAATATATAGGGTATAATAAATCCCCACAAATTCACCTCTTAGATATTGGACATCTTAATTGTTCTCTTTTGACCTCTCCCCCTCCCTGAAAACCTTTTAGTTTTCTACATGAAGTCTTCATCTGTTGGGAGTTATATGACTTTGGGTGCATTGATCGTCATGCATCATACACTGTTAGATAGTAACCTAATTTATAGTTTCACTCTGTTATTCACAATTTTTTTTCTTTTCTCATTTTTTAAATCGGCTTTCTCAGGTTGAAATGTTATTTATAGTTTTTGATGCTAAATTTTAACAAGGGGAAAAAAACATGTAAATGAAAAGAATTACCAATGCATCAACATCTGATACTTTTGCAGAGCAGAAATAGTTTGGCAGCTGTTCATAGTTCTCTCAAAGACCATTTTATTCTTTAATACCTTTCCTTCCGTATATAAATTAATTTGGCCTGTCATGCAGATGACCACAGACTAGTTGGCTTGTTCTTAATGAGCACCATTTTGTAAAATTAGAATTTATAAAACTTTCAGATACTGTATTCTTAAAAATAAAAACTTTGATATGCGAATAAAACACTAAAATCTGATTTCTATTTTAATCATATATTTCTTATTTTTACTGGAAAAACAGGTGAATATGTTTCATAAAGCATGATCTGCTTAAATGTTACTGTTTTGATCAAATTAGTTCCTACACAGTTAATTCAACCTGAGACTAAAGATAGACCTCTTGAGTCTCTCTGGTACCATTTTAGTTCTCATGATGCTAAACAGACCAATGTTTTAAACACAGAACCAGTGTCCGTATGTGGCCAAGATATTTATTGGGAGTGATATGGTTTATATATGCCTTAAGAATTTCATTTTCCAAATGAAGCAGAATTCATAGTTATGATATAATATAGCTTGCATTCAAAAATAAAGGAATTAAAAAAACAAAACTAGATGATTAAAAATAGATTAATATGCTTAAATATTGTCCATCTCTTTTCCCTTTTAAGGGTTATTGCTATTTCCTCACCTGTCTGTTTTCACTGAGTTTTCATATCAAACAGTCTAGCATAGCACACTAACACTGTGCACACAGTTTTTGTTTAATAAGCCTTTGTCACGTTGGATTTCAACTTGAGATAGGCTTATGTAACCTCATGATTTTTAATTGAATTATTTTTACATTAAGTAAAACTATTTGGACATGGATAAAGATTGGTATTCATGTAACCTAGAATTGAATTTTCATTAACTTGTTTTTTATAGCTCTTAAAATTTTGGAATTAAATTTATTTTAAAATTGAGGTTTTCCATGTGTAGGAAACTGCATTCAGGAGATTTGAATATTCTCTTCTGACTTCTGTTTTCCTTATGGCAAAAAAGAGCTTCATTGACTTTCCATTAGGAATGGAGGGCTCAGTTTGAATGATTTAGGCCCTTGTCAGTTTTGAAAGGAATAACTATGATAGCTTTAGTTAAAAGAATTTTGGAGTTGAAATATGTAAGATTAACCTGCATTTATTAGAATTTGTGTGCTTCTCATTTGAAAACTTAATATTGTATTCATTTATCTTTTTTTAGGGTTGTAGATCTCTGTAGAAATGTAAAAGAAAGAATAACAAGGGAATGCAAAGAGAAGGGTGTTCAGTTTGCTCCTCTTGCGACATGCAGGTGAGGTTTTTTAATTGTTATACTCTATATTCTGAAAAAACTTTTCTTTTTTTTAATCGATGGGGAAAATATAATTTGCCAGCTTAGGAAAAGCTTCCGCTTATTCCCCTTGGCAGGCTTTCTTAAACTTCCCTTCCCACCTTGTTAGGACTGTAGTGCTAGTATTTGAGCCCTGTAACAGTAGGATGCCCTTCAGTGAATAAGACTTCTATCCTGTTGGGGCAGCATGCATTGAAGAGCCAAGTGTCCAAGCTCCTGGAAGTAGAGGATGACTCCTTCCTTTACTAAAACTATAAATTGTGTAGTCAAGAAGCTATAAACTATCTGCATAGTCAACATAGCTCTTTCTTTATCAGAGAAGAAACAGCTTTCACCATATTGTTAATTAAATGAATGGGAGTAGAATGAAGGAATATGAGGAACAAAAGACCCAAGTGAGGACTAAGCCAGTGCTTTCCAATAGATCTTTCTTCAATAATGAAAATATTCTATATCTAGACTGTCCAGTGTGGTAACCATAAGCCTCATGGGGCTACTGAGCAATTGAATGTGGCTAGTGCGACTGTGGAACTGAATTTTTAATTTTCTTTCCTAATTAATTTAAATTTACAAATGCCACATGTTGTATAATCCGTATTGGACATGTTCCGTAGCAGATAGTGAGCACGTGGTTAGCTGGTGATCTTGTCGTTTTTGTATAAAGCAGCAGTCCAAAAGGGGGTTTTCTTGAGAAGGGGGACTTTGTATACAATATTTTGATATTTTCTGTGTAAACACATTGAATTTAACATTTGACTTCTCAAAAAAGTTATAGAATTTGAATGGAAAATAAATGGAAATTAGAACAGATTACAAAAATGGGAACCTTAAATGTAGCAATCTGGCACTTTAAAATTTATTGAACATTTTATGTTGTATAGCTGCTTTGTTTTTTTTCTGTGTGTATGTGTTGTATATGGTTTTTACAAAGATATCTGCAATATTATAGAAACAACTTACTATGTAAACATGAGTAAAAGGTAATTTTGGAAATAATGTAATATCTCCATTATTAAGTACACCTGATGCTAGTCTTCTGGAATAAGTTATGTTTTAGCATAATAGTATTCTCTATATATTTCTGTTCATGCTGCTTGTTCTTCTGATATGTGTATATCTGGAATTACTTAATCTCAGCTCAGGAAGCAGACCTTGACCAGCCTCTGCCCCTCAACCTTGTTCCATAGCAACGTTATGCCTACTTTTTAAGTTTTGTATTGTTAAGAGTGCACGTGTCTAAAGACTGAAGGTGCTGTTTTGCTATTTATTAGTCATTTAATCTCTTCAAGTTCTAATTTTATCGTCAATAAAATAGTGGTGATAGCATGTCTTGATGGGACTGTTATAAGAATGCAATGAAAGCAAATGAAAAACTTAAGGCTCTGTAGAGCTATGTAAATGCTATAGTAATTATTGTGATGTAATTAAATTAAGCTTGAGGTAGACAGTTCCCACTAGTATTAGTAAGTAAAATTTGGATATTTGTTTTTTCTCCCCAGTGACAAATCTTCCTTAAGGCATCCAGCTGTTAAGCCTGCTTGTTCTTCATAGCATGATAATTTACATACATTTGTTTTGCAAGACTAGAAATATTTCTGTCTCTTTAAACTGCTATTTCTACTGTGGTTTTTTTTTTTTTTCTTTTTTTCTCTGTCTTTCTTGTGTTCTTATCTTGTACTTCTCTACTACTGTATTGTGTTTCTTAGTTCTACCTACTGCTGCTATTGGAAGAGATGTCTTTGAGAGTTTGCTAAATTCAGCAGGGTAAGAAAGTAAAATGCTAGGCTGAGTGCACAAGCTCACACCTGCAATCCTAGCACTGTGGGAGATGGAGGTGGGTGGACTGCTTGTGCTCACAGGTTCCAGACCAGCCTGAGCAAGAGCCAGACCCCATCTCTACTAAAAATAGAAAAAACTGAGGCAAGAGAATCTGCTGAGCCTAAGAGTTGGAGGTTGCTGTGAGCTATGCAGACGCCATGGCACTCTATCCAGGGTGACGGCTTAAGACTCTGTCTCA
>NW_003852443.1:8923445-8927160 GCF_000181295.1 Otolemur garnettii | reverse complement strand
AAATAAAAGTTAACCTTTTAGTTAACCTTAAAGGCCTTAAAATCTGAAAGAAAATTTGTTTTTATTTGTACTGTCAACCCAAATTGATACCTTGTTCTTTTGATAGTCCAATCTTTTATCTAGACAGTTAGGCCTTTTTTGTTATAATCTGGAAAAAAAATCAGACCTAATAATCCAAAAAGCTATTTGTTTCCATTAAAGTTTGAAACATTTTAAATAGTAAAATCTATTCTTGCGTAGTTGAAATTTTTATTTCTGTGTTTGGTTAGGTGGCTATTTAACACATTTTACCCTCCTCCCTTACTGGAGGGGAGCATCTAACATTCTGTTCACCATCCTTTGGGACCCTCCTCTATTATGAAAATATTCATTGTAATAATAAACTACTACGTGTTGAAAATGATTGGAAAGTAAAATATTCTGCCTTAGAGCACATTCTGTAATAATTGTTAAATTCAGGTTCTTTAGAAAGTATTCATGACACCTAAAAATCTTTATTCTGTGTGGTAGATAGGTAAGAATTAGTGTTTTTAGACTAAATTAGGTATATGTTATATTTTTTAAGTGGACTTTTTAGTTTTTTTTCATTAATTTATTTTTTATTAAATCACAACTGTACATTCATGCATTTATGGGGTACAATGTGCTGATTTTATATATAATTTGGAATGCTTACACCAAACTGGTTAACATAACAAGTGGGCTTCTTTAAAAGAATGATTTTCTTGTCAGAGTTCATATGCTTAGATTCTATGATCATCTTATACCAGTTAGAATATGCAAAGCCTATTTATTTGAATGGTTTTGATAAAAAGTTTTAAGTAAAATCCTGATGACTTATATTTGATTAAACTAACATTTATTTAGAGTTTGATTTTAGTTTAGTTTGATTTGAGTTGCTTAATAGTAACCAAGGAAATTATTCTACATTAAATATATGAGATATGTTTTTTAAACCAGTTTTTTTAAAAAAGCTATTCCAAGTTATTTTAAAATAATTATAAATCTAGTTAAAAATCAGATTCTGAGAAAAATAATTCAGGTGTAATGATTGAGTTCATTTTTGTCGAAAGGTACTTTGTACATTGAAACAGAAATTCCGATGCTAAATTTTCTGTAGAAGTTATATGGGAAGGAATTGCTGGTCAATGAATCTAATACATGCAAAGTATAGAGCACAAAGGTCTTTTAGAAATTGAACAACCACAATCTTAAAACTCCTTCCGATGATTTTGGAAGAGGTTATTGTCTAAATGTGTTAAATGATAGAATTGATCTATTTTAAAAAGTGTTAGACCTGAGTCACTGTCTGAAATGGACCCAAATTGAGGTATTTCAAAGGTGATTTTCCTTATTTGGATTTTGTCTGAGACACTGATCATGCAGGCCCATCCATCAGGCTTTGTTGTGACTTTAGTAGTCTGCTTATTTACTGAAAACTGTATAATATATAGATCCTAGTCTTGTTAGAAGATGGTAATGCTCTATCAATATTTAGTTACATTTTCTATTAATATTAATGATTCTCTTATGAGTGATGCATATTTTACTACTTGCTATAAACTAATTTTATTCATTTATCTAAACTTTATTTGAATTTGGTTATTCCTAATGATAGTGCCCTCAAAGTTAAAATGGTTCTCCAGTTTTTCTCAAACTTTGTAAATCTGGTACTTAAAATGTAAACATTCAAGGGACCTTTTTTATGAGGGTGAATTAACACTATAAGAAAAACACAGCTGGCAAATTGACAGTAGCATTGTTAAACAGTTCATTTCTTCTGTTCTGAGGCACCTAACATTTGGCCTAAAAGGCCATTAAAATTTTAGATTAGATTCTATTTGTATTATGTAGTAAAAAAAGTATTTCCTCTGTATTCTCTCCTTCTGTTAAATTAAATTCTTTGTGGGAAACTCTGTAAACTGCATATGGAGATTTGACTATGATTACCTTAGTTCCCTTTTAAATGCTTTCCTAATTGCATTTTGAAAGATCAGATATATATCACATATATGATTTAATGTAAATTTCTCAGCATTTTTTATGTGTACACATATAATACATACACATATGGGTTCTAGACATGATTTTCAGGTCATGTCACTGCATTCGATGTGATCATTCAATTTGTGTTCCACATCCTTACTAATTATTAATGTGAACTTAGTGAAGATATTTCACCTGATCTGATCATATTTAATATTTGAACATTTCTCCTGCTTCTGAGTTTTAAGTTCTCATACTTATTTCTGTTAACTTTGTCAAAGCTTGGTAAACTTACAAGTGATTATCAACTTCTATCTAGTCTGTTTGCAGGCTGTCTTCAATTGCAGTATACTTAGTTTAAAAAAAAAGTTCCTCCTGAGAGGGATGGGGTTTTTGTTTACTTCAGGCCAGCTGGGTAAATATTCACATTACTTTTAAATTCTTAATTTTGGAGGGGGGTTAAATAATCTATACTTACAAAAAGAGTTGCAAAAATAGCACAATACCCTTTCACTCATTGTCCCAAATGTTAAAATCTTACATAACTGTGGTATGATTATCTAAGCAAAATAAATTAGCATTGGTACAATGCTCTTAGCTAATCTCTAATTCTTTCCTTCTCTTCCTTCCTTTCCTTCCTTTCTTTGTTTTTTGGGGGGATACAGAGTCTTACTCTTTTGCCTTGCCAGAGTGTAGTGATATCATCATAGCTCACTCCTACCTTAAACTCCTGGGCTGAAGTGATTCTCCTGCCTCATCCTCCAGAGTAGCTAGGACTCTTGCAAAGACTGGTCTCAAATTCCTGAGCTCAAGCAATCTTCCTAACTCAGCCTCCAAGAGTGCTAGGATTACAGGCCAGAGCCATTGCACCCAGCTGAATCCTTTGTTATTTGTCCCACTGACTTTTTTTTCTACTTCAGGATCTGATCCAGGATTGCGTAATGTGTTTAGTTGTCATGTCTCTTTAATCTTCTCCAATCTGGAACAATTCCTTAGTCTTTCTTCATCTTTTTTTTTTTTTTTTTTGGCCAGGGCTGGGTTTGAACCTGCCACTTCTGGCATATGGGGCTGGCGCCCTACCCTTTTGAGCCACAGGCGCCGCCCAGTCTTTCTTTATCTTTCATGACCTTAATACTTTTAAAGAATACTAGCTAGTTATCTTGTAAAGTGTCTCTCAACTTGGGTTTGTCTGTTGTTTCCTTGTGACAGAATGCAACTTAGATATTTTGGCAAGAATACCACAGAAGTAATATGCTCTTCTTGGTGTATAATAGTAGGAGGAACGTAATATTGATAAGTCTCATTATTGGTAATGTTAACTTTGATCACTGGGTTAAGGCGGTGCCTACCAGGTTTCTCCATTCTAAAATTACTAGTTCTAGGAAAAATTAGCCAGGTATGGTGGCATGTGCCTATAGTTCCAACTGCTCAGTAAGCTGAGGCAGGAGGATTGTTTGAGCCCAGGAGTTTGAGGTGTCAGTGAACTATTAAAGACACCACTGCACTCTAGCTGGGAGAACAAAAGAAGTCTTTGCCTTTAAATAGATGCATACATACATAACTTTTTCTGTTGTACTTAATACTTAAATATTTGCCTTACGGGGAAAAACTTTGAGACAAAGTTTGTAAGATATACAAATATCCTATTTCTTACATTGTCTCCTATTCTTGATTCTTGATCATTATAGTTTTTATTGTGGTATTTATAATATGGTGAGTTTTTTTTTTT
>NW_003852443.1:8921905-8922835 GCF_000181295.1 Otolemur garnettii | reverse complement strand
TGAGAAGTCACTGTAAGACCTCTTCTGTCCCCACCCCCCTAACCCTGCCTGTCCTGTTGATCAATAGGGACTTACAGGTATTTTATTCTCTGGGACATATCCATTTTATTATCATCATTCTCTTTGTCGCTCATATTTTCTGAGATTTGGCCATAGGGAACTCCGTTAAGTTGGCTTTTGTGTCCTTCAACAAAGGAGGAAGAAGGTTGCTTGTTATTTGGGAAGAGCCAGCAGTTGAGGCCGAGTGAGTAGCGCATGAGAAGACATGAGGCCTAGGCAAGTCTGTAGCCGCAGAGGTCTGTAGCTGTATGTACGGCTGGTGCCTGTCTGCGTGAGCTGCTGGGAGTGGTAGCTGCACTTGCCATTGGTCCTTTGGTCTTGGTTTCTTCTTCACGGTCTTTAGTTTTTCTTATTCCTCATATCCGAATCATGGTTTCTTTCAGCTCATTCTTTCCTACTTTGTTCTCTCAGTCTGTTTGTCCATTTTTCCCTCTGCCCCTGGATGTCTGGTTTTTTTATTCTCATCTGTTACCTCCTGTTTGATTTCTCCTGTGCCTTGACGATATGGCTTTTTTCTTTTCTTAGAACAATATCTTACATTTTCTGTAAATTTTCATGTAGGCTTGCCTTTCTGGGACACCTTTCCCAATCTGATGTACTCAATTTTCTTTGTATAATCACTCATTGTGATTTGACTACCTTAGGGTTTCCCATCTGTATATTCTAGTCTAGACTGGTTTTTAAGCTGCATTAAAGCTATTAATGTTGTCTGTCTTTATGTTCACACAAGGAGTCTAATATTATCAATAGCTTATTAAACGGAACTGAGAATTATCAGCATTCTTCAATCCTGTTAGTCATGTTAGTCAATCCTGCTATATCATGTTTTTATAGAGAGCGCTTATAAGAGTGTCTTCTAGTGCATTTAAA
>NW_003852443.1:8907977-8919833 GCF_000181295.1 Otolemur garnettii | reverse complement strand
TTTTTTTTTTTTAACTCTATGGCATGCCTACCAAAGACAGTATTATAAGATAATTCCAACCATAGACAAGGTTTGGTTGGCACCCTTCTTTCTATCTAATCTTTTTTAAAATTTATTTTGTAAAGCTTTTTTGAGGTATTATTGAAATATAGTAAACTATATATATTTAAAGTGTATGATATGGTGAGTTCTGACATAAGCATACACTCTGCTTATGAAACCATCACCCCAGTCAAAATAATGAATATATTCATCACCCTCAAAATGTCCTCCATGAGGGCACTATGGTTGGTCTGTGATAGCTTTGCAAGTAATTTTGACTCTCATGCCCACTGTGTGATATTAGGCAAATAAATTAACCTGTTTAAGCCTCCTTTTCTTTATCTGTGGGAATATTTATTCCACACGACTATAGTGAAAATAAATGAGATCCTATAGGGAAATTACTTGGTATTTTTCTGGATATGCAGGAGGCAATTAACAAGTATTGGTCACTCATGCTTCATTGATATAATGAGATGGTTACTGAAAGGTAGGACCCAACTCTGAATTTATAACTTTTTATTTATTATTATTATTAACAATTTTGTGGCTGAATTGGTCATTTTGCCTTTTTTCTTGTAGCATATCAAGTGGTCTTCATGACAGTTCACTAGAAAAAAAAAGCTACGTTGCATATTTTAATTGGTTTTTAAACATTTAACCTAAAAGAGGAAAATTGAGCTTCTAGGTTATTATTTAATGTGGGAAATATGTGCTTCCTTTGGGAGTTGGACTCTTTTACTCCACAGTGAAGTCTAAGTAGCACTGATTTGCTGTGTTGTTTCCCAATACAGGCAGCTGCTAGAGAAGAAATCCTCGCAAATGGAGGGAGCCTGTCACATCACCATGGAGGTATTCTTTTCATCAGTAGAATTCTAATATTCTTTCTTTTAAAAATATTTGGTTCAATAACATGCTGAAGGAGTCACGATGTGAATAATTCGAGTGCACTTGGGATTTCTCAAAGACTTTGTCTCATAGAATAGCTGTCACTGAAGTGAGTAGGCAAGTTGTGGTAGTAACCATAAGAAGCTTACTTTGACAGGCCTTCCTAGGTATGGAACTTAGCCAGCCTTCTGAGTTCGCCAGGACTTCATGTTACCAGAGACTAGCCCAGCTTGCCTGGGAGGAGTTTGACCATTACAGCAAACGTTTTTAAAGGGGAAGAAAACCTTACATAATGCTTTTCAGCCACTATTGGAAGGTAGCTGGACAGTAGTATTGAAGAGCTATTTATTCTGCCTACCCAAAGTTCAGCAAGTTACGATAGGATTCGAAAAAATCTTTTTTTCAAGATTTTAATCCTGTTACTGCTTGATGGTCATTTTGGTGAGTATCAAGTTTTATCTGAGAATTTATCACATCACCAAATAAAAATTATTTGGATATATCTACTTTTGTAACGAGCAGGCTGTGAAAGTAACATTAAGTGATCTTTTTATTTATTTTTTGTTTTTATTTTTTTGAGACAGAGTCTTATGCTGTTGCTCTGGGTAGAGTGCCATGGCATCACAGCTCACAACAACCTCCAACTCTTGGGCTTAAGCAATTTTCTTGCTTCAGCCTCTCAGGTAGCTCGGACTATAGGCTCCTGCCACAATGCTCAGCTGTTTTTTTGTTGCAGTTGTCATTGTTGCTTAGCTGGCCGGGGCTGGGTTCGAACCTTCTAGCCTCAGTGTATGTGGCTGACGCCATAACCACTGTGCTAAGGGTGCCAAGCTGACATGATCTTTTTAAAACTTAGACAGTGGTTCTTTTGTCACTAAAAATTTTTAATGTAATTTATAAGGTTATCTATTCTCTATAACAGAAATTTGTCCTTAATATATCTGTCCTTCAATATGCTTAGGGAAATAGAATGGTATAGACATTTTTTAGGAAGGAGCATGAAAATAAATGATCACCCTCCTGTGGCTTCTCTGGACTCCTCGTATCCTTCTTTTCCTATTTTATTTTCCTTCAGAGCATTTATCTAATATCTGTGTATTTGTACTTCTTAAGATTATCTCTTCCTACTAGAAAGTGAGAATCCATGAAGATGGGGGTTTTTGTTTTATTTGTGGTTGACCACTAGCATCTAGAACAATGATTCACCCCATTAGCCCTTCGTACATTTGTACAGAATGAATCAGAGAATTTTGGTGGAAGAAGTAGTGGTCTATAAAGTGTCTGTATCCATGTGACTTTCTTGTCACCAGACCTGGAAAAGATTGCTCATGTAGATGAATGAAATAGAAAGATATTTCCCAATATCATTGGAAGATCAATTTAATCTTTTGGTATCTCTTTACTTTTTTCTTAACCTATACAAATAAATTTTTAACTTAGTTGGCTGGTAAGCATTAAACTGAATTCTTTTTTCTATTTATTATTCTTTTCTTTGATGGACATTCTAAGGAATGTTAGAATGACAGAGATAAAGAAGGGGGGAAAATGGATATTTAGAATCCTCTTTAAATATCTAATCTTCTGATTAGTTTGAAAGTCTAAACTTCATTTTGGAAATTAAAACATGAGGTATTTCATGAAGCTACTTAGATTTTTGCCTCTTCCTTTTAAATGTTCAGAAAGGCAGTATACATGATTTTAATTAAATCTTTTATTCTATTTCAGGATGACTCTGTATTAATATATAAGGAACTTTTAAAAAATACATAATACGAAGTATTTTATGCTCTTTATTGTAAATTGATTGCATGGTGGGAAAGGAAGCAGAATAATTTAGCTGTAATTACCTGTTTGAACAAAACTTAAGATTTTTCCTTTGTAGCCAATAGTTTTGTCCTGTGGTACATGTCAGCAATTAACAGTGCCTCTCCTCCTTTAAAATCCGAAAATGTGGGTTCTGTGTTTATAATTGTAAATATGGGAGAGAGCTGATTCTACCAGAGGGTGATAATAGCTGGATCATGTGTATAAGGAGAAAATAAAGGTCATTTGGGTAATTAGTTATTAGATGAGCTGTATCCTTAATTTGGGGATGATATTCTCAGTTCACTCAAGCCAAGTGTCAGAAATTCTGTAGAAAAAAAAACTAAGAGTTTTTTCCTTAGTCAGTGACTCTTTACTTCTTTAGGATCTCTGAGGATATTCAGGTCCCTCCGGTAGTGTCTATTCGTGAGCTGCAGAGAGTGTAGTATGGGAGAACTGCTAATGTTTCTATTTCAGACATGCCCGGAAACTGAAAGCTCCCTGGTAGGCTTGAACAGAGCCTGCAGAAACATTTTTGAAATAATTATGTCTGTAAAGTTTTCATTACAGAAAAAAGGAAACACAGTAGAACCTCCATAGCTGACCACCTCCTTAAGTTCACCTAATTTTCATAGATTGGACATGCACCACATGTACGCAGCAGTACAGTAGGCCTGGTTCCTTTTGTTGACCACCACCATATGTTGACCAGTTTATTACAGTCCCTTGGGTGGTTCTATTGAATACAGAAATTTAGAATAAGAGAATTAAACAACTCTAGTACAGATTTATTTGAAACTGATTTTATTGTGAAAGCTTTTTGAAATTGATTTTATTTGTGAAAGCTAAGGTAATGGTCCCTCAAATTAATGAATACACAGAAATACAGGTTAAAAAAAAGTTGAAAAATGTAAACCTTAATCTCTAAGGAAATGATTATTCAGTTCTGGAGCACAAAGCAAATAATATAATTAGTTCCTTTAAATTTTTGATATAAAGTATGCTTAATGCCTTTTAATGTTGTATAATCTGTTTTCCTTATTGTAAATATTATTGACCTGCTAGACCATTAGGGTTTCAAAAAAATGACAGTTCTTTCCCTAAGGGCCTTATAGTTCAAAAGAATAAAATAAGGCATTTCAAAAGCTACTAATCAAAACTCCTAGGATTATATCACCACTTCAACAAAGGCAAAAGTCTACCCTTTTCTTTGAAAAGAACTCAAAAGGTGATTTAATAAATATGCAAATAGTATAGATGTTGAAACAATGGGGAGAAGGGAGATAGAATAATAAAGGAAAATAATTAACATTTATAAAGCTATAAATGTTCACTGGATTCTCTGCATAACTTACTCTCCTTTAATCATGCTTCAAATGGAGTGGAGTAGATATTATTTCTTTTAAGTGAAGACGCAGATTCTGAGTATGAAGTAATTAGCCCAGAAGATCAGCAATAATTGTTAGGGCCAGAATTTTAATTTGCTCTCATTTCTTCCTGACTCAGTATCCCTGTCTTCTGAATTAAAAGCCTAAAATATGTGAAATATGTAAAAGCTGAAAAGATTGAAATTGACAAGCTTTGAAAAGAGACACATAATTAATTTTAAGAATGGATATGAAAAGAAATGTTATACCTCACCTTTTTTATTTTAAAATTTAAAACTTGTTTTAATTTTGACATTGTCTAAAATTAATTACTTGCCCTGCATTAGATGAAACAAGTGAACAGAAAGAATCAAAATTTTTAATTTCCTGATCATAGATATTTTTTTCTCAATTCTTGCTCATGCTCATAAGTCACTTTTCTGTTTGTTTTTATTCTTCTGATTGTAGATTCGTAACATATAAAATAAAACAAATGCAAGTCAGGTCATGTTACAGTAAAACTACTAGTCTAATTTATGTGCATTTTCAGGTTCTAGGCTTTTATTTGTTGAAGAATGCAAGTTTAGTGAAACAATTTATTGCTAGAAATTATTGGTGTAAAGTTGAATATGGTTTAAGTGCCCATTAACTTATTGAGAGGTTACATTTCATTTAAATAGAAATCTTTTATTTCTGTCCTGTTTTTCATTTTAGTTTCTATGTGGTCAAAAATATGACTTTATGGAAACAAACTCTAAGCTACCTGGTTTCCTCTAATGCTTAGAAAAAGACACCAATTTAAGTCTGAATATGAAATACTTCAGGTATGCTGATGAAATGAAGATGTCTCCCCTTTCTAGTTATTCCTCTTCCAAACTGCTAAATGTTGGAGTGCGCAAGGACTCCGCCCATATCCCTTCATTCCTCTGCATTCACTCATTTCCTTATTGATTATCTCAGTTCCACAACTTAGAGACCACATATCTGCTGATGACTCCCGGGTACCAAAAGATAGCACCTCTCCTACCACCACCCTAGTTCAGATCACTGCCTTCTCCTTCAGTAGCCCCTGACTGGCCTGTATGCTTCCATTCTGCTCCTCTAATGTCATTTCTCTTGCTACCAGAGTAATCTCTTTAAAAATTCCTTGCATTCAAAATAAAATCCAAACTACTATCAGGACCTTTTAGGATATTATTGGTACATAGCATATCCATCTTTGTGTTCTTATGTCTGAGTACTTTTTTCTCTGTAAAGGCTTTGACCTTCTTGCTGTTCTCAAACATACCATTTCTTTTCCCAGTCAAAGCCTTTAGTATTTGTTCCTTCTTTTTCTAATGTTCTTTTTCTCATTCTTCTCCCCAAATATTTGTACAGCTCACTTTCATCGTTTAGATCTCTGATTCAGATGTCGCCTTCTTACTAGGTATCTTTCCTACTCTCTTGTGTGGTTTGTGTCTTTCCCATTTGAATTAAGTTCATTGAGGATATTGAGCTCATCTTGTTTGTCCCTAAATTTCCCAGTCCCTAGAACTGGCTGCTCTACATAGTTCTAAGGGTAGATACTCAGTGAATGGGTTAAGTGAGTGAAGAGGTGGGTGCCCACGTGCTCACAGAATTTGGGGCAGTTTTGCAAATTCTCATAAGCTCTGACTCTTTCATATTAGAATGAGAATGGCAATGGTCTTATTGCTAATTTAGCTCCAAATATTTAATAACCAGGTCTTATTTGAATATAGCGTCGATATTTAACTACAGAAAGGCTCAGTTTATTCCATGATATTTCTGGAAAAGTATATTAACAGAACCAATTATTTAGTGAAGAAGTAAGGTAAAATAATATACATTTCTTTGCAACTCTATATCACCAGCTACTTTAATACTCTTCCACAGATGTATTAAGTATGTAAGGTTCCATTCAAAGATTGTCTTAAATATAAATTTGAGGGGCTTTGGCATTAAATTTATATTCAACTCCTGCCTCTGTAATTAACTAGCTGTGTGACCTTTGGAAAATAATTTCTCTGACCTGCACCGTTCTCACCTGCAAAATAGAAATAATAGTACCTATCTCATAGATTTGTTGTGAGAGTTAACTGATATTTGTAAACCATCTAAATGCTTTGCATATTATAGGTGCTTAAAAATAGCAGTTTTTGAAATAATTTTAATAACAGCAATAGACATCACCACGTGGAGGTCAGGTTTATATTCTCAAATTCTTGACCTAACCTTTGAAAAAAGGGTTACAATTTATTTGAAGAAGATTCATATATTCAAGTCTATGGCTCAACAACGGTCTTAACACATTTTCATCTATGACTTGGTGTTGGTTGCGCTTATTTTCTTTTTTTGCAGTTGGTTGCCCTTTAAAGGAAGGTCTCTTACAATTTGTGTGAAAGAAAAATAAAATTCTTTCACATTATTGGCTGGGAAATTTGGTATAAAAATTATCTATATTCATAATAGCTTCTCTATTACTTTTTTAAAAACCATATTTTTACTTACTGAAACACTGGGTAAAATCAGGGTAGACAACTGTAGGTAAAATGAATTTAATTTGTTTGCACTTACACCAGTCAAACTGGTACTGATGTCATCATGATGCAGCCAAATACAACACACCTTTCTACACATATTAGAGTCATGAACACACTAGAGGGTGTAGTGAAACACAGAACAAAGAGGGGCCCAGGAGATCCATGAAGTGCATGCTAGCTAATACTCCACCTGGACAATTGAGAGTTTTAATAAGTAAAACCTCTCATTCCTCAGAGTACTAAAAATAGCTGTTATCATTTGACTGCTGAATCCCACTAATAGGTATTTACCCACAATAAAAAAGACCATAAGGACATTTGTATCCAAATGCCCAAAGCAGCACAGTTCACAGTAGCAAAGCTGTGGAAACCATCCAGGTGCCCCTCAGCACATGAATGGACTAACAAACAGTGTTAGGCAGGTGCATACCGTGGAATACTGTGCAGCCCCCAAAAGGATGGAGACATACTCTACATGCCCTGTAACCATCTGGAGGGATTTGGAGAGCCCTCTCCTAAGTATCACAAGATTAGAAAAACAGTCCTAACATGCACTCAATACCAGTCTGAAACCAGAAGACCAGCAGTCAGAGATCCTCATGAGAAAGTCCCAGTCAAATTCAAGAAGGGGGAAGAAGGGGCTCCGGAGCGTCCCACCCAACAGGCACAATCCTGGCTCCTTCCCTGGGTGTAGGACCACAACTCTGACTTTAACCTTTCATGTGTAAAGTACATAACCTAATGGTTTATTCCCTCATCTTAACTGGAAATAAAAATAAAAATATCCTTGCCTTTGAAGTATTCATTTGTGAGGAAAAAAAAAAAAAAGGTAAACTCTCCCAGTCCGAGAAAGTAGGATTAATCCTTCACATATTTTTGTACTTTTTACTTCCCATTCTCGAAGTTAGATTCTAAATCCTAAAGCTGTCGAAACCAGTATTATAACTACTTCTCTGTAGCCAAAGACGTCTTCTATCATGTTGTCCGTAGCAGCCAAGGTTATTGGAACCTTTGATTAGACTCCAGTCGTGCAGTGGGCACACTGAGAGCCAGACTAGAGGCAGAATACTTAGCTCTAAAATAAAAAAATCCTGCTGGAAGGGAAAGGGTTCAGCCATTGCTCACACTGAAACTGAGTAATACACCCATCCTCACACATCTTCAGGGTGCACGTTCATTGAGTAATTTAGAAATGAGTCCATGGTTTGTGGGGAGTTAAAATACTTAGTGGTTTGTTACAGTACATTATGGCTTTCTCCAGCAGCTTCCAAGGCACTGGCAAGAAAATTCTGCTGAAACTGCCAGCAGAACTGTAAAAGTTCCTCCACAGCTAAGGAAGGGATTGTTCCAGGCTGGGGTGCATCAGGTCTGACTGCTTCAGGAATGGTTGCTCCAAGACAAGTCCAGGTTTGATCACTTTAGGTCAGGTCGCTCCAGGTCAGGTTGCTGCACATTAGAAGTGTCCAGATGTTCATCAGGCACGCCTGGTATACGGGGAGTGAAGGCCTGAGTATTCTGTGGGTGCTGAGGCTTTCTGAGCTTGAGTGATAACTGTTGCTCTTCTTTAGCCAGTTGTTTTTCTGCCACCTCTTAGATTTCATTCTCTGGTTCTAGAACTATAGAACCAGGTCTTAACCTATTGTTGCTGAGGTTCAAGGTGTTGGAGAGTTCTTGGATCTGCTGGAGGCTGAGGTATTTCTGTCTCTGATATCTGTTGCTGAATATACACTGCTGAGTCATAGAGAACACAGTTCTGGTCTTCTGTTTCTTGACCTGGACCTTATCTTCCCTCGTCACTACACTCTTCTCTAAAAGTAGGTGGTTTTGGGTGGCGCCTGTGGCTCAGTGAGTAGGGCGCCGGCCCCATATGCCAAGGGTGGCAGGTTCAAACCCAGCCCTGTCCAAACTGCAACAACAACAAAAATAACCGGGCGTTGTGGTGGGCGCCTGTAGTCCCAGCTACTCGGGAGGCTAAGGCAGGAGAATCACCTAAGCCCAAGAGTTGGAGGTTGCTGTGGGCTGTGATGTCACAGCACTCTATTGAGGGTGACAAAGTGAGACTCTCTAAAAAAAAAAAAAAAAAAGAAGTAGGTAGTTTTACTTAGAGAGTACTAGAACAATCAGGGTGTCCTGAGTCAGCATATCCATGGAGGAAGGAAGAAGAGAGACAGTCTCTATGTGGGGCATCTCACTAGAAGACATGTGCAAAGATGGATAATTTTATTTTTCTTTCTTTTTTTTTTTTAAATTGAGACAGAGTCTCACTTTGTCACCTTCTGTAGAGTGCGGTGATGTCATAGCTCACAGCAACCTCAAACTCTTGGTTGCAGTGGATCTACACTCATGTTACTGAGAAAGAGGGAAAAACTTATGGAGCTGGACTATTTAAGGAGGGAAAAAAAGGCTAAAACTAAAGTATCTATGTAAAATCTCTAGATCCAAAAGCCAGGAAGAAGAGGGTCCCTCCACAACAGCAGGATGCAACCAGCTCAATCTAGCAAAATCAGCTTCTCTGTTTAAAATAAACTAAATTATAAATTTCAAACATCCAGTACTATGTAGTATAGTTTCATAAAGAAGAAACCATTTCAGTATAAATTTTAAATAATGTATTTAATTGCCCTGCTAAACTTATTCAGTATTAGAGCTTTTGAGAGATTATTTATGTATAGAAAAGATTTTCCTTAATTTCCTCTCTGAACTTAAAAGTTGACCTCATAAGTAGCATCTTTACTTACTGACCTTCAGGCAGTATTCTGACACTCTCAGTACCATTTTTTTAGTTCCAGAGCAGAAGGGCTGAGGGCTGGAAGAATATTGATGCAATTTCTCTTAGAGGGTTTGGCCTGTAATTGTGATTAATAACAGTTGCTTTCCCTATCTGGAAACAGACAGGCTGGTTTGTCTGCCTACAATCATGCTGTGATAAATGGAGCTATTTTAACTCTGGTTTTGTGTATCAAAGAAAACAGATGTAGTCTGGAACTGGAGGCTATAGGAAATATAAAGCCTACTTAACTTAATCTTCATAGTGCTTGTTTTTGTGACTGACGAGCTGGTCAGTTTAAATAGCAGAGTTTGTCAGCTATGTATTTAATTTCAATTTATGACTTAAGTTTTCAAGTTGTTCATTTCCTAAAATTATACCCAAGTTCCTGTCAAAGAGTAAAAAAACCTTGCTTAAATAAATAATAACCAGCTTTAGTTCAAATATTGGTTATCTTTACCTAACCCAAAGGATTTCCCATTACAATCATGAGGCAGTTGCTCTTAGCTTTTTTGGTGGTCTTCACAACTCAGGTCTGTTAGAACTCAGGTCAGTTAGAAATGTTAAGAGTAAAAGGTGGTCTTTTGGTGGTCTTCACAACTCAGGTCTGTTAGAACTCAGGTCAGTTAGAAATGTTAAGAGTAAAAGGAGACTACTTGGAAGAAGCTGAGCAGAAGATCAGCTTTGGGGCCATTTGTTGACCTGTAGTGTGAATTAAAAAGCATACAGATTGGAAAGGAAGACATAAAACTGTCCTTATTTGTAGATGACATGAGTATGTAGAAAATCCCAAAGAATTTATAAAAACAGTAAACAAGACAGCAAGATCACACGTGAGAATCAATTGCATTTCTATATAATAACAGTAAATATATAGAGACCAAAACTTCAAGGAAAATGCAAAAGTCATTAATATATATAATAGGATCTGTATCCTGAAAATTAAAGAATGCTGATGGAAGGAATCAAAGAAGACTTAAGTGAAGAGACATTCATGGGTTGGTAGAAAACTACCAATGTAGTAAAGATAACAGTTCTTGCTAAAGCCATCTATGTATTTAATGCATTTTTTATCAAAATATCAGCAAGACCTTTATAGATATAGAAAACATTCTAAAATGCATATGTCAAGGCAGTGGAACTAGAGAGCTAAGACTATTTTGAAGAAAAGAAGAAGAAACTGAGAGCAATCCAGTTTACTATGTCCCTGACTTCAAGACTTGTGATAGAGTTACCGTAATCAAGATGGTGTGGTATTTGAGGAAGGCATGGAGACCAGCGGAACAGGAAAGAGAAGCCAGAAACAGACCCACACCACTATGTCCAATGATATTCACAAAGTACAAAAGCAGTCCAATTGAGGAAGCATATCTTTTTCAAAAAATTATGCTGGAGAAATTGAATATCCATTGACAAAAAAAAAAAAAAAAGTTGACCCCCAACTTCACACTTCTATAAAACTATAAAACTTTTAGGAAAAAATGTAGGAAAAAATCTTCAGGTCTTAGACCAGACACTAAAAGTATAATTCATAGAAGAAAAAATTGGTAAGCTGGATTTCATCAAAGTTGAAAACTTTTACTCTGGGAAATACTCCATTCAGAGGATTCAAAGGTAGGTTACAGAATGGAAGAAAATGAGTGCAAACCACATATCCAATAAAAGACATATTATATATAAAGAACTATTAAAGCTCAATAGTGAAAAGAAAGCAGTTTAATTAGATAATGGACAAAAGACGGGAAGAAAAATTTGAAGAAAATACAGATAGCAAATAATCACATGAGAAGATGTTCAGCATCATTTACCATTAAGGAAATGCAAAGTAAAACCACAAGAGAGATCACTACACACTTCTCAGGCTGACTAAAATAAGAGTTAGGGACAATATCAAGTTCTGGCAAGGATGTGGAAAAGCTGAATGCCTCTTACATTGCTGGTGGGGGTGTAAAGAGGTATAGGCATTTTGGAAAATACACTCAACCGAGCAAATGCATGCTTGAGCATTTGTACCAGAGAAATGAAAATGTATACTTACATAACAACGTGTATGTGAATTTTCATCACAGCCGCACACTGGAAACAATGTAGATGTCCTTCAGTTGGCGAATGGCTAAACAAACTGATAGATCCTTTCCATGGAATAGTAGTCAGCAGTAAAAAGAAACAAACTCTGGATACATGTAACAACCTGGATGACTCTTCAGGGAATTCTGTTTGGGTGAATAAAAGTCAATCCCAGAAAGTTACATTCTGTATAATTCTATTTCTGTAACATTTGGAAATGATGGAGTTATAAAAGTAAAGAACAGATGAATGGTTTTGAGGAATTGGGGCAGAGAGGGTATGCTAGAGTATGAACAGCCAAGGCTGGGATGCTTGTGTGGTGGAACTGTTCTGTATCTTGACTGTGTCACTGTCAATATCCTGTCCTTTTGATAGCCATCAA
>NW_003852443.1:8902629-8906394 GCF_000181295.1 Otolemur garnettii | reverse complement strand
ATCTTTGGGTGAGTGGCTGCCCTCTGCATCATAGAATGTTTAGCTGCATCCTGGCTTCTGACCAGTAGATGTCAGTAACACTGCCCAGTTATGACAACCAAAAATGTCTCTAGATATTGCTAAATGTCTCAGGGGCACAGTAGGGGACAAAATCATCCCAGTTTTGAACCACTGGTAGAACTCAAAGAGTCCCAGAGATTTTGAAGGAAATGAATGCTTGAGGTTCTCTGACATACCTTTTCCTGTCTTAGCTACTACAGAATAGTTTGAAATATACCCAAGAAATAGTGTCAGAATAGAGGGAATGCGAGACAGGTACTCCCAGCAGAAATTAAGAAAATCCTAGATATTTGAACCCTGTATCTAAAATGGCTTATGGATAACTGTCATTCCACACTTACTTTTTATTTCAATTGACATTTTTGGATTCCTACAGTGTGGTGCGTCCTGTTATGCACCAGGACTGCAAAGAGGAGTAAAATGGGCCCCGGTCTGCAAGGAGTGTGGGTGTTTTCTGTTTTTTCCCACCCTATCTCGTCTCATGTTGTTTGACCTGTTCACTTGCTCCGTCAGTGTTGTACGGGTATTGATTGCTACTCTGGGTGAAGTTGCGAGTGTGTCAAGATGTCTTTTGTGGACATAGTATAGAATTACCATTTAACTGTGGTTCTGAAGACAAGTTGAATCCAGCTCTTGTGATGGCTTCACTCACTTTTTTCTGTTTCATGATCTCTAAAGACCCACCTATTCAAGGATCTATAAGCACTTAGAGCTATTATATAAGCTGTACAGATAAAATTGTAGCATGAAGGGAACTGGTATTTTAGATTCAAGAAAAATACTATAATATCATATTTAAATTGCTTTAAAATCTTTGGTATCCATGAATTTGTCATCGTGATATCAGAATTTTCATTAGTAGAAAATAAGCCAGATGACTTAATGAAATCAAATATGACTTTTAGTATCCACTGAGCATTAAATTTATTCCTTATGGAATCTTGGATAGTCATAGTCTCATCTCACATTCCCTTAAAGATTGGATGTTTGCATCCTGAGTTTGAGGTCTCTTGGCTAACATTCAGGACACACCTCCACCAAGACCAACTAAGCATAAGAAAATGTGCTTTCTGGACAAGCAAATGGACAACTAAATCCTCTTTGCAGGTTAAACCTTCCTCTAAAGAAACATTATCATGGTCAGATCACCATGCAACTCAAAGAGTAGAAATTTCCCATTGTTATTCTCTGTTCTCTTCAGTACTTAAGAAATTCCAGGGTGTCAGAACCTCATCTCGGAAAGGGTTGGATATCCCGCTAAGCACTAGTTCCTTACTAACCCACTCATAGTTTGATTAGATGAATTAAACATTGAAATACACAATCAGTCCTCAGGTCACTCATGTAAGCAGCTGAGTAGATTGTCTTTTTAAAATCTTATCCACAGAATAGTGCTAAAGAGGTATCCAGGATGTTTAAATGAAAACTCTCAAAATATAGTTGTTATAATAATGGTTAGGTCCTTTTTGCTTTGGCTATAGCTAAATTCTACTACTGAGCTTTAGTTTCAATCTAAATAATCTAAATGTTTGGCCTATTTCATAATTTTTTATTTCAGCTACATCTATAATCTTTTTGATTCAAAAAGTTAAAATTTATCTAGCCAAAGAGACCTCTGTGACCAGCAAACCCCAAATTTGTTCCTTTGTAGTCAGGGCTATTTGGTAGTTTCTGCTAAATCTTCAGTCCCTTAAACCACAAAGAGTAGTTCCAGATAATTTTTGGTGGCTAGGCTGGCTACCACATTATCCAAACAAAATATCACCCTGTCTTCTACTCCTTGCAGTATGTCTGTCCATTCTTTTATGCTCTTGATCATACCACAAAATGCATTCTTTCTTGGATCTGTTAGCATCTAAAGGGCAATATGAGCCTATGATTTCAAAGACAGCCCCTGAAAGCTTATGTTTTCTTTGTTCCAAAAGTAATTTTTAAAAATATACTGTACATTGTGGAAGAATACAGAAAACTTTTTTCTAATCTGTATATACATTATTAGAAATTAAATTGTAAAAACGGTGAACTCCACTTTTAACTTAAGCAAAACATGAATTCCCCCTTCCCTAATTTCTTTTCTATAATGTTCAATATTTGGCTCTTTTTTGTATCTTGTAGAATACATCCAAACTCTTTAATACCTGGTTTAAGTGTTAAAGGTATTATGTATTTAGAATAAGAGTGAATTGTGGAATAGAGGGTTTCTATCTTGTTTTCAAAGATGATGAACTTGGCTCTTTGTATATGTAGTGTTGACTGTCAGGCTACGTTTATAATTCTAGAAAATCAGAAGTCAAAAGAGTTGAGTTAATAGCCATGAATACCCTATATCAGATTATTCAGGTCTAGAGAGAGGAATAAGTGGCAGGTGCCTTTTCAGTGGATAACTATCATGTACAAGGTAAATTGAAATAGTCTTATGTCACCTGTTCTTTGGTTTCTTTATTTACTGTCTACTTCTTTAACATGGCATAGTATATAAAAGAGTATTATTTCTTACCTGTGAAAATGAGCTGTACAGATATTTAAGGAACTACTATATAGCTGTACACCCATGTGTGTTACATGTGTACAGATCAGTATAGTCAGCTAGCTGTAGAATGCCTACTACAAGGATTGCACAAAAGGCATTATTGTTGTTTAGCTCTGGAATAAAAACTTCTGCTTTGAAGTGTGTTCCCCAGGATTAAAGTCTGTAGTGTTTTGTTTTGTTTTAGTTTATTGATGTATGTGAGGCAGCCACAGAAGGTTCTCCAGAATCTAAAGAAGACTATTTCCAACAACTGTCTTGCTGTTAAGGCACATCTAGCATTTTAACTTCAAGTCTTTTCTATTTGTACACTTATTTTGCAATGTAATTGACTTAAATTGTTAAGAAAACCCAAAAAGTTCTATCCCTTTAATGACATAAGCCAAGATTTCTAACCCCAGTTCAAATTATGTTACCAGTGGCAGAAGCAGCTCACAGACCTGTTCCACCAAGGGGTTAAATTCTTTCATCAAATATGAGGGGCCACAGCTTGGTTGGCTGTAGTGCCTTTTTTTTTTTCTTACTTTCTAGTTCACTAATCAAATGTATGTTAGATTGATTATTGTAAAAGTATAAACCATAGAAAATTTGACAAGATAGATGTGTAAATTATCCCTCTGACAGAACTAATGATGCACTCCAAGCACCTTCTGTTTTCCAGCCTTGGTGAGCGATTTCATTAAATATGCAGGGGCTGTTGGGTGGCTTCTCAGACGATGGTTCGGTTCCTTGTGGAATTGCATTATTACTAGAGGTGTAAAACGAGCAGACAAGCTAGCTGTTGGGCATCCTGCTGAGGTTCTAATGTGCTCCATCTTGTTGGAGCAGTTGTTTGCAGTCTTTTCAGGACAATTACATCCATAACCACAGGACGCATTCAGTGAAACTATATTACAGATAACAGTGGAGACTGGCATTGACTGTTCTTCACTTCTTGAGTTGCCTAAGTGTGGGCAGCTTATAGTTATCCGGTAATGCCACTTTTACCACTCCCAGCATAGTTGCCCTTTTTTTAATCTTGTAGAGCAAATTTGGAAATGACTGATTTTTAACTTTTTTAAAGTGCTTAAAATGACAGTATTAGAGGTGAAGAGACTTTATTGATTCTTAGCTGTTTGCAGGTGAAAAACTGAGGCCGAAGCATAGTGTCATGGGTTATCCCTTAGGATAGAAGGTCC
>NW_003852443.1:8892148-8901994 GCF_000181295.1 Otolemur garnettii | reverse complement strand
CTTAGCAAAGGTTATGTTTTCCACTGAGTGCCTTTTAAAATATAATTTATACTGCTAACCATTATGTTACTTCATAGTCCCAAACTAGCCAGACCTAGAAAGAAAAAAGGGGAACTGTATATAGTATATAAAAGCAAAAGATTAAGAGGGGTTAGGTGTTTGATTTATTTAGTGCTTTAAAAAAAATGTCTCAATCTGGGAACCTAATAGGAAGAAAGTGGCCATTATGTGAGAACATGCAAATTTATTTAAAACTGTATAACTGGAAAGCTTTATAACCAGATGTTTTAAAGCCTATTATAGATTCACATTTTCTTACTTTTAAAAGGTTTTGTGCTTATAAAAATACTTAAAAGATACATGTCCTGTCATTTTTGTTAAGTATAAACAACAAATTTGTCTCTGTATGTTTTTCTTCAGTTAACTTCATTTTCTTTGAAACTTGGTGTATTTTGATAGTTAGGACAGAGATGGGTTCTTTTGAAATGCATGTTTTTCTCATCTTGTTATTTGTAAAATGGGCTGTAATCTCACTCCAGCCTTCCTTCAATCTCCATTTCATAGTTTACAGAGAAAGGAGACACCGTGCAGCACAGACTTCCCCTGGGAATACATTGGACTTAATGAGCTTGATAGTCTGGTGGGCTCAATAAATCAAATAAAGCAAAACATTTCTCATTTTTGAATAAAAGCATTTATCACACAGTGTTTGTTCACTCGTGGTCACAAGATTGATTAGTTCCCAGCATCATAGTGTATATTGAAGCATTTTTGATTTTGTTTTTCCAGTGGGCAAGTTACGGAAGCAGTGGCTAAAGGAAAGTATCTCTGATGTCGGCTTTGGGATGCTGAAGTCTGTCAAGGAATATGTGGACCCCAATAACATCTTTGGAAACAGAAACCTTTTATAAATCGATTAGTATCGTTTAAAACAAGGTCACTTTTTTTTAAAGCCTTCAACTATGGTTATACCAGTAATCAAATATATCATGGACTATATTTTGGCTACATGTGTTTGTTGATTTAAAATAAGTGTGTTTTCATTCTGTAGTTTGTTTTGTTTCTACATCTATGGATTGACAGATGGTATTCCTAAATCTCTCATTGTAGGTGTATCAGTTTACAACCCAACTGGTTGTCATTTCAAATTTTAGTGAAGCAGTTCAAGGCTGTCAGTTATTTTGGAGGAAGGTGCTGCTAGCTGTTTTATACTGATGCTTCCTCTTGGGGAACAAAGGCAGATTTGGTGTCATCTATTGCTCATCTAATATCTTCTTAAAAGAACATTCTGGGAAGCAGTTATCTAGGGAAGGCGATTCCACTGAGGAGTGATACATGTATATGTTTATTAAGAGCATATTCTAGTGTGAGTAGGCCATTAAGGGGATATTCATGAAAGAATAGAGAGAATAGTTTATTTAGAATGGTTTTGGTTCTGTAAGGTGCTTGGCCTACATTTTTGTTTGAAATTACTAAATAGGTATAAAACCGTAAATCAGCAGTATACAAATTATTCTGTTAGGGGACATCTTTTTCTCTGTTTCTATTTCTTCTGAGAAATGAGCTGATTTGTATCACTGAGATAACCTATTGTTACATCCAAGTTCATTTATAATATGTTTTGTAAGAAAATCTGACTTATCACTCATTGTAAGTGAAGAACAAGGTTTACCAGGAAATGAATGCCTTTATTTAACTGAGAGTCCTAATGTTTCTGATTTCACATTCTTGTTGCTGAGACGCAGAAGAAGCCACAACCGGGGCAGAAGGAAGTCTTTTTACAGATGATGCCTCCAGTTGGAAGAATTGTTTGTCTGAAAAAATAGTCATTTAGCTACTGAATTTGAAAGCCTCAAACGTTTCAATGACAACTTTATTTTTTAAACTAACTCAAATAGCATGATAAATTTTCATATAAAATTAAATTGTTGATTTAGTTTTTAATAATGATTTAATGCCTTTTTGAATTACTGGTTTAACCTAAACTTAAAAAAAAATGTAATGTATTATTGCATATCCACGTATCATAATCAAAAGTTTGAGATATCTTATTTCTTAAATAATGACATTAATCACATTTAGCAAGCATTTTTACATTTAAACCTGGATATTAAAATAAGAGAAATGATTACTTTGAATCACTGTCAAGGTTCATGATTCACATTTTGAGATGGATTCTTTTCTTAATGCAATACCTAACTTTTGATAATTTTTTAAAATTAATAACTGATCAGATAATGTAAGTCAAAATGCAGATGATCCTTTAAAAGGACACTCTGTGTAGCAACAGCTCCAAAGTATTTTTGGGCAGTTTGATACCTTTTCTATCTTAAGTAGCCTTAACCAAAAAAATGAAAATTTAAAATTGACAAAATGATATTTTTAAAACTTCAAAATGATAAATAATTTTTAACTATTAAAATTGGCCTCAAACTAATAAACTTTAATCTGTAAGCAAATCAAAATTAAATATTAGTTTAACAACAAAAACTAAATAATTATTTTTTAGAAGCTGCCTCTCTTCATTGGTGATTTATTTTTAATTATAGAATTTTCAGGAGATCTTTGCTTGAAGCCCTTAATATTTGAAGTGGACATATGATGAGAAAATTGCCTCTAGCATTATAACAATCTCAGCTTTATAAAATGCATCTATTCATGAAGGTAATTTCTCTAATTGGTGATCAAAATATAAAATTTAATAAGGTACTAGTATCTCACTGGAAGTATATACATGTTTCTGAGAAATTTTTCAAAATAAAATAGATTCATAAGCAGATTCATCCCCTTGCATGTGATTGTTATAACATTCTCTTCCAAGGAGTTCAGATTTCAGCAGCCTTGGAAATCTGTATTTGTTATTGGGAAACTGTCGATGTAACATCTGAAATTAATTGTGTTTACTATTATACATGAACCTTAAGGCAATTAGTGGTTTATGTCTTTGTTTTTCAGTGTGTGCAGGACTCCCAACCTTGATTTTATAATGACAACTACATTTTGTAGTTGGACTCGTTTCTACAGGGAACATTTTCAAACATAAGAACATTCATCAGTACCGTGTTGCTCTGATGTAGTGAATCAGGAAGCTTTTCCCCACTTTTACACACCCACTTCTGGGAGGTGCCTCAGTATAGACTTAGTGTCTGTGGAGGACTGAGTTCATGAATATGCACAGAAGCACTTAAACCATGCCTCTTACTTCTGAAGTATATGGAAATGGCTTCATAAAAGTTCAAGTCAGAAGAACATTATGTGAGCCTTCTTAACTCATTTTGAATAAGTTTATTTAAAATTTTAAAAGCCCGTACGTAGTCTACTTGGTTTTCAGTACTGTGTAACACTTCTCTTTCTTAAATTAGTCATATTTGTAATATTTTACTTCAATCTGATGATGTTACATTTGGAACAGGGGTATCAGCGGGAGAGGAAACATGCTGCTGGTGAGAAATGGCTTTGAATACTAGAGACTCAATATGAACAGGCTTTACTGACCTTTAGAGAAACTGTTGCCTTAATGTCTGGTGCAATTTACAGTAATACATAAGTGAATTTAGTCTTGTGATAAATGACTTGAGCTGTTTTTAGTTTGGTAAGAATCGTGGAAGCCCCATGTTTATTGTCCCTGTCATTCTGCACAAAGAGGATTAGATTCATTCTTCTTCTGAGGAATTAGGAGTTTTCCTAATTCCTAGAAGTGCTTACATATTATAATACTATTACTTACAAGTTATTTATGAAGCTAGAAGCCTTACAATGTGCTTAGTTGTGTATTTTGAGAACAAAAGCCCAATAAAGGATGAGCTTCCGTCAGTGTGTGTACTATCCCACATACAAATGGTTGCAAGGAAGCCTTCCCACCCACCCACCCCCGTATTCTGTTAGTGACTGCTGAGTCCTAGCTTGTATTTTTGAAAATGCCTCTGCATGTTGGCCCCCAGCAGTCTTCCTTTGTCACATTCTTTACTGGCTACAGTTTAACTGTAGCTTAACAGAGATACTTTGTAATCTTACGTTGAATTGTGTTCCTTTGGCTGTTCAAAATGGGGCTGGGTTTGGTCAAGCTTCTATTCCATATAAATATCAGAAAACAGTTATTTACTATACAGATCGATTTGCAAACTGCATGTGCTGGTGCTTGAGGCAGCCAAAATGGAATGCTGCAGAAAGCACATCTGTATTTTAAGAAACACTGAGACAGGAATTAAGGACAACTTTACTAACTTGGTTTATCATTTACTCTTCAGCAACTTTGATTTTAATTAGGACTTAGCTCATGGTAGGAGAAAAGTGAAAAGTAACAGCGCCAGTTTAGGATAGAGGAATCCAGAGTGTTTCATCTTTGGTTTATGAGTTATGGAAGCTTGACTTTGTTCTAGGCTTCATGTTCCCAAATGAGCCATATGTCTTTATATTCCCGCAATTCTTACCAATTTCAATTTCCTGAAAAAGAAATAATTTATACACTGAGTCTAAAATCCGAAAGTGTAAAGGTTTTCTTAAACTGTTGAAATACAGTGTCTGTTATAAAGGATGTAAGTTACTCAGCTTTCTGCTCCCTAAGCCAAACAGTATTTGTCTTCAATGTGAAATTTCACTGTAAAAATTACTTGTAATGTCAAGAGATTATAGAAACATATTGTTAATAAAATGGACCTGGGTCTAAGATTTATTTTTATTCTTCAAAGGGAGTGTGAAGCTATTTATTCTTCTGTTTCCATATGGGTTTTTCTTTCAACTTTAGTTTTTCATGTTCATTATTTCCACTGATAGGAAAACAGAATTCTTTTCATAATTTTGTTGATGTAGCCTAATCAAGTGTAACCTATGACTAAATTCCTTTGGATTTATAGCTAAGGATATTTTAGCTAAGGTTTATCAATCTCTATTTTTTTTAATCAACACTAGGAAGTGTTTAGTGTCCTGTGAACCTGAAGCATTCACTTTTGAACCTGGTAAGGTCCTCAAGGAAGGAACACTCTTGTCCTCTCCTAACCACTGTAAATTCCTTAACAAGAGTAAGCACCCTGATACGTAGAACACGCAAGCCAAAGAATCATCACAGAATTTAATAATTTTAATTCTGTGAACATGAAAAGATTTCTTTTTTTGGTTCCCAAAGGAGAATATTTTATATATGTTTTTTGGCAAGGAAGAAAAATAATACATTAAGTATCATAAGAACATTTTTCAGAGACTGAATTCCAAATCTGAGCTGGGAAAAGAACAAAAAATAGGGTGACTTTGTAAGCAACATGTATGGTTTTAAAGCATCTTATCAGTTGCCTGTATTTTTCATGAAAACCACATGCACCCTATAAAACATATTTTTAACCCTTAATGTAATCTTGTTTGCATTTCCAAAAAGGACATGAATGCTTGTACTGGAATACCATTCCTATAAGTAGTTAATTTTTCAGCTACTTATACAATATCCCCAAAAGCTCACAGTGCCTTGTTGGGATTTTTTTTTTCCATGAAAAAGCCATTATTTATAATGAGTGGGGGAGGATATGTCTTTAAAGAGAGGTGGTCAGCAGTTCAAGGCTGTTCCTCTTCAAGAACATGTCAGGATTAAGGAGTGGCCTGTGGAAACACTGGTCATCCTTTCCACGCTGTTGGTTCGGATCATTATTCTAGCATATTTAACTGCATTGATGGTGGACCTGTACTCAGATGTACATCTAATCATTCAGTGGGATTTGTGTGTACTTTGCATTCCTCCATTTTCATCCCTACTGTCCCAACCTAGTAGCCCTACGATGTGGCTTGGTGACTGTGCCACTGAGCCTTGAGACACTCACTACATGCTTCTGGATGTTTGCCCCACAGCTCCCTGAGGAGCAGAGCCTGTGAGGGAGGCTTCTATTCCGAATGTTGTGTGTCAGTCCTTTTTTGTGTGATGGTGCCTTCAGAATAATGAATAATATTTCTGTTTCTGGACAGTGATAAATCTTATGAGAAATATGTGTAAGTTATATAGATTCTGTCCTTTTTAGCTAAACCTGTGAAATACTTTGGCTCTGATACAACTTGACTTGAATAATCTCTTATCCTGGGTCTTCCTCCAAGGCAGTGCATATTCCTGCCAGTACTGTAGTAATCTTTTGAGAACTACGTGTGGGTAAGCACTCGTATGTAAGCCATTATACTGCTGTAGCTAATGCATACAAACAATTCTTCTCTTTACGCTTATAGTCTAAAAGCAGATATGTAGTGGGAAGGAAAATTCCCAACAGTTTCCAGCCTAGCTTTGTCATTTCAGACTGGGCCATACTGTTTCCCACAAGGGCTCAACACACAGCCTGTTGACCGTGCTTTCAGTGTATGTTCAGATTCTCCTTTTATTGGTTTTCCTAGACTGTACTGTTGTATAAGCAAATGCCCATGTGTGATTTTTATGATGTGCTGGGGAAGAATAAAACAATACCACAACCACTGATTGTTACAGAGATTATTTATTTCATATTGATTTCATTTCACCTTTGTTATGGCATCAAGGTGTGCTTAGAGAAAACAAATAGGATACATTTTGTACACGAATAGCCTGTCTAGTAGTGAAGGTCATGTGCACAGACGTTTACTCTGTCGCTGCCTGTGGCTCCCACGCCGGAGGAGAGGTTGTAGCTATTTGGGCTCTGAGATGACTGAAGATCAGACCTGTTGAACTCTGTTACCTGATACACTTCAGTAATCACTGGCCACATTAGGATTGCAGCTCTTCCATCATTTAGTTAAAGAAAGCTGTTTTCTACCTAACTTCTGTGTGCAGATTGAGTGAACCTTAGAAATCCTCCCATCTTATTCCTACCCTGTACGTAACTCCTAACTTTCCACACCCCCCACGCCACAAGCAGATAACCAGTCTTCCTGGACATTTGTTATCACCGAATGGGAACTTACTGCTTTTCTGGGAAGCCTTTTCCAACTTGTTGAGTCATTAAGTATTAAGAGGTTTTTTTCTTACCAGACTGAAGTCTCTGTTCCTCTTACCGTTAGGAAACCATCTATCCAAACTGCTTTCCATAGTCCTCAGGAATTGTCTCATTGCTTTCATGAAGGGCTTGTCTTTAGTCATTTAAAGACACATCTTACGTTCCCCCAGGTTTTCTCTGATCAACCTTTGTGCCTATATTTCTAGAGCCTTCACAATCCTAATCCTTGAATGTACTTGTTTGTTATGTTTAGAAAATTTTTTAAGAGACGGTATCTCACTTTGTCACCCTCAGTAGAGTGCTGTGGCATCACAGCTCACAGCAACCTCCAGCTCTTGGGCTTAGATGATTCTCTAGCCTCAGCCTCCCAAGTAGCTGGGACTGCAGGTGCCTGCCACAATGCCTGGCTATTTTTTTGTTGCAGTTTGGCCGGGGCCAGTTTGAACCCACCACCCTTGGTATATGGAGCTGGCGCCCTACTCACTGAACCACAGGCACCGCCTTGTTCATTATTTTTAAAGTGAGGTATTTAGGCTTGAATACAAATGTTCCAGAGTAGTACCAATGCTTCCCCTGTTCAATAATAAACACACATTTTTGGTAGGCAGTGTCAGTTCCAACTGAAATTAAATTTAACAAAGCTTGTCTGTTCTGCATGTGACATTTTGACTACAGCTTCCTGGAGGCTGGTTTTTTTTTTTTTTTTTAAGCCCCATTACCAGATTTAGTTTCAGATTTTCAGATTGTCAGGATCTTGCGTCTTGCCCGCAGTATTTTCCATTCCATGCAGCTCAAATCACCAGTAGAATTGAGACAAAGACTGGATTCGTACTCAATGAGGGATACCTGTAGTATGTATGTATCTTACAGCAGCCTGCCTGATCCAGGATTTTGATCTTTCCTTCATGAAAGGGCATTTAGAACTCAGGCAGCTACACTTCCACTTGACATACTATTGTCCATCTCATGTTTTAACATGTAGGATTACAAATAGGATTTTTATTCAGTGAATCAGCACTTCTGCCAGATAAACATTAAACAAGCAGTGTGTTTACTTAATTTAATTCTGCTGCCAGACTGAAGTCTTGGAAAAGCTGCTGCCCTGTCTCCTGTGCTGCCCAATCAGAAACAAATGAAGCCTTAACACATTTCCTTCAGCCTGTGTGTGCCCCTGGGGTCATTTCTTTCTTTTCAAAATGCTCATAAACTTGTTTTCTGCTGCCTTTTCTCATGTGGTTTG
Organism: Otolemur garnettii; assembly: GCF_000181295.1. NCBI lineage: Eukaryota > Metazoa > Chordata > Mammalia > Primates > Galagidae > Otolemur > Otolemur garnettii. Next base: position 8,893,819 of record NW_003852443.1, on the reverse strand, counting down.
TTGATTGGGTCTGCTATTGGATGGGCAAACTCTGAAATCCATCTTTGCATAGTTCTGCCATATCCTTCGTACCTCACTGTGCTAACTACCCTTTTAATGAGTAAAGTTTGCCACTGCAAAGTTGTGAAATAACTTAGGAGAAGGTACAGTTCTAAATCTAAGAACACAACAGATAGAGCTCTATTCTGGACACTTTGGGGGTACTTCATTTTTCTCTACCAACTGCAAGTCACTTTGGGGCTTACCTTTTTCTTTTGCAAAATGAAAGTCTCTACGGTCCCTTTCAACACAGTCTCAGTGATTCTGATTGAGTCTTATGTTCTTTTACTGAACACCACCCTAGAATTGATTTTTTTTTTTTTTTTGGTTAATTTTTGCCAGACACTAGGCAAGGGGTAGTATTGTTACCACAACAACCTGTGAAGTAAGTGGTGGTATCTGCTTTTTTTTTTAACTAGTGAGAAAACTGAAGTGCAATTAGATTAAGCAGCACCTACATGGGAAGTAGCATTGGTGGGCTATGGAGTCAGTTCTGACTGTGCTGGCTGTTTTGCTGTGCTAGGCTACTTGTGTTGGCTTACTATGGTATACACATAGATATTTCTGCTTCTGTTTTTTGCCAGGAGTGGTGGCTCATGCTTATAATGCCAATACTTTGGGAGGAGTCTGAGGTGGGAAGTCTGAGACTAGGAGGTCAAGACCACCCTGAACAGCATAGTGAGACCCCATCTCTACAAAAAATTTGAAAATTAGCTGGGCACAGGGGCACACACCTGTAGTCGTAGCTAGTCAAGTGGCTGAGACGGGGGAGTCACTTGAACCCAGAAGTTTGAGGTTGCAGTGATCTATAGTCAGGTCAACTGCACTCTAGCCTGGATGACAGAGTGAAGCCTTGTCTCCCCCCCAAAATAAAGAATTCTGCTTTTTAAAGTTGATTGTTACTGTCCTCTATGAAAGAGCACAAATACAGAGATGGAGTCTTTCTACTTCAGAGTGGAAGATGCTGTCTTGCTCTGTAAATGTTTAATCCACAACATCCTGCAATGGTGAGATTATTGGTTTAATACGAAACTCATAAAAGGAAATGCTGTATCTGATGGACTTAATAAAGTTTCATTTTTATAACTTTAATATGGCCCTTTTGAGCTGCACATAAAAACATAAGACAACCTGTTTTTATAAGTTAAACTTTTTCTGTAGAGAGAATAGAGACTGGAAGAATTGTTTAAGATTAAAGAAGTGTTTTATTACAACCTAGAGACAATCTGTGTTCTTTGGAAAGTCATAATTTCTTAAAATTACTAATTTAAAAATGAGGTTGCTGTTGAAGAATTTGATTTACATTAGGGTAGCCAAAAAGGTATGTGTGTATATATATAAATATTATAGTTAGAATTAAAGTATAAGTGTGCAATCTAATGGTTAGGCGTAATGATTATGTAGTTCGACAACCAAGAACCAGGAGTTACTAGCTACAAAATAGCTAGTTACTAAATATGCTATTTTGTTACTAGTTACAAAATATGCTATTTGACTTCACAACTAAGGGCATAGCCCAGTACACAGTCAAAAGTAGAGAAAGCCTAAATGCCACTTTGGTCACAGAGGTCAAGATAAGAGGTAATTATAATGAGTGGTGGGTAGTGAGGTGCAGGTCACACTAAGGAAGAT
>NW_003852443.1:8887282-8891829 GCF_000181295.1 Otolemur garnettii | reverse complement strand
AAAAAAAAAAAAAAAAAAAGATGAACCTGAAACAACACAAAAAGATTTTTGAAAATGCTGATCTTGGCCAGGCACAGTGGCTCACTCATGTAATCCTAGCACTCTGGGGGGATAAGACAGGAGGCTCCCTTGAGCTCAGGAGTTTGAGACCAGCCTGAAGAAGAGTGAGATCCTCTCTCCACTAAAAATAGAAAAATCAGTAGAGTGTTGTGGTGGGAACCTGTAGTCCCAGATACTTGGGAGGCTGAGGCAGGAAAATCTCTTGAACCCAGGAGTTTGACACCCCAGCACTCTAGCCTGGACAATAGAGCAAGACTCTGTCTCAACAAAAAAAAAAAAAAAGAAAATGCTGATCTTCACTTGAAAGGTGGTATTATCCTTTTAAAGGAAGGTGGTTTAGATAGGTGCACTCCGCTTGCTTGTAGTCAAGACTTCCAGCACTGCTAGCTCTTCAGGACAGCAGTATGAAAATGAGCCCAGGCAAGGAGTATGGCGCAGAGGGGGCAGAAAGTTACTCCATGAAAGCTTCCTCTCCAAGCCATTTACCTTTTGTAATCTCACATTTCTTTTAATAAGTTTACTTGGGCATCTACCCCTATAGCCCTCTATAAACAAATCATTCTAACTTTGGGCCAAACTTATCATGACAATTCTACGTGTATTCTATCCGAGGTGCTTCTCTAAGCCTGAGAGGCTGTATTTGTATGTACCTATATCACCTCTCAGGGAATGAATGTCATCTGCTGATTACAGCAGCTGTCTCATTGCCAGACAGCCATATCTATCCTTAGTCATCCTACTTTCCACTACCCTGGATCTCATGAATGGGTCAGAGTTAGTGCGTCACCTAACCTTCACAGGTGGTATTAGCATGAACATCAGTGCAGGAGCTGAGACCACATTCAAAGATGGACTGTCATGAGCAACAAAAATCCTTTGGCAGTTGTGATCAAAGGAGTCCATGTTTAGTGGCTCTGTACAGAAAGATCAAGTTCTTGTTCCTGTCTGAAAAAATAAATACAGCTGCTTGCATAGAAATACATGCTTGATGGTCTGTGTGTTGCATGTGTGGGAATCTAGGGGTGGATTGAGATTATGAAATACTGGATTTAATATTTGATCCCTTTAAAATCGATTATTGGGGATTGTGAAGAAATCTTTAAAAAGTAAAGGCTTTAGAAATCTCTATGTCAAGAAAAGGGCTTTTTAGCACTTAGTCTCTATGCCATACAATCTTAGAACAAAGCTTTTCATCAGAGCTTTAGGTATGGAAGCTTTTGTTCAAATGCCAAAAATATGGGGTCATTGTAAAGTCATTTGCTTTTAGAATCAAGAAACACAGCAGGGTACTTTGAACATGAATTTAAAAGATATATATCCTAAAAATAAGGACAATAAAAGCCAGGAGACTTAGGAATGCCTCCACTCTTCCCAGGCTTTTACAGCCCCTCAGCACCTGGCTCCTTACCTCTGTAGGCCTGGTTCTGGGACTTTGCTGTTGCCAGCAGCAGTCTGAATCTGGGTGGGTGCCTCTCCAGAGAGCCAGGACAACAAAGGAGACCAATGGCATGATTAACCTTGATTCCCTTACTCAGTGGTAGGAGCAGTCAGGATTTCCTGATGCATTACTAAACAGAAATCTCAACTGCCCAGCACCAAGAGGTTAAAAATTGTTCTGAAAAGCTAAATTACACATACATGCAAACCACAAACACACAGCACCTGGGTAAATAAATTGTGGCTGAGTAAAGGCCAGGCTGTTTGCAAAAGGAAATCTGGAAAGCATTTGTTTGGGGGTAATTAACATTACCTATGGTGGTTGTTTTCTTTTCTTTTTTTTATTTTTTTGAAAGAAAATAGTTCAGTTTAGAGGAAGTAGGAAAAAAAAACAGAATTTTGATGTGGCTACTGAAAATAAGATTTCAGTTCGTTTATGTTCTAAATCTTAAGGAGCTACCAAAATAGAGAAGGGCACAGAGCTACTGCAACAAGTTTTAATATGAAAGTTGCTTAGGAAAGAATATTTCCCAGATATGAAATGTGCTATGGATTGCCTTGAAGAGGTCATTAGACATTGTGTATCCTCCAGATGTGGGATAAAAGCATCAATGGTAAATGACAGCATCTCAGATAATTAAGCTTTAAACATGGCAAATTCAAACCACTGGAATTCACAATAAGCCAAACTTTCTATTCTAATAGAATTTGAGCAGAGAATTGTGCTGAGCGTACTTCATCTGGGTATGTATGTGGCTAAGTGGTTCCTTTTTCTGGAAGGAAAAATGTACAACCTCCTTAGGGCAGGGGTTCCCTCTCTTTCAATAGAAAGCTATTAGTTGAGCTATAAAAAATGGCAGTTTTGCCTCATTGCACATAGTTCAGTGAGTAGGGCACCAGCCACATACACCAAAGCTGGCAGGTTTGAGCCCAGCCAGGGCCTGCTAAACAACAATGACAACTGCAACCAAAAAAATAGCTAGGCAGTGTGGTAGGTGCCTGTAGCTACTTGGGAGGCTGAGGCTAGAGAATTTAAGCCCAAGAGTTTGAGGTTGCTGTGAGCTGTGATGTCACAGCACTCTACGAAGGGCAACATACTAACACTTTGTCTCAAAAAAAAAAAAAGCAAAAACTTTCAAAATCAGCAATTTCATATGATTCAACTTAATACAGTGGTTCTCAACCTTCCTAAAGCCGTGACCCTTTAATATAGTTCCTCATGTTGTGGTGACCCCCAAACATAAAATTATTTTCATTGCTACTTCATAACTGTAATTTTGCTACTGTTATGAACCATAATGTAAATATCTGATATGTAGGATGGTCTTAGACAACCCCTGTGAAAGGGTTGTTTGTCCCCAAAGGGGTGAGGACCTACAGGTTGAGAACTGCTGACCTAATACTTCTGATGTTTTTCTAAGACAGATCAGTCAGAGTTGACACATTTGTGGAGAGAAGAGAGTGAAGGATGGAGGAACAAATAGTAAAGCTCTTATAGGATTCAGAAAACAAAAGCCTGATTGGAACAAGTAGGGTTCCCAATGGGAACTCCAAAAAACTATTGGGAGTTGTGAATATGAAGGTAACATTCTGGAACAGTGAGATAAGGCTTCAGAACTGACCTTCTATCAGTGACAAGGGTACAAGAGGAATCTGGTGGGGTCCAGAAAACAACTCCAGCATATGCTAAATTGCAAAGACAAAGATAGAAAGAACTGAGTTCTCAGGGTACCTCAGCTGTTAAGTCACAGAGATAAATAAAAACATACTAAGAAAAACAGTAACAATATATCTTGTTCATATAGTCAAATTAACAACAAATAGAACAAAAGAAAACCAGTAAAACCTTTGATAATTTATTGTCTCCACACCATAGCAACATAATTATGTTAAGCAAACATGATTTCCACTGAATCTTACATATTAAATTTTTTTTTAACTTAAAGGCAAATCTACATTGGAAAACACCACCAAAATGTCCTCCTAAACTCAATATGAGACATAAGTATTACAAATTAATTTTGAGGGTAAGCTGTGAGAATAGTACATACAATCCCTACAATGATTATTAAAAGCCTACTATTAAGTACTACTACGTTTAGACATAATAATGCCTGATCCCTGAACAATATAACCCTTGTACAAGGGCTCTTGAAGATACATTAAAGCACAAAAGATAACAAAAGAAAGGAAATATAGACAGTACAAGTTCTAGTAGACACAACATTCCTCATCACTTCTGAAATTTTCATAACTTTCTGGGGTCAAAATTCTGAAAATATTTCAATTTGTGGGAAATTTAAAACAAAGCTTCATCTACTTATTTTTGTTATAATACTAAAGTTTACAAAGTTTAACGTGTAAGATGAAGATGCCAAAGGCTACTTACAAATAAAACAGTATAAAATTTATATAACAAAGATTATGATAAAAGCCATTATCAGTCATTATATATTCCATCCTATAATCTCATAAATCAGAGCTCTTAACTGTCTGGACTCATATGTGACTGTATTCTTTCCAATGTGCATCCTTTCTTCTTCTAGCGGTTGTTCTATAATGGCAGGTATGTTTCTGCCATGAAGTTCACAGTGTTGTAGAAACTGGACACATTCTTGAATAACAGTGTCACGAAGCATGATTGTGTGTTTTGACATGTTTTCTAATAAGGACAGGAAACATCTTTTGGCATAATACCAAGTATCAGTTCCAAGTTTTTTATTATAAGGCTCCAAGCTTTTGATAACTCGAGAAATACCAAAGTCATAGTTTCCTTTGGCACAGTAAAGAGTTCCTATTACCAAGTTCACAATGCAGAGATGGTAGATTTTCTTATCTGGGTCATCATAAGAGAGCTGCTCTTCTTCCTTTTCGATCTTCCTCATCAGCTCTTCAGCTTCTTCATTTTGACTTGTCATAATATACGAAACACAGAGGTTAGCTAATACAATTGCACTGACATTCAGGATATTATCATAATGCTTCTTGACTATGGGCTCATAGAAACCGATGGCTTCTTTGTATTTGTTTTCCTGCATGAACAGAACATG
>NW_003852443.1:8886092-8887024 GCF_000181295.1 Otolemur garnettii | reverse complement strand
GTCTGGCAAGTGATCAAGGCATCTAAGAAGTCATAGAGATAGGGTGTGAGGAACTTGTAAGTCAAATGGGCATTTTCTGCCAGGACATCTGCTGCCAAGTCAAAATACTCATATTTACAGTAGAGCAGCAACAGGTTGCCAAAAGTCTCTGGGGGAAAGGGATTCTGCTGCAGCAAAAACTGTAGCTTTTCAAACCCTTCTGTCGGCTTAGCATCCATGTTCATTAATGCCTGGTTGTGTAGCGTCACAGGGTCCAACTCTTCCTCTGCCCTGGGTGGCATGTCAGTGAGGGCTTCCTGAGCTGCCTCGTAGTTCTTCAGTTGGTATTCTATGGCTGCCTTGAGGTTGAAGGCTTCCACCAGAGCAGTCTGGTGGAGCACTAAGGTGTTGCCAACACTGCGAACATCAATGCCCTCAGTGCTCATGCCCACACCCAGCTCTGGATGCTGGCGGATGCCACGTTCTATAATATCAGCGATATGCTTCAACGCAGGGGCATAGTGCCTGCTGCTGTAATAAGCCAAAGCCAGGTTGTAGGAAAGGTCAGGCCGGCAGCCCGAGGCTTGCAGGGCCGCAAAAAACTTGGCACATGCTGCTTCATACTGACCCTCCTTGTACAGCAGACAACCCAGGTTAACCTGGCTATCAGCCTCGTTGTCGCCCTCACTTTCTTCTGCCCCTTCCCCACTCAGCAGCTGCTCCACCAGGCTCCTGGCCCCTGACAGATCGCCCTCGCTGTACTTGATAGCAGCTTGCAGGCGGAGGACTCGGCTGTGGTAGGCGGGACTGTCCAGGAGGAGGAAGGTGACCCGGGTGGCCTCGGGATAAAGGCAGGCCTTGTACAGGGCCTGGGCCTGGTACAGGCGGTACTGCTCCAGTTCCGGGTGCAGCTGGCTCAGCTGCTCATAGCACTCGGCCGCCAGCGCGAACTC
>NW_003852443.1:8879942-8885725 GCF_000181295.1 Otolemur garnettii | reverse complement strand
AGTAAGGAAGAAAACAGGACGCTCCCGAGGCGGTTCACAGCCCGAAACTCTCCGTCCCGGCGTGCACCGTTCCTGCCGCGATGGTGGTCGGGACGTGGGCGCGCTCCATGCTGGGAAGCGTAGTCTCTGATGTACCGACCCCCGGGGAGGCAAGGTCATTTCCCTCCTTGCTTGCAAAGGGGAGGATTGGTTGCTGTTTTTTTGCGGTACGGGGATGAAGATTCATTGCCTGCTATCCCTTGCGTTTTTGCGCCATGTACTTGGCGTGGCCTATACTGATGGTATCGTTTCTCGTTGTAGTGAAGGAAACACGGTGGAAAAAGTGAGTCTTGTAGTTGGAATACTCCAGAAATTAAGAATAGGTTGTGTTCTGCTGCCCTGAGGACACATTTTCTAAGAGAACAGTGCAAGGACCAGCAATTCTCTTTTTGTTTGTTTTTGGTTTGATCATTTTTAGAAACTGATAAATAGAAAAAAGTCTGTGAATCTTAACTGTTACTGGGAGATGGTCGTTTTTAGATCCCAATGTCTCCTGCACTCCCCCTTTTCCATAAGAAGAAATATTACTGAGTGTATGTTAAACTTGTCCTGTTGCCCCAACAAAGAAACGTTAGGGAAGTGCTTGACCTCTTCATTTTTAAGGGGAAAAATGTGCAAGACTGTGCATCATTATTCTTCTGACTGGCATAACTCTGATAAATTAGCCTTTTATGTTTAGGTCTACATGAGAGGAGTCAGGTTCTACTTGTCAGGCTGGTAAAGATATGTTGGATATTACTGATTGATTAAAAAGTGGATTTAAAAAGAAATTGTTTACCCTTTAATTTTTTTTCCAGATTCTTAGGTTAATAAGTTTTATGCATATTTGCTAGACTCTAAAAGAAAACATTCTGGGCATTCTTACATTGTTTATCATGTGTTTGCAACAAATGCCGTTAATTTCCCTGACTTATTTTTGTATATATTTCTTTGAATTTAATACTGCCTATGATGAGGATATGAAAAATTAGGACCTGAAGTATCGTATAAAATTATATTGGATCACTAATAAAAAAAATACCTGTAGATAAAACAAATCTGGAGATCATAAAATTTGTGGGAGAATAATTTAATTTTTCAATAAAAAATTAGGGAAGTAGGCAGGATAGAAAAATACAAAATTGCTTTATCCTAGTGAGGTACTATAGTGGTAAACTGTGTGGTTTTCAAGGTAACAATAATAGCTATAAGCCTCTGTCTTACATAGCTCCTTTGCTGGTGTCCTGGGACAGGGCATTGTTTTTCATCGTCTTCTATGATCACCATTGACCTTGCTCAAGATAAACACTCCAAGTCAAAGCAGGTCTTTTCTATGTAATTGAAGACTTGAACACAGATACCTTAAATGCCTCTTCAATAGTATTGCTTCTCACAAATCTTTTCTGTATATAAATTTTGGAGATAACACTGACCCTATTGCATAGTATTATGTTAGACTACCTACATATATTATTTCTAATTATAGTAACCACTCTGCATTATGCCTATTACCAATGGAGAACCAGCTCAGAAAGATTAAGTATGAATAACTTGTCCAAGATCACAGTTAGTGGGAAGTGGGTGATCCATTATATTCAAAAGCTAAGTCCAGTAGGAAATAGTAACTGATGATTGAACTCAATCTATTTATCACGTATGGGCCCAGTTATGAGGGAATGTTATTGATGTCTTGCTTTTTAAAATTTTTTTGTTATTTTCCTACTAAAAACCAGCTTGGTTTTGGCAGGAGAAATTTGAACTTACTGGCCTGAGTTGTAGCTGTAAATGAGTGTTAGGAAGTGATTAGTGTGGCATAATCATCATTTCAGACTTCGTCTGAAAGATATAAAGTGACTGATTTCATGCACTTGTACATTCTTCTCCCTTGTTGAGTAGTTTGCCACAACTGTGTTCTGGATGAGCCGGACAAAAAAATCTACTACTGCGTCAATGTCAAGGAAGGGACACATCCTACCTATTTCAGAAGGATTGAGTGTGCAGCTCTGGACCTCTTGAAATCACAGGAGAAAGCAAGTAACAAAGGCCACTAAATCTCCTAGGCTTCCTTCAACCTAATCTCTAGCTACCTCTCTATCCAGTCTTCCAACCAAGAATGTACTTGAGTTCAGGGATGCTTTCTAATATTGCTCAATAAGGAGGGAACAGGAAGTCTTTTCCTTTTGGCTGCCTGATTGACACTTTTCCCTTGTAATATCTAAGAGCTCAATACTTTAAAATTTTTACGTATTTAGCTGTTACTTTGGGTAAAATGACAGAACATGGAAATAGGAAATTGCCTCTGTCTTTAGCCCAACTCTCTGTTTTGCAGAGCTGTATTCAACTTCAAAATGGTGAAATGCATTCACCTTCAAATGGCCTCTAAAAGTGTCTGAAAAATACTAGCCTGAGCAAGAGCTAGATAAGAGGCTGTTTCTAAAATTACCCAGGCATAGTGTCATGCACCTATAGTCCCAGCTACTTGGGAGGCTGAGGTAAGAGGATCACTTGAGGCCACGAGTCTGAGGTTGCTCTGAGCTTTGATGCCTTGACACTCTACTGAGGGTGACAGAATAAGACTCTATCTCAAAAAAAAAAAAGTGTGAAAAATAAAAGGACCATCGGCTCTCCTCCATATTTCTCTGATCTTTAGGCATCAGGTGGGGTTCTCCTCTTGTGTTGTTACCTGTGGACATGGCAGCTGAAGTGGAGCCTGTTCTGTGTCTTCCTCCCTATTTTCTGTTATGCTGCTCCAGAGACCTGGCTTGAAAAAGCAGGACATTCGGCTTAGACAGTTGAAGGGCAGGGTCATTTTCAAAATGAAATGAGTACACAAATCATACTGTGAAATTGGCATGACCATCACTGCTGCTTAGATCGATAGACCGACTTTTATTTGGTCTCTGATAGGCACTTGGGGAATAGATTAGTTTCAGGGGCGGAGGGGGAGGTGAAAGGAGGCCCTTTAATTAATGATAGAAATTCTAGAAAGCAATAAACAGGGTGGAATAGTATAAAATATCATAAAGGATTATTTTGTTTACAACACAATCTTGAAAAGCTGGAGCATATATCAATGGCATGTCTGTAATGCCATTCTCAGCAATAAGAAAGCACTTCATGTTTGCAATAAAATGATTTAGTGCCTTATTGAAAGGAATTAAGCTTTTAGGAAATAATGTTGGACTCGGTGAATTTTGCTGAATCAGGGAAGGCATGTTTACTATGTAGAATAATTCCTTTTAAGCAAAATGTATTGTGACAGAAAACATGGTGTTTGGTTCTTAACATGTTTATGTTTCTGCCTGCAAAATGTGAGATGATCAAATCCCACATATATTCTATTTGGCAGTCCCTTTTAAAACTAATTGGAAGTGATTGTTTTCTTATTTGTTTTATGAAAATAACTAGTTATTGTTGGTAAATGTTACTTATTTGTTGACATTTTAGCCACAGCCATGGTTAAACATCCTCCTTGATAAAGAAAGCCTTTTGGTAAAACTGTTTTTTAGTTGTTCTTCCTAACATTCTAGGCCATTTTCTTCAGGGTATCCAGTTTGAGAGGCTCAGTTTCCTTGCTTTTTTTGGATTCCAGATTGATCTTTTTGCCCTTATGTATCCACTAATGATGATAGGACTGAGCCTCCTACCACACCTCCCTCATTTCACCCTGTCTTCCACCAGTAAACAGGGAAGACCATATAAAGTAGTGCCCAATTTGTAATGGAGTTGACCAACCTTTAGGTGCATCTGTTCAATCTTTTAAGAGTTTTTGACAGAATTTTGTGCCCAAGCAACACTTGGGAACATTAAATTCAGAAAGGGAGAACTTTAACCTCATTGGGAGATTAATTTTCTTTTCTGTGATTCCAGATCTATTAATATTTTAAATAGTAATATGTTTCCTTCTTGCATATGACTTGCTTTTCATCAGTTTTTATTTCTGTGCTTATGGTGTTGCTATGGTTTGGATATAGTTTGTCCCCAACAAAACTCATGTTGAAACTTGACCACCTCTGTGGCCGTGTTGGGAGGGGAGCATAGTGCCAGGTGTTGGGGTCATGGGGGCGGATCCTCATGAATGGCTTGGTGCCGTTTTCATGGTAGTGAGTTCTGGCTCCTTTAAGACTGGATTAGTTCTTGCAGGAATGATTAGTTCCCATGAGAGTGAGTGGTTATGAAGCAGGTTTTGCCTCATGGTACGTATCTACTTTCCCTTTGACCTTTTACCATGTTGTGCTGCAGCACACAAGTCCTCACCAGAAGCCAAGCAGATGCTGGCATCGTGCTTCTTGTACTTCTCAGCCTGAAGAACCATGAGTTAAATAAACTTCTTGTCTTTATAAATTGTCCAGTCTCAGGAATTCTGTTACAGCAACACAAAATGGACTAAAGTGTTATTATCCAAATTAATTATTAGGCAAAACACAATTATAGAAGTTACTAAAAGAATTAACAGAGAAGTCACAGTTGTGGATGTACCACCACTGAAAAATTCCTTTCCCAGAGTTGAACTGTGCTGTGGGATGCACCGATGGGGCTGCGAACCAAACTATTTCATTTGAGCACCTCTTAATGCTTCCATTTCCAAGGTGCGAGACATCCTGAAGTATCACTGCTATCTTCGAAGCCTGGAATGTTTCTTAGAGGAATCCTGTCTATTTCTGTTTTAATTTCTGCAGTACACCCATGAAAATAATAAACAGAATGGGAAAAGGTCTTTGGAGTCCATGCTCAAAAGATGAGATTCTTAAGAGAAAAATGCCATCAGCCTCTGAAAGTATTTTCTGGTTTGCAAAGCCTCCAAACTGTTTTCCCATGTACATCAGAGACCATGCACAATGCCAGCCATCCAGTTTTCTGAAATGACACCAGTTTCCATTTGGCTGTTACCCAAAATGGTACGGGCCTGGTCTGATTTCTCTTTAAGTCTTGAGCAGTGGCACTGTATGTAACTACCCTATTGGATTATGCTTTACATTTTCCTGCTAAGATTAATGCAGTATGGACAATTAGCTCTCCTCAGCCTTCTGAATAATTAAGCACTGACGACAATTATTATGGTGTTTGAGCAGCAAGCTAAGATCTGTTGTACTAGTTGTTGAGGCCTTCTCTGTAAAGAGTTATGGAAGACATTCTCAGGGTCTGTGCTGGTGGACTAAAAGACCAACCCAGAAAGCAAGGCTGTCCTTCAAGCCTCCTGCTCTCTCATTTCTCACGTCCAGCCTATCAAATTCTGACAGTTCTGCCTCTGAAATATCTCAACTCTGTATACTTCTCTCCAATCTCTACCAGCACTGCTCTGGTTTCTGCCACCACCATCTCGCTCCTGGATAGTACAATAAACCTCCCTGTTTTTCCTCATCTCTTCCTGGGATGCTTCCAAAGATTATAAGGCACTTTATCTCACCTTTTTACTCAGGATCTTATTTTGGGGACCTCATTAAGCCTTTAAATGCATTTCACCATCACTCTCAGGAAATCACAGGAGGCTCACACAAAATAGAATTCCCAGCAGTGTGTCTTCCTGTGCCAGAACTTCTGTCTCAGGGGTGTAGAATGTTGCTTCTCAACCCAGTGAGGAGCAGCTGAGGCTGAGGAGGGCTGAGACTTCAAATGGTCTCAAACCCTTTTGGAAGGAATGTTTTCTATATATGGCATTAGAAGTTGAGGGTAATGCAGAGAACTTAAGTTGATTTAGTGACTTTCTTCCAGTGAAAATTTAATAACATTATTTTGCTTTTATAAGTACATCAAGTACGTTTCTT
>NW_003852443.1:8877974-8879659 GCF_000181295.1 Otolemur garnettii | reverse complement strand
CTTGAGCCACAGGTGCCGAGCCTTACCTCTGGATCTTTATGCCATGGAAGGATTCTTAGAGATTGTTGTTCTTCTCTGGCCTCAGCAAACGAAACCCTACAGACTTTGCCTTCCATCGGTAAATGAACCTATAAGAACTAAAAACAAAGAAATTAACAAAAATTGTTTAAGACGAGAAAGTGGTGTCCGCAGGTGGCTTACATATTTGAAAGATGCTAGCTTAGTATAAAACCATCCAAAATCAAACCCCTGTTCTTCCATCACCAACAGTGTAACCAAGAAAAAGTTCTTAACCTTGCTGAATTGCAGTTCTCTTATTGGTAAAATAGCAACCAAACAAAGTTGGTGTAAATTTATTATGAGAGTTCAAGATAATCCAAAGCATCTGGCCGATAGTAGATACGTAGTACATTTTAACTATTCGTGTTACATAAATGGAGCAATTGAGGCTCCTTGGGATTCTTGCTAGACTATTTAGGTTTAAACAATTATGGGCCAGAATTATTAAGTTAAACATCTGCTATCCATGAATAGATATTCTCCTGACACTTCAAATGTCACATTCTTAGGAGTAGTGCCTAATAAAGTCTAGAATGTGGACAAGCAACTATCTAACATCAACTAGTGTCTTTATTAAATGGGCTTCTCTAAGAAATGAACATTTCAAGTTAGTTTCTTTTTGTTCATTCAACAAATTTGTGGATGCGTACTCTACCCAAGACATTATGCATTGTGGAAGATCCAGACCTTTCAAGAAATTTACAGCCCAGAGGAAATATTATAATAAAAATATCACAACCAGGCGGCACCTGTGGCTCAGTGAGTAGGGTGCAGCCCCATATACTGAGGGTGGTGGGTTCTAACCTGGCCCGGGCCAAACTGCAACAAAAAAATAGCTGGGCACTGTGGCGGGTGCATGTACTCTCAGCTACTCAGGAGGCTAAGGCAAGAGACTTACCTAAGCCCAGGAGTTGGAGGTTGCTGTGAGCTGTGACGCCACGTCACTCTACCAAGAGCGAAAGTGAGACTCTGTCTCTAAAAAAAAAAAAAATCTCAACCCAGACACTGTGGGCAGTGCCTTATGAGTGATGCAACACGCCATAGAGGTTCAGAGTTACAGTGAAAACAAACCAGTGTTCGGCTAGAGCAACAGTTTGCAGTGATATCAGCTACCTGGCCTTCTCTTTTAGAGCAAATATTTTTTTAAGTTCCTCTTTACTATTTTGAAATGAAGTTTGTATGTAGTATATCATATCCTACATGTATATTTTATTTTCTCTTTCTTCTTTTTCTTTTCTTTTAAATCTCAGGTGTACAAATGGATTAATCATAATCATTAGTCATTGACAACTTTCATTATTAGTCTACGCAAGATTCTTTTCTAGTCTTCTATTTATTTGTTTAGTTAGTGTGAATTGTAGTCATTACCAGTGAAGCCACCACCAAACATAAAGGTTGGGACCTTTACCTGACCTATATCTCATTGTGGAGATTCCTCCCAAACTGTTCTCCTGTCTCCCTAATCCCATGTTTTCATTGTATCTATATGAATTTCTTGAACATGTTTTTATTTTAGTTGTTTTAGCTTTATGAAAAGAGTTGACTTTTCACTCCCACCATCATTACAGATATAACGATATCCGTATCATTGTGTGTGTCAGTGTAGCTCACTGGCTTCAGCTGCT
>NW_003852443.1:8872032-8877954 GCF_000181295.1 Otolemur garnettii | reverse complement strand
TTACTCTCCCACTCTCCTGTTAATGGGCATGTGGGTCGTTTCTAGCTTTTTGCTGTTTTCAAATGTATTTCTGTGGACATTTCAGTATGTGTCTCTTGGTTTACGTGTCCTGGAGTATTTGTCTTGTATATATGCCTACAAGTGAAGTTGTGTCACTAGAGTATTTGAATGCTTAACATTAGCAAACTAAAGCCAAACTATTTTCCACAATAGTTGTCCAAATTTACCTTTCCCCCGGCAGTATATAAAAGATTTATTCTCGAAATCCATGCCTAACACCTGCCCTTGTCGTAGTTTATGCTTATTAGCCACGTATACTTTCCCTTTTGTCAAAAGCTCCTTGTCACCCAGCTATCGTCAGTGCTTATGTCTTAGTTTAAAAACTTTTCCTTATTCCATGTCTAAAGTATATTTTGTTGCAGTTTTCTTTCTGCATGCATGTTTTGAATCCATCTGGAGTTGATTTTGCATATGATGTGCAGTAGAGATTCATTTCAATATTTTTTCATATAACCATTTTTTTCTCAGCTTCATTTATTGAACAGTCTTTTAGTCTGGCTGGATTTGATGGACCACTTCTGCCATAAGCACAGTTCTCTATATGCAGAGACCTGTTTGGGGGCTCCTTATTCCATTGTTCACTTTTTATCAAGGTCTAGACTAATACTATAATACATTGTCTTAATTTTCATAGACTTACCATAAATCCTAATTCTGGTTGTGCAAATAACCCCTCTATCGTTTTTCAGCAGTAAAGTGTCATGGCTATTCTTGGTTCTTTATTTTGCCTTCTATAACCTGATTTTAAAGAATCAACATAATGTCCATACTACAGTATAAAGAATGCAAAAAAAGAAAATGATTTATGGCAAAATAGTAGGTGGTTTAATATATAAAATGTTAGGTCCTGACAATACCCAGAGAAAAACATCTCCACACATATTCACAATGCCGTCTAAGAGTAATGAAGCCTCCATGGAGAACTGACAGTGTAAATAACTGGGGAGATCCATACAGAAGGTAACATATCAGTTGAGCTTTACAGGATGGGTGGGATTTAAGCTGACAGAACTGAGAGTCTGTGTGAGAGAGAGAATTTCAGGGCAAAAGGTAAAAAACCACAAGTTCTGTTTCTCGAAATCTCACCTAAATGAAGTTGGGGGTAAGTTGGAAAGTGTGTGTGTTGTTTGTGGGGAGCTGGCGCAGACCAAGGTTAGTTAATACCTGTGTCACAACCCGTTAGACTGGTGTAGTCCAACACATAGCCAACCCACCTGCTTTCTTTTGGACAAATCATCTAGAGACTAAATTAAGTTCTGAGAACATAAACCAATAAACCAAAGCAATAAACCCAGCTTTAATAAAAATGAAACAGGTTCCCCACATTTCACTTTAAGCTGTAACTTTATTAAGTACGTTTACGTTGCATTTTATTAAGCACATTTGTAATAACATTTTTTTTTCATCCTTGTTTCACTTTGCCTCTGTGGATGGCTTAGATCTTTTTAAAAATAAAATTTGGACATTTTAAAAGCATGGTTGTAGTTGCCTGATAAAGCCAGGTAGCAGGGAAGTGGGTAAAGGCCCTAACTTGATTATATGATGTCTAGTTAGAAACTTCAGTCTTTCTAACTGAAAGGTGGGGGCCTCCAGGCTGCCTTTCATGCTGCTGACTCCACAGGTGGGGAGTTGGGAGAAGGGAGCTGTTATTCATTTGCCCACTTAGAAACTTTCTCTATAAGTTTAAGTGTCTAACTAGCAATTTCCTTTAAAGATGAAATAACTGGTTTTCTAGACGATCAGCTGAACAATGATGTCAGGACCTTCTGAAGGTCTCACAGCTAGTTTTCATGTTGGAGAAGGATGTTTGGATGGTATGTTTCATACTGTAAAAAAAAAATGTCACTTTGAGCCTGATTCTAAATATAGTACCTCTGAAAATTTTTCATCTTATTTAACCCAGACAGTTGCTGTACTCAGGATGTCCTCCCCTGCGGTATTTAAATTAAAATGTTTTTACTGTCAACTTATTTCAGCATTCTACCCTAGGGTTATTGGATTTTGCAAATAAAACTACAAGACATCCAGTAGAAGACGAATAAATATATTTGGGACATACTTATATTAAAAAGTCATTTATTGTTTATTGGAAATTCAGATTTATCCAAGAATCCTGCATCTTCTCTGCCAATTCTATTCCACCCCTAAGAATTCATACTCAGATTTCTTGCTTCCACAGAATTCTTGATTTCTCTCACATCACTCTTCACATGGCATAGCCCCTCTTTTGGCCTTATAACTATACAAATACAGAAGAAACTCCTTTCCCTTACTTTCTCCCCAACGCCATTCCCACCAGGCATTGAGTAAGAATGACAGTGCAGAGGGGATGTATGTGAGAATAGTTGTGTTAAAGAACAACTGTAAAAACCCGCATCGCCTAGCCCAGGTACAACATGCAGCTGCATGTAAAAAGAGGTCTCTGGTTTATTTGGATGCCTGTAACACAATGTGTAGCACCTTTGGAAATTTTGAACTGATCAATAATGGTATTCATTAGTCCACAATAATCTTCATTATTTTTAAACCTATCCCTTGGGGATTTCTATAAATGGAGTTGGTAATTTGAGCAAATGAATTTAATTCAGTTTGTTATAGGATAAGGCATATTCATGGCAGAATGAACAACTTTATACTGAGGGATTAGAGATTTGTAGTCTACAAAGCCCATCTGTCCTGTCCCGCCCTGCCCTGGGCCTTTCTCCCTCACTTTCTCTTCTCAGACTCCTCACTCTCTTGCTGGATCATCTCTTCTGATCAGCTCTTCTCATCTTGCTACTTTATCTCCATTCCCAGTCCCCCCATTCCTCTATCACTGCTCCTGGAAATGAAAAATTCTTTTATAAACCCTTCTTATCTCTTCCAACCCATGCCCTAAGGACCATCTTGCTATAGCCAAAGTGACTTGTAAACATGTTTTGGTAAACAAAAGACATCTCCACCAGGTAAAATTGCTATCGGCTCCTAAAACGATGTTTCCCTCCCCTCTACTATTAATAAAGGGGAAAGAGGGATGGGGACCAAAAATGTCAGTTTAACCAGGAAAATGAAGAATGAAGGGACCCTCCACGGTCCTTTGTGTTAATTTTGAGCCAACTTTGGGAAGAGGGGTGAAGATCAGAAGCCAATTGGAACTGCTCAAGTAAAGCTACAGAGGGCCTGGTTGGAGATTAATTTCCCTACCTTTCCTGGGTTTCTTCTGCAACCTGGAACAGGAGAAACCTTGCTGGCACCCAGGGACAGATATTGGCATTCTTCTATGATCGGCACCCTCATCAGGATGGGTGTGTGCACTGCAGAAGGGTGGGGACTCACAGGCTGGTTTGTGAACCCCTATGTGGCTGCTTTTTGGGTCCTCTAGCTATTTCTAGGGGACCTATGGAGGAAGCATTAATTAGCTGGACCGTGAAGGATTACTCAATAGACAGCCTCACTTTAAGAAGTAGCATCTGTTTTGTTAAGAAAATTGCATCCATACATGATTTCCCGTTATTAGCTAATGGGATTAAAGACAATGGTTTCCTGCCAAGGGATTGGTTACATTGCTTCTAGTGGACTATGATATATTTCTTGCCCTCTGTTTTTTGTTTTTTTCTTTTCTTAGAGATAGAGTCTCAATTTATCACCCTCAGTAGAGTGCTGTGGCATCCCAACTCACAGCAGCCTCCAATCCTGGCTTAGGCAATTCTCTTGCCTCAGCCTCTGGAGTAGCTAGGACTACAAGCGCCCCCCACAATGTCCGGTTATTTTTTTGTTACAGTTTGGCTGGGGCCAGGTTCAAACCTGCCACCCTCAGTATATGAGGCCGGCACCCTACCCACTGAGCCACAGGCACTGCCCTCTCCCTCTGTTATTAACAGATAGGTTAGCACTGTTGGTATCTTACAAATGAGAACATGTGGAAGGATATGAGGATTAGACTAGTCCACCATGTTCATTCTACCTTTCTCTAAGACTGCAGATTTCTTTTTGCCCACAGTGAAATCTCTTTAAAAAGACACCTATCAAAGAAGAAAAGCAGACACATAAATTGAACCATCACCAGTACAGAAAAAGAAAAATGGCAGCCAACACCAGTCTCTGAGGGCCATAGAAGGACAGAGTCTGTCTCCTCTCACCAGGGAGCCACGTTCATGACAGCTCATCAGGGTGACTCTAGCCCTTGCTTGGCAAGGTGTGTGGAGGTGAAAGCCACCAGCTCAAAGTGGAGACATGAGGAGCAGACCCACTTGGCGGGTGGACATTTTTAAAGCTTGCCACATATGTTAGCTATTTTTATGGCAATTAAATTGTTGGGGGATCTGTACAATAAAACCTTTCACAATAAACCATGTGGAAAATCATCTAATCCAACCCCGGGAGGTCAAAAGCCACAGTAACATGTTGCTTTATATCATGAAGAATGAAGCCTCCTTAGCTTGCCTTTTCCTCTTTTCTTTATAGACAGGTGCTCCAGATTTTAGGGGGGAAGGTAAATTGTGTAAAATGGCAGCAGCAGGGCTGGGTTAAAAGTGGGGGTGGAGGCAGCCTCACTTGCCAAGTTGCACCCAGGGAGTGTTCTGCCGTGACTTCCAAAGCAGCGTCATTTCTGTGCCACCCTTTATGACCATCACGAGTAGACATTCTTTTTAAGGGATATAGTGGGTGGAAGAAAAGAAATAGGTACCTGATACTTTCCTGTGGGATACAGAGGTAAGGCCGCAGAACAGGATTTCACAGTGAAAGGGCATGGTGTTTGAGAAGTCTGAAGGAAATGTTATGATCATGTTTACTGAGTCACACATATGCACGGAACGTGCAGTTTTCAGAACATCGGGTGGGAACAGTTCCATTGTCTCCTGAGAAAATGCAACGGCCTAATTGAAAACAAATGCTTATAAGGATTCTAGAACACATTCTTACTCATTTGCACTTTGAGGATTTAAACATAAGTCATTGCGCTGTAGGAGAGTTTAGAAAATTATTATAGTTATAAGAAAGTCTCCAAGCCAAAAAACATTTGAAGTTCCTCAGTAATTTCTGAAAAATGACTAGATAAGTTTATTTCTATTTAAAGTTCTTTTTGAGAACTTCTATCATTCCCTAACATTTTAGGGAATGTTTAGAAACTTCTAATGAAGTCAGCATGCCATTCAATCCTCTTTTATCCTTTCCACCCAGTTGTTTTAAAATTTGAGGCAAAACACATCAGAATAGCATGAAATGCATGGCTAAAACTGTCTTAAAAGAACAGTATTGATAGTTAATAATCAGAATATCCTCAGATCTCAAATAGCTGAGCCACAGTGTCACTCTCATTCTCACTGTGCAATGGTCTAAGTTCTGCCTGAGGAATGACACAGGCAGTCAGGCAGGCCATGCTCAGTGACCTTGGATGTGAGTGCAGGCCAATTCTGTATGGTTGAAGGTTCATGGGCAGTGTTTAGATTGTTTCATTCTAAAATACCTTTACAATGTGGTTCATTTTGCTAAAGGATGGTTTCTGATCAACAGACCATGTACAGATAAAACAACTGATCAAGGGATCAAAATTTCACTTCTCAGTGTCGAGCATGATCTCACAGAGACCTGAACTGTACCATTTTCAGAACAAACCTCCAAGATCTTGATTATGACACTTTCCATCCTGCCCTACTGATCTGGATCTTAAGGAGTATACAGCACAAACCTCCAACTTTACACATGACGACACTGAAGTTCAGAGAGGTGGGGGTGACTTTCACATTCAGCAAACTAGGGCAAGAACCAAGATCACTCGAATTCAAACCTCAGGTCTTCCACTAAATAGGTATGTCGTTATTTATCTACTCTGAACTTGCTTCTTTATAACATGAAGGTATTGGGTGATTTAATATGGCTTCC
>NW_003852443.1:8869970-8871579 GCF_000181295.1 Otolemur garnettii | reverse complement strand
TGTTTCCCATCCTGCTCTCCCCTTCCCTCTCACCCCTTGCTTCTAGCTGTGGCCAGTTATTACTGGTGGGATGTGCCTGGGAGAGAAGCATGTCACTTCCAAGCAGAAGCCAGTAAGAGGTAGGTGTGCCATTTCCATTTTTTCTTTCCCATCTGCTGACTTGAATAGGACTCTGAGGCTCTACAGGATGGTGGAGCCACAGGATAAAAGGACCCTGAGTCTTGAATCACTCCACGGATGGCTGCCTGCTGAACAACTGCACTGGATGGTTATATGCACAAGAAATAAACTTCTGTGTCTTCATTTTTGTTGTCATTGATGTTAAAATTACTAGTATTGCCCTGACTAATGCAGTCAGGCAAGAGGCACTTATTGAATGAGTACTATGAGTGCGGCATTATGCAGGTAGTAGGGATCCATCAGTGAGTA
This sequence comes from Otolemur garnettii, assembly GCF_000181295.1. Lineage (NCBI taxonomy): Eukaryota > Metazoa > Chordata > Mammalia > Primates > Galagidae > Otolemur > Otolemur garnettii. The sequence continues at coordinate 8,871,150 of NW_003852443.1, read as the reverse complement.
ACACACAGTTTGTGCCCTTAAGGAGTTCAACCTGGTAGTGATTGGAGTTAAAAGGCTTTAATCAGGGACTGGGAAATGGGCATGGAGAAGAATGGGGAGGGACTCGTTTAGGGGGCTGTGCAGACATGGGTCACTGGCTGCTGCTAAGTAGGGCAATGCCAGGGGAGCAAATTCCCCTGGGGATTTGATGGGAAAAGGGTGCCAGCACAATTAAGGGCCAATTAATAGAGGTAAGTCAGTTTAGGTTTAAAGAAACCAGTCAATGTAAGCCAGCTAGCTTTGAAGGATCCAATCAGTGTTTGCCACCAGGTTTGGATGGACAGACAAGGCATAACAGTCCAATCCAGCCAAACTACAATGGCAACCCACTTGGGACCCCTTCCACTGTATTGGAAGCTTTCCTATCTTCTAATAAACTATTGCTCTACTTCTCCTGTTTGCCTGTTGTTGGTAAATTCATTCTTTGATTCCCAAGACAAAGAACCCAACCAAGAGAAGAAAAATCTGATATCATCTTTGGCACCCAATGTGGGGCACTTGAGAACGGTAAGCAGAGCAGACTTTCTACTTGGCACTTTCCTGTCCTTTCCATTTTTTAAAAAAGATGACAGAACATCAGCTGGTCAGTGGGAGAAGACACAGGTATGCAGACAATACCAATATGGTATGCTACGTACTATGATAAGTAAGAGATACATAGCCTTGGGTATTTTAGGAAAGACTCCCAACAGAGGTAGCCTTTAAGTCAAGTGTCAAACAGTGGTGGGAAGGTGTTATGGACTGAATGTTTGTGTCCTCCCAAATGTCACATAATTCACATGTCCCATTTCCTCCCCCCAACACACACACACACAATGCAGTGGTATTTGGAGATGATGCCCATGGAAAGTAATTAGGATTAGATGAGGTCATGAAGAAGAAGCCCTCCATAATGAGATTAGAGCCTTTATAAGAAGAGAAAGCCCGCTCTCTCTCATCAAAAGAGGACCCAGCAAGAAGATGCCCATCTGTGAGCCAGAAAGAGCGCCCTTGCCAAAACTAGACCATGCTGACATCCTGATCTCAATCTTCCAACTTCCAGAAATGTTAGAAATAAATTCTGTCGTTTAAGCCACCCAGTCTATGTTTATTTTCTTATGACAGCTCAAGCTAAGACAGATGGGTGTTTCTTCTCAAGGAA
>NW_003852443.1:8862380-8869950 GCF_000181295.1 Otolemur garnettii | reverse complement strand
GAGATGATGCCCATGGAAAGTAATTAGGATTAGATGAGGTCATGAAGAAGAAGCCCTCCATAATGAGATTAGAGCCTTTATAAGAAGAGAAAGCCTGCTCTCTCTCATCAAAAGAGGACCCAGCAAGAAGATGCCCATCTGTGAGCCAGGAAGAGAGCCCTTGCCAAAACTAGACCATGCTGACATCCTGATCTCAATCTTCCAACTTCTAGAAATGTTAGAAATAAATTCTGTCGTTTAAGCCACCCAGTCTATGTTTATTTTCTTATGACAGCTCAAGCTAAGACAGATGGGTATTTCTTCTCAAGGAACCAACCTTTTCAAAACTAAGAAATAGGAGAGAACAAGGCTCATTTAAGGAGCTGGGTGGATGCAGGGGAGAATGGAGAGGTAAGCTGAAGTGTAACAAGAGGGAGAGCCTCACATTACACTAAGGCCTTTGAATAAGGTTGCCAGGAAGACAGCTTCGGTCATGCACAAGCCTTATAGTGGCACCCGAGATGATGGAACCAAGTGTTAATGATGGATGCGACCTGCAGGCACGGTCTAAAGGTCAGGCAGGCAGAGAGAAGTAAGGGATTGGCCTAGAAATGCTACTAGTGGAATCTGTAGCCACTTTAACAAAGAAGATATCCGAATGCTATCGGCTTGCAGATCAGTTGCATTGGATACAGCTTGGAGTCCGGATCAAAGACAAGCAGCACTGGGAAATAGTTTGCTCATCAGGAATGTCGGCGTGCCTTCCACTCTCAGATTCAGGGGACTGGAATACTGTGGCTGTTCAGGGTGGAAGTAAAAACAAGTGCATCAGGGCTAGGGCAGGACTTTGGGTCTAACACTAATGAATTCTTCACGCCAGAGAGAGAAGTCATTATTTGCGTCATGATTTCTAACTTGGCAAATAACCAGAAGGGTAAATCAGAAATCTCCCAACCCATTTTCCAAAAACATCATTTGGTGGAATTTTATTCTAGCTTTTTCCTCACCCTCAAATCATCACAAAAGGGGGAAGAAAAACAACAGAGGCTCCCTTCTCCCAAACCCTGTCTAATCCTTTCATAATTCAAGATCACAGAGCTGCTGTAAAAACCCAGACTCGGTGTTGTGCTTATTCCCTGTGTGCTTGGCCGAGCAAGCAATTCCATTTACCAGCACTCCAGTAAGCCTGGGGTGATAAATAAAGCTGCCACCCTCTGCTTGCCCACCGTGTTTAAAATGACACATTGGACAAGTGGGTCTCTATTGCCTCCACTTTTGTCACAGAAAGGCTAAAAATGGTCTACAAATTCAGTGAATCTTAATTTCTAATATAAACTCCCAGTACAGAAAAAAATCATAGAACAGTTTAGACCAAGTGAATTTGATGATCAAACAGTGAGGGCCTGAATACTAAAGAGATACAGCAATCTGAAACCCAATTCCAAAAGCCACCTGGACAGCTGGGGTTTCTTCTTTTCTCTCCACGAAACAAGCTGCTTGAAACGAGCAGCTTTATGGGAAACTGAAAATGAAAATGCAGGCAGAGCAAAATGAACCTTTAAAAAGGCTGAATTTCTGACTGTAGAATCCCAGAATTTAAAAATGCCCTTTTATTATGATTATATTATGTTTATACTGACCAGTTACTGTGAGCCAAGTTCATGCCACATTTTTTCATGCATTCTCACACCGAGCTTCTCAGGGCCTGTGGATTTTCTTTGCAGATCTCCCATCTGAAGTCAAGGGCATTCTTTTTCAACCATTAATAGGAAGGTTGACTTTGCAATATCCATTGAGCGCTTGGATGCTTGATCGTCTCTAAGATGAATGAGTCAACATTAAACCATTTGCTGGTCAATACCAACAGCCTTCCTCAGTCCTGTCCAAAACTCTCTGTGAATTTCATTTCCAGCCCCTCTGCTTCACCTTTTCCACTGCGTTCTCTGCCCTCACGCTTCCCACCTCTGTGCAGGTGCCTGAGCTCAGTCCTTTCTCTTCATTGCCTTCCTCTTCATCCTCATTTCATATTCTACTCAGGCTACAAGTCCAGCTCAAGTTTCATATGTGCTATGAAGCCTGCCTTGACCTCCTCCCCAGCTGGGCGTCACCTTTCCTCCTCTGACCATCTGATACTCTTCATTAACTCCAGCAAGTCTGTCTTTGCAAGGGGGTTCACAGCAGCATGGCTATAATAGCATAAAGTCGGAAGGAACATCAATGTCCCTCAATAGGGACAGTTAAGTTATTGTATTCTTGTATATTGCAGAGAACAACGCATCTAATACCCATGGTGATATAGATCTACATATTTACTGATTTAGAAAGATGCTCACTATAGATAGAACAAAAAGCAGGTAGGATTCTATATTTAAAAACAAATGTTACTTAAATATTGTCTACTTCAGTTTTCAATGGCTAAAGTCTCCCTCTCACTGCTTTACCTGCCCAAACGGGACCCCAGGCCCTGACCTCTGAAGTGGCCTGAGGTTGTTTCTGAAAGTCCTCAAAGAGGGAGGAGGAAAGAGTCCCATATGCCCACAGCTCCATTCACTATTCTGCACCTGCTTCACTTTCTATGCAGCTCATCATGGAAATGATGCTGATTCACCCAAGCCGTAGCCTGCGAGCTGGCATCCACTTGGTCCTCCATTCTTCATATGTAACACGGCCCTTCCACACACCAGCCCCCGAGACACAAGACATTATCCCTGTCCTGAAAAGACTGTCAGATTTTGAGGGCTTCCACTTCCAGGTCCTGTTAGAAGTTCCTTTGTAGCTATAGGATCTTAGTATTCTGCCCCAGGGTAGACGTGTGCACTGTGTAAGAAGATCTAGGTTCAAATCCCAGCGCCGTCACTTGCCAGCCTGACGTCGGGCCTTTCCCTCATTGCCTTTCTTCTTATCCTCATTTCCTAGTCTACTCAGTCCAAGTTGTAGTTGAGCCTTTCACCCAGGGGGCTGTGCTATATACACATTGTGCCCAGACTTCTGAGAATTTGTAAGCTAGTTGTTAAAAAAAAAAAAAGGAAGAAGGAAAAAAAGAAAGCCCAGAGTTAGAATGGATCTTGTGCGACCTCACAGATCTGACCTTCAACCGACCCTGGAATGTGAAGGGCCTGAGTCAGCAGTGCCCCTGACTGAGGATGTTGCTCATGATGTTAGAAAGGTCCTGGTTGGCAGCACCTCAGTCCCTCCAGTAGCTCTGGTGGGAACTCCCAAGTTCTCATCCAGCCCCCGGGATGGGATCTAGAAACCCACTACGTCACATGTCAAATAGGAGCCCTTTACTGAAATATAAAAAGGTGCATTTCCAGAAACTTGAGGATTTGAGTGGATAACCCACACCCGGTAATGTTGAGGAACATTACGGAAATGCCCCCAATTTTCTCTTGCTTCTTCGCTACTGAGCCTTTCCAGTTCTTGAAGAAATGTTGATTCTGCCCCCAAAGACCATGATCACTTTGGGGTATGGGGATGGTCATGTGTTTCCCTGTGGAGTGGCTTTTTTTGTGGGTATTAGTTATAGTGATGAGGTGTTAATATGCTCCTGGAAGAGCCATCACATTGGGTGGGAGGTGTTAGGTTTTGATCCCTGGCTGTGGTTCAGGTTTATTGAATTTCTATCTCCTCCCCTTACCTCCCTACTCTCAACCTACTAAGATTTAAGCCCTTTGGCCCCTAACTCCAGGTGTATTATTGTGTCTATTTGGGGGCTGCATTCATTTCCATTTGTAGCTTTAGAGAGAGCCTTTTCTTTCCATTTGTGAAGAGGTTGGGCCTTGATGGGAAAACCCACTGTGTATTCTTTTGATCCCCTTCTCCTGGGGGACAACAATAGCTGGGTGGGGCCCTCCTGCTGCGCCCAAGTGGTTGACTTAAAAACAGTACATACGAATTTATGTTTTCATGTGCACACTTCTGTACCTTTCGAAACCCAACCGTACCTTAGTCTTTCAGAAGCGTCCTCTGGGTCAGACATCGCAGGGTTTGCAGGATTTTCCTGCTGGTTGTATTTCATCTTGATAAATCCAGAACCCTCAGTGGCAGCTCTGTGAATGGACAATCATTCTCACTTATACTGTCTTTCTCCATTTTAATTAAAAGGTAATCCCTATTTATTTGAGGAAGTTTGGAATGTAATGATACACAAAGCAGAACATCAAAGGCACGTGTTAGCCTGGCTGCCTGAGACAAGTGCTGCTAATAATTGGCATATTCTTTTGGTCTTTAGTCTAAGATTAAATAGACTATTTAACAGAATTGGGACTATTTATGCTCCTTTATGGAGTTTTTGTTGGTGGTGTTTTTCTTCATAGCTCCATCACTCTTGGTCACAGGGCACTGAGAACTCCTGTGTTCAATAGTTCCTGACTCACAAGTCCTCTGTGCTGACCTCATCTGGCTCCTGGTTTGGGAGCAATGGTACAACTCCTGGGGCTGGGTACAGGTTCGTTGGAACCATTGAGAAAGCCCCACATATGAGACTTTCTCAGTTCTGAACATGGCTGGGGACTTACAGAAGGATTAACATTGGTGTAAAAATGTAAAATATTCTCATGTCGAAATCCTAAGAAATTTGTGTAGGGCCCTAGCTCAGAAACCCGCCCATCAGATTCAGTCATTTCTTTCTACAACTGCCCACAGTTTGCAATGCCATTGTTTTGGTCAATCATTTATTCATTCATTTATTTAAATAGATTTTTTCAGAGCAATTTTAGGTCCTCAACAAAATTGAGCAAACATACAGAGTTCCCACAGTCTTCCATCCCCTAAACTCCCCCAACCACCTGGTGCCACAGTGACACATTTGTTACGGTCCCTGCATCCCATGAACCAACACGGACACATCATTATCAACGTAGTATACATTAGAATTCACTCTTAGTGTTGTACTTTCTATGATTTTGACAAGTGGATAATGACATATGTATGGTTCGGATGTTTTTGTCCCCTTCGAAAATTTATGTGTTGAAAACCTAATCCCGAATGCAACATGGTACTGGGAGGTGGGGCCCAATGGGAGGTGTGCAGGTCATGAGGCTCCACCCTCCCAAATAAAGTTATGTCCTTACAAAAAGAACTAGCTGGAATGGGTTTGCTTTCTCCTGCTTTTGTGCTACATGAGGATGCAGACTTCCTCCTCTCGAGACAAGGCAGCGAGTAGGCCCTCACTGGACACCAGATGCCACTACCTTTACCTCGGACTTCCCAGCCTCCAGGTGTGTGAGAAATAAATTTCTGTTCTTCATAAATTACCCAGTCTCAAGTATTTTGTGGTAGCAGCATCAAACACACTAAGACAACATGTGTTCCCCAGTACAGTATCAGACAGAATAATTTTACTGCCTAGAAATCTTTGCCTATTCATTCCTCCCTCTCCATTGACCTTCTCTACTGCCTCTAAAATTTTGCCTTTTCCAGAATGTCATACAGCTAGAATCACTATTTAGCCTTTTCAGATTAGCTTCTTTCACTCAGTAATATATATTTAAAGTTCCTCCATGTCTTTTCATGACTTCATAGCTCATTTATTTTTAACATTAAATAATATTCCGTTGTCTGGACATGCCTCAGTTTATCCATTCACACCCTGAAGGGCATCTCAGTTGCTACAGAGTTCTGGCAATTATGAACAAAGCTGCTATAGACATCTGTGTGAACACACGCTTTTAACTCCTTTGAGTAAGTACTAAGGAGTTATTTTGCAAGAGTACGCTTAATTTTGTAATAAATACCAAACTCTCTTCCAAAGCTTCTGTACCGTCGTTCATTCCCACCAGAGACAAGTGTGAGTTCTGATTGCTTAACATCCTCACCCGTATTTGGTGTTGTTAGGGTTTTGGATTTCAACCATTCTAGTAAGTATGCAGTGGTACCCCCTTTTTAAGATTACAAATCCTTTCCTAGTGGGAAATACTTAAAAATGAGTTTTGGAATATAAATCTAAACGTATTATCCCCTCTTTTTTCTTAAGCAAATGTACACTAACTTCTGAGAGCCACACAGTTGGTCCCTTAGCCCTTCTGTTTTAACACCACTCTTGGCACCACGTAGGTGGTTAGCAAATATTTGCTGGCTTCATGGCTTTCAATGACCTGGCTGCCTCTGCTTTAAAGGACCATAAGGGATCTATCTGGAGAGATTCAGACCAACACTTAGGCATGTACACACACACACACACACACACACACACACAGAGAGAGAGAAAAACAAAACAAAACAAAACAAAAAAAACCAGGCACTCTTCTCCTCTCACCTGGGATAGTATTGTTCAGGCTTTCAAAAAGCACCTCCAAATATTGGCCTTGACACCTACAAGGCTAATAATAAATGCAGAATGTTTTTAGTGATGTTTTATTTTGGTCAGTAATCAGGTCCAGTGTTGTCTCTGGGTCTCAGACAATGAAAAAAGTCACTTTTCCTATTGCTGCCCATGTGAACGAGTGAGTTGCGTCCCTGCATCTGTGGACACTCATACCGTGTTATGACTGAATCAAAGGCTGATGACAACTATGTTCACCAACACTCTTTTTTTCCCTGCCATCATGGTTTTTCCTAGGGAGCTTTCTTGAAATCAAGGAGACCTGACATTTATAAAATCCCTTGGAAGTAAACGTCCCACCCATTTCTTGAGTTCCCACTGTGCCCTGTACTTAGCCCGCACTATGTACCTGGCACAGGGTAGGTGGTAACTGGCGTTTGTTGAATGACTAAAATAGCTTTGAGCTGATGTAGAAGCCCAGAGTTTGCTAGTAAAGAACTGCATAACATTCCTAGGCCCATTGTTTGGAACCAGTATTGTATAATAGCTGCTTTGCAATAGCAGAAGTCACTACAGGTTTTCCCTCACGAGCCCAAACCCACGGTCAAATGTGGAGCTGGTACTCCGCAAGTCTCCAACTCCTGCTTAGTGTCAGAAACACACCACACACATTGTAGCAATCATATTGCCAAAGCTTTATGGCATCTATAAATTGAAAACTACTGCCTCTGACAGTTATGGGCCTGTGTCAACAGCAGATCATGTTGACTCTTCTGGAATGTGTTTGCAAATGCACAATGCCAGCCATGGAAGCTGTTGACATCAGAGGCCATAAGGTAATTAGATGTGGCCCCACTGCATTGTGGGTCTGGTCTTGGAAAACTTTTTTTCTTAAATTCTTCCTTTTCATTCAGTCCCAGGGCAGGACCTGTCTTCGTTGCTGTGTTTGGCAGATAAAAGAGCCAGTTTGCATGAGGAGGAGGCCAAGTTGCTGGGCAAGTGATGATGTCTGTGAATCAGTCAAATGGCTGGAGACAACGAGAAGTGGTGGTGGCCGTGAAGTCCACTGTGAAGACGCAGCTACTCATCACATGCAGGTTTTCAGTGGGCTGTGTCTGACCACGGCAGTGCAACTCTGGGCCTGAGGTTGCTGAGAACTGTGCTGTGACTCCGTTGTGGTGTCAAGCTGTGGGCGCCCTGGCCCTTGTGCCTCTGTGTGTGTGTGTACATGTGTGTAATGGAGTGCCTGACAGGCCACCCTGGCTCTTTGGAGGTCCTCTTGCTGTCTTTTCCCCCCTCTCTGCTGTAATGCCCTTGTCCCTCAGAAAG
>NW_003852443.1:8841923-8862317 GCF_000181295.1 Otolemur garnettii | reverse complement strand
ATTCAGTTTCTGATCTGGGGGAGTCAAGAAAGGAAGAGGGATGTGACCAGTTCTACCAGGCTTTAAGGACAATGTCTGCCTCGCGAAGCCTTGGCGACTTGGGTTCCCTCTCCTGCAGCCCGTGCCCTGGTACAGGACATTATCCTAACACAGACAGGAGCCAGACAGAGGGACAGAGAGAGGTGGGCATCCTGGGAAGAAGACAATGAAGCCAGGGAGGTGAGGGAGCTGCAGAGCTGTTCTCTGCCAGCTTCACTCCCTCTTTGTCAGCAAGACTCAGAGGAGAGGGACAGAAACCAGGCTCCGCCTTCAGGCAGTTTCCATTCCCGAGGCGGAAAGGATGCACACTCAGCTGCGAAGCCACAGGAGCTGCCTCGCCTGAAGGGCCAGAAGTGCCTGGTGACTGAGTGAGCACCTGGAAGCTCTGAGAAAGGCAGGACAGGTGGCTCTGGGCTGAAGTATTGAGAAAAGGCTTCAAAGACAGAGAAGCTGGGTGAGGTTCAGACAAGTGTGACTTAGGTGGAGAGGACATTCCAGGCCCAGGAACAATGGGAGCAAAGTAGGGAAATGAGAATGAGGAGGTGTGTTCAGGTGAGGGGAAGCAGCCTGGGGAAAATGATGAAAGGACACAGGGCAGATGAGTCTGGAATGCTCGGGAAAGGAAGGTCAAGTCCTGAGGGCAGGGAGTTTTGTCCCTTGTACTCACTGCTGTGAATACCTGCAGTATGGTATGGGGGCCCGGGAAACCAGAAGTCAGCAAATCACTCTGGCCTGATTTACTGTGTGTGTAATTTAAAACATGGCACTTATATTAAGGCAAATGAAGCTGTTATGAGGCATGATGCAATGATATCAAAACTTATCCTATAATAAAACAGAAGACTGCACGGAGATGTCAAGGCTTTCTGCAGACTGTTTCAGGGAATGCTCCGTCTCAGTCTACACTAACAAAATACCACAGACTAGTTGGTTTACACAGCAGAAGATAATTTCTTCACAGTTCTGGAAGCTGGAAGCCTCAGATCAAGGTCCATCAGGACAGTTTCTGGGGAGGGCTTTCCTCCTGCTTTGCACACGGCAGCCTTCTTGCTGTGTTTTCATATGGCAGGAGGGAAAGTTCTGGTGTTTCTTCCTCTTTTTATAAGGACAGGAGCCCTAGAAATGCTGGGTTCCACCCTTATAATCTCACTTAACCTTTGTTACCTTCTTATAGGCCCTGTCTTCAGACATGGGATTTAGGGCTTCATCATGCAGAGTTTTGAGGGACACAATTCAGTTCATAGCACTGAAACCAGTCAGTGGGAGAAAGTGGTTATTTTACCCAGCCCGCCGCTGCAGTTAGCAGGCACTGACAGTGCTTTCAAGAGACTTCGTGGGAAAGTTGTTGAGAAAGGAGTGGACCCACAAGGAGGCTGGAGGAGTGAGGCATAGACAAGTCACAGGGGCCCTGCAGCTGAGGCCTCTGAACAGGAGAGGCGTGGGTTTCTGGGAGATCCCTCTGGCTGCAGCGTGGGAGAGAGTATTGGCGAGAGAGGCCTGGAGGCAGGGAGAGCACTTAGGAGGCTCTGGCCCTGGTAGGTTAACACTTGGGGCCAGAAGGGTTGTATAAAAACGAAAAATATTTTGAAGTTAAAATAATTGCTGCCTGATTTGATTTGGGGGAAAGAGTGACTACAGTGGAAGCATCTGGGGAATGGTTGGGCTTGCATGGAGGCTATTCCTCTATTCAGGCTTTTAAGGGAGTGGAAGGCAGCTTTGGATGCTCCTTTGGAGGTAATAAGGTCTCCCTTGTCCTTGACTTCCTGAACTCTTCCACCATTTTCCCACAGTAAAATCCAGTTAGTGACAAGTTAGAGCAAACCTGGGTATGAAGAAAAGGGGGTTCTCTGGGCTGAAGGTGGTAGAACCCTACTGTGTTTTGACTGCCCAGTTGTCCAAATCACCTCTGGTAGAGCCAAGGTTTCCTTTGGGAAACAAATTCTCCTCTGCACTCTGTACAGTCTTGTTAAGTCTGTCAGTCATCTTAAGCCAATGCAGTTGTCTTTGTTTGGGTCACTTCATTCGATGCCAATCAGATTCACGAGACTCTTGAACAGCTTGATACTGGGACAGAAAATGTCCTGAGAGATGGATCCATAGCACATGACCTATTCTCTTTTATTTTAGGAGTTACCTTAAATACTTTTGGCAAATTCTGGTTTGGTTTCTCATTAACATCCTTGGTCTCTGTTACTTGCACCTAGGGAATGCTAGCTGATGCCCAGAAGAGGTCAAGAAAGGCCTGAAATCCCACAACTGCCTGTGTTGGGCCCACTTGGACTGCAGGAGGCAACTTGAGTCCTGCAGTCCTGTCCTGGCCATCCCATGCCCTGTGCAGGCCCTTCTGCCCATCTCTGGCAGTGAGTTAGGTATGTTGCTTCAGGTTGAAGTCATTGTCCCTCTACCCAAGGCTCAGCCCACAATGCTGTGGAAATCGCCTCAGCTGCCTTGTCCAGCTGTCGGGCTGTGAGGAGGAGGGGTCATAGGCAAGACCGTCCACAGAGCTTTTCCTAGTGAGGGCATGGAAAGGACAGCAGAGGCTCTGACTACCAAAGAGCAAGTGAAAATGGAGAGCCATAAAGTGAGGGACGACAGATGGAGGTGGCCTCAGGTGAGCTTTGCCAACTTGACATTAGCTTTCTCCACATTTTTTTTAAAGGTACCATTTCCCAGGTCCTGCTGCCAGTACTTTCTGAAATGGCAGGCCCGGGTGCCAGGGCGAGCTGGAAAGCCAGCCAGCCTGGGCCACCAGTGCCAGAAGATCACAGACACAGCCACTCAGAGCAGCTTGCCGGAGGGTTCAGTGCCTTTTCTTTTCTGCCAAATTGACGTGGTCATTAAGGGAATCTTCCAGGCCTCGCGTGGTCCAGGTGCAGGCGCAGAGAGGCAGACCCAGTCCGGAACCCTAAAGCTGGCCTCTGGCAATGGTTTGGGGGCTTTAATGAATAGCCATCCTTGTCACATCCAGGCAGGCCTGTAGCCACCAAAGAATTTCAGCTCTCTTAGCGCCTTTGGCAGCCAGCAGTGATTGCAGAACATCTGTTCGTAGTTGGATCAGGACACACTTCTTTCCGTCTTTGTAGTCCTTTGAGCTTTCTTGAAACAAAGAAGCTTCTCTCCTCCTTCCTCATCTGCAGCCCCCTTCTAAAAGTCAGCTGTCAAAGGGCATTAATACACAGGTGTTTGTGTTTTATATTTCTACAAATAAATGGCAAAGTCAGTGGTAACAATAACATAAGAATTGCACAGAGCAGGCATTCCCTGTGTGTCATGTGTCACATAGCATACCTGATCTGAATGTCAGGCAAATGACGGCCTTAACTGTAAATTTACTTTATCATTTATTGAGCACCTATGATGTTCTAGGCATTGTGCTAGGTGCTACCCAGGAAGCCCTCAAGGAACGGATAGTGTAATAGGAATCAAGGACAAGGTCATAAATAACTGTATCTCAAGGTCTAAAGTTTAGTTTGGCTTTAGCTCAGAGCACCAGTGTTACGATGGGAAGGGCTGGTTTAAAATTATTCATATTCCACAGTAAGATGTTCTATGCTATCAGGAGACGGTGTGGCCACCCCTGGGTATTTATCAAACATCTCCCTGAATGGTCAGCCCTCCTTGTAGGTAAGCCCATGGCTTTCCATCTATTGGGGAAGGCAGAGAGAGACTCACCTTTGACCTGATGTCTCAGAAGGAAATGTTCACGGATTGAAGACTGGTTAGCTCAGGCAAACTCAGGGGTTTTCAGGGTTTGTTTTAGGGCTCCTGTGGGTCACAGTTCAGGAAGAGAGACGTTTACTCATCATTTCATGTTCTTCCATACTTTCTGAGTTTTGCTAAATACCCTTAAATCTTTAGTGCCTGATACCAATTGTCTCTGAGTCAAATTGTCAATGGTTTACACGATGGTGTTCAATGTAGCAATTTTTAATGGTGTTCTACAAAGAGCACTGAGAATTCTGGGTCCTCCAGAGAGGAACCTGTTTTACTGTGAGTGCATTGCTGGGCTAGGCAGGTCGGATGTGCTTCTGATATCTGAAAAAAAAGAAAAAACCCATAAGAGGGACAGAAACATATAATAGCAGTTTGGTTTTCCTTCTCTATGATAAGCAGCCTTTAAAAATATACATTCCTCTACTAGTGGTGCTAGGAACCTCCTTTCCTACGGGAACACCTCTGCCAGCCACCTTCCCGGCTGGACAGGGGGACTATTCCACCTTCTTTATGCCATCCTTATCCTGAAACAGAAAAGACCCCATAGGACAAGAGGGGATGTGTTAGGTTTCCTTAAGCTCAGACTGGTATGTAGTTCCATTAGTTTTGCTGAAAAGTTTGTATCAGGTTTTATCTATTAGGTCTAGGACCTCTTCCCAGAAGAAGCCTGCCATTTTCAGAAGGGGTTGAATATATTTACCCTTCCCATGGTCTTCACAGCAGTACCTTCATCCTCCCAAAGTAAAATATGTGTCTAATCAAGACAAGTACAGGGTTGGATAGGAGTTCAGCAGCATAAAGATAAATGCAGAATCATAAGAACACCATCCTCTCCAGAGCTGTTATTGGCCAGGCTGGGGAAACTGGCACAGGCCCATTGAATCCAGACTGTACCAGTTATGGGGCCCTGAATAACTCATTTACTTAACCTGTCTGAGTCTTGCTTTCTTCATTGTTAAAATAAGAATTGAAATACCTGCCTTGCAAGATTATTGTGAAGATTTGAAGTATTTAAATTAATCCACAGTAAAAGATATGAAGGCTATGTTAACCAGTTGGATGAAAGTATTTCAAATTGTATACAGAAACAGTACACTGTACCCCATGATAGTATTAATGTACACTGCTATGATTTAATAAAAAAAATTTTCAAAAATAAATTAATTAATCCACAGTGACATTACATGTTGATGACACATTAAGCAGTATGTCAGGTGCCAAGAGAGGCTTCAAATATTAATGCACCATAGCCTTTGCCCTATAGGGACTCAAGTTTAGAAGAAGAGGTAAAAGATTTAACAAATGCATTAAATCAGGTGATGAATACAATAATAAAATCGTCACCAAGTTTGCTGATGTTACGAAAATAGGAGTGAAACTCAGAATTAAGAAATTACTACATGGAAAGTTTTTGTAAGTAAGATGATTTCTTTTTGAAGAATTGCTGATTTTATTTTATCAGTTCATGTAGTAAACAATTTAGATGCCTCGTATGGGTCAGAAAATCAAGAGAGGATCTCTGTCCCTTTCCCCCTTCCCACTGCCTCCGCCTTGGTTGAAGGAAGCACTGTCTATGGGCTCGCCACCTACAGCAGCCCCTGCTAATCCAGTTGTCTGTTAATTGATTGTTGATGTCAGTAATAGTCCCTCACATCTGTACCGGGTTTCACACATTTACAAACTCTTTTCGCAGATGTCATCTGAATTGGTTTTGGCTACAACCAAATGAGATGTGGAAAGAACAGAAGTGATTATCTTTACTTTAAAGGAAATGAAGGCTTTAAAGGTCAAGTGACTTGTTTAGGGTCAAACTCAAATTCAGACTCATCCTTTCTGGGCCCAAGCCCAGGACTTCCCAGTACTGGACTCTTCAGTAATATTATGGCTTCTTGTCCCTCAATATAATCGACAAGTTTGTTGGTTGTTAGTGCTCAGGAGAAGCATCTGTTTGACTAGAGATTTTTTGACACTCTCAGTCACCCTTGCCAAACCTGAGATTAATTAGGGAGTGCACCTCAAGTCCTCTCCTGTTCCAGAGGCCTCCTGGGTCAAGCTCGTCTTGTTGGAATGGAAACAGCTTCCCCAGCTGGAGGGAGGTTCTGGGTGAAATCCCTGGCAGACAGGGTTTTTCCTTGCTCATGGTCCTAGAGGGCCTGGGGAGGGGCAGACTGAGGTCTAGGAGTACAGGAGTGTGCCAGGCACGCTGTGCATCAAGAGGGCTGCTACCCGGTGTCTGGATGCCTTCCTTCCCCAGTGTTAGAGTCATGGTCTTCTGAGTAGCACGTGCTTCTGCTTCATTAATCTCACAGTTTCTCACAGGTTCATGCATTCATTTACCCATTAACTCAACATAAATGAAGCACTGTATAGACGTTGGGGATGCGAGTAAGAGTGAGTAATGGTCTGAGGACTATATTTGCAGGGATCACTTTACTGTTCATTGCTAGAGAAGTTTCTCTGAAGGAGAAGAGGGAAAAAAAAATGAATAAGAGATAGTCCCTGTCTCTTCTTTCCTTCTCTCTGCAGACTTGTACTGGTCACGTCAACCCTTTACATGTTGCACTGACACTGCCCCCTGCCAACCCAGTCCCAAGGGAATGCCACACTCACAGCCCATCTGCCAAGGTGGCAAAATGTGGTATGATGTGACCGTCCCTTGCCATGCAGGCTGATGGGACCAGGGTTGGGCACCTCACTCAGAGCAGATATCCACCTGGCTTACTCTTAATATGGCCTGCTGGGAAAATATGAGCTATGTCTATTAGATCCGGGCTCCCGGAAATTTGACTCGGAACTGAAGTAGTGGTGGAGGCAGTCCAGGAACATAAGTGGTAGGGCTTAATGACTTGAGGTTGTGTTGGGCCCAGACCTGGCTAAAGGGATGGGGAGGAAGAAACTGTGATTAGAGTGCAAAGGATACAGTGGTGAGCAAATAGATAAAATATCTCTCCTCATGGACCAAAAATCTTTCACAGTGCTTGTGTGGACACAAGGCCTTCTAGGTCTTGTCCATTCACCAGCTTCCTGGCCTCAAAATGCACTCTAAGAGTTTTGCCATTTGCAGCCCCACGTGTGATTCCTGACCTGGCAGCATACTTGCCATCACAGTGCCTCTGTGTAGAATGAGCTTTCTCTGCCTCTCAACACTTGCTCAACAGCAAGGCTCAGCACAACCACCACCAACCCCAGGTTCTTCTCCTTGCCTGACTGAGGCCTTATCCCCCAGCCCAGTCAAAGTGGGAAACACTTCTATGTGTTCATATAATGCCCTGTACACATGCCCTTACAACACTATCCTTTACACTTGTTCATTCATGTATTCATCTATGCACTAACATTTTTTTTTTTAAAGTACCACCTCTGAGTTAGGGGCAATGGAATAAGACATGGCTCTTTCCCATTTTTTTTAAAAATTAAATCATAGCTGTGTACATTAATGCAGTCACAGGGTACAATGTGCTGGTTCCATACACAATCTGAAATATTTTCATCAAACTGGTCAACATAGCCTTCATGTCATTTTCTTAGTTATTATGTTAAGACATTTATATTCTACATTTAGAAATATTAGAATATTCTACATTCATATGTACCCTTGTAAGATGAACCATAGGCGTGGTCCCACCAATCACCCTCCCACCACCATCCTCCCCCCTCCCTTCTCCTCCCTCTCCCTTTTCCCCATATTCTTGGGCTATAATTGGCTTTCATATGAAAGCTATAAATTGGTTTCATAGTAGGGCTGAGTACATTGGATACTTTTTCTTTCATTCTTGAGATACTTCGCTATGAAGAATATTTTCCAGTCTTCCCCATCTTTTAAGAGAAGCCATGTAGGATTGAGAACATATATTCAGTGTTAAAGGGATTGAGATCTTTGTAACTGTTGGCTCCTCATTGCCCTTCTCACAAAAATATGCTTTTATTGCAGGCAAGGACTATGTCTCTGCCTCCTCAGTACAAAACTGTTTAATGTATAAATACGAGGAGACCTGTCTAAAACTGCTGACTTTTTGTTGGAGTAGCAGGGATACTGTTTTGAAAATACTTTCGAGTTGTTTTCTTGTCTTGGAAATTCTCTTTATTTCTCTTTGGTCTTTCCAGCATCATCTCCCCAGGGAAGGGGAGGGTAAATCCCACTTAGAGAGGGAGGAGGACATGGCCGAGATGCAGGTCCTAGTAAAGAGGAAGAGGAACAAAGGAGCCTTTCTGGGAAGGAAAGAGGATGAAAGGCAAAAGGTCAGACCTGAGTGTTCTCAAGTCTCCCTTTACTTGGGGTGCTGTTCAGGGGAGAACACCCAGATCAGCTCAGGGACATCTAAGAGCATAGTCATCCCTTATGGCTGGAAAGACTATATGTCTTTCAGAAGACCTGTGGTCAGCCAGCCCTACTTTCTCCCTGATGCTGGGAAATATAAATGACTGAGGGGCATCCAGCACTTCCTGTGGCTCTTGCCAATGGTGAATGGTCAGGGCCACAAAGTCCTAGTGGTTTCCAAGAACAGTGGTGGACTGCAAGGAGCTTGGGTTAGGACAAGAATGTGGTTCACAGATAGAGAGAAACAGCAAGGTTCGTGGGGTTGTGGTCATAAGCTGTGGGCTCCTGCACACTGTCAAAACACACCAACAATAAACAAGTGGATCAGCTGCATTTGAGTTCCATGATGGTCAAGGAAAGACGAGATGAGTCACACTGAAGGTGAACCTAAAAGGTGAGTTACTACTTTAAAACCTCAGAGGAGTCTGTTTAGCCCCAGGGGAATTATCTGCTCACTTTTTAGATCCAAGTGTACAGGGTCCTATGATTGGGCCAAACTGTATTGTATGTTCCCACTCTGTGGCCAGTGGAGTTGAACTTCTTCTAGAAGACAACGTATGTTTGGGGGCGAAGGAGATTGAGCAGACAAATATTTTAGAAATAAAAATAGTGGATCCCTGTGGTTGTCTGCTGCATTTGGTTGTTTGACACAGCTGCATATCTGTCACGTGTGTTCCCTTGAAACCATCCTCTGGTCTGATATGTGGTCAGTTATTTCATACTCATACAGCTCGGCGAGATTCATCTTTGCTCAGGGCAGCTCTAGACCTCCTATTCTACACTAGTTTACTTCCATAAAAGATCTGGGATGTACGGAGGTGGGCTTAATGCATTCAAAGGAATAGTCTGGCATGGCAAGATGGTGGGTTACTAACAGAGATATTTCCAATTAATCATCCTCACTTCTCAGATGGGAAGAGGGCAGAGAGCCACCCAGAGCATGCTGACACAGGCCTGCTTGCTTACACAGCTTCCATCAGAGGTTCTGTTACATGAGCAGCTGGCAATGAGGAATCTACCCCTCCTCAGTGAGCATACACCTCAGAGTTAAGTGCTTCTGGGTGTGAGAGTCCAGAGGGTCATACCTGAGCACCGCTGTGCGTCTCTGCCACTTACTTGGGTTGCATTCCAGGATCTGTGTGGGAACCTGCAGCTGGGCCTACAAGGGTTTTACCAGAGCTCAGACTTACATCTGAGGTAAATAATTCAGTCAGCTGCTGGATTAACCACACTAAATACAATCCAGGCAGAAGTTTCACAGTTCTCCCTTGCCACCTGGCTGAGGAGCAGCATGATGGTGGACAGAGAAGGGTTAGCCTGCCAAGATCTGTTAGCAACCCGAGGCTCAAGCAAATGGGTTGAGAACTGTGCTAAGCTATAGGCTGAGTGGAAGTGAAGTTGATGCAAATTATATAAGCAACAGAAGGTCAGGTGAAAGACATCCTAGCTCTCAGAGCTGCTTGCCCCTTGGGACAGGCCCCATTAAAACTGTGATATTTCTTTCTCTGCTGCACTGTCTATTCTGGGCTACGCTGTCTTCACCACCAAACTGTAGGGCACCACCATGCATATTGTCTTTTGTCATAGAGGAAATCATATTGATGAATTATGTTTGTCAAAGAAATGTCAAGCTTTTTCTCTCCAATAATAACAAATGATTGTAACTTTCCTCATTCTCCCACTACATCAGCTGGAAATACTTTACTTGAATTCCACCTCTTCAGATCACTACAGCTTTAATTTCTAGGCAGGGGTGCACATTGGAAGAATAAGAGTTGTCTTGAGCCATACATCCTTAACTACACAAACACTAATGACAGCTGATTAGCAAAAAGAAAAATAAAAAGCCCGTGCACACTTTTTGTGATATCCGATACCACAGATAAGCAAAAATGTCCTCATAAAATCAGCATGTGGCCCAGGGGCAACAAGTTGGACATCTCTATTTTAGAGTGTTAGTCCTGCTAGATTCTGTCCAGATTATTTACAAAACATTGCAAATCAGTCATCATACCTGGACCTTTGCTCAGCCTTTGTTATAATCAGACATTAAATTCTCTTTAGTCATTCTGGTTTGACCATTGTCTTGTCTTTCCCTTGCCTGTAACTTTCCATTTTCACTTCCATTAATTTCCATACCTTCAGCTTTCCAGATGTTTGCTTGATAATTTGGCCCATGATAGGTTCTATCATTATTCAAAATATTTGCTGCTCTGCCCTGGGGGAAAATTATACTTCCCCACTGTCTTAGTTCATTTGTGCTGCTTTAACAAAATATCGTAGACTGGGTAATTTATAAAGAATAGAGCTTTAGTTCTCATCATTCTGGAGTCTGGGAGGGGCAAGATCAAGGTGCTGGCAGGTTTGGTGTCTGATGAGTGCTACTCTCTGCTTCCCAAATAGCACCTTGTTGCTGCATCCCCTGGAGGGGAGGAATGCTGTGTCCTCACATGGTGAAAAGCAGGAGGGCGAGTAAGACAAATCCTGTGTGAAGCCTCTTCTTACTGTCATTCATGAGAGAGCTGCCCTCATGGCTAATCACCTTTAAAGTCCCCACCTCTTAATAGCCCACATCAGCCATCAAGTTTCAACACCTGAATTTTGAAGGGAACATATTGAAACCATAGCACTTACCCTATTGATACCAGACTTGGTCATATGGCTTTCTTTGGGCAACAAAATATGACTGGAAGTGGCATGCTCTACTTTGGAGTAGACACTTTTGAGGCTATGTAAGTTCATCATGTTCTCTTCCTCCTTCATCAGAGAACCTTCACTATCTCATAAAAGGGTCATTCCATTAATCAGGCTCCTGGATAAAGCCAAAGTATAGCATTGACACAGCCTACTCAAAGTAGCATGGAACCTGATCAAAATCTCACCTTTATTGTCATAAGCCACTGAATTTTGGAGGACCTTATTCTCTGTGAGAAAACTTAAATCTATCCTAATTAATAACAGGACCATAACATATACTGGGTAGATTTTAGAAACTTTTTATTCTTTTCAAAGCAAAATGATCAACACTTTTATATTATGTGCCCTCGCTGAAAGTTAAGCTATTCCAAGCTTATATGAAACTGTGAGAATTTGTTTTCTTTTTCCTGGGGACCATCATCCCAGCTTATACAGAATTCACTGGGTCTCAGTCAACAGTTATAAAAGCTATTATTTACTCAGATCCTGAATGCCAGGGATGAAGAGCTGAGATTACATAAACCTTAGACAGCAGCCCTGAAAAGTAAATAAAATTATCACCATTTTCTAGGTGAGATAGCTGGAATCCCAAGAGATCCAATAACTCACTCAAGTTTATGAAGATGGTAAGTGCAAACCAGATCCCAAACCAGGTAGGTCTGGATCTTTCTACCATGCCACATGGTAGGAGAAAGAAAGAATAGTTCTCCTGCCAAGATTAGGTACCTTGGGATGAAGAAACAATGTGATTACTTGTTTTGGGGAATCAAGAGTCTCAGTTTGCTTTCTGGGCGTGGCCACTTGCAATGGAACTTGTAGAAAGAGAAATTGATAACAGCAGAGAGATGACTCCGAGACAGCCTGCTGTGCTCTGTGATTGAATGATACGTGTACACATCAGTTTTGCTGTCCAAGCACACTGAGATGGTAAGGCTTGATGGCTCAGTGAGATGCCATTTCCACAGCTGATCATGGTCTTTAGACAGCAGCTGTCTACTTCTTAAACATTTAATAAAGATAGTTAGACTTAGAACTTGGAAAAATAGTCAAGTTTTGTATTTATGTAACCGATAAATATTTTTTAAAAGCTCAACCCCAAATTCCAGATTTTTGCATTGTATTTAGAGGCCGGTTCTCTTGGTGACCTCTCTTTCTATAGGAGAAAACGGAAACTCCCAAACAAATGGCAGTTTGGTCAAATAGGTGTGGCTGTCCCAGCTCTTTGAGCCTATGTATGAGACTCACATGACTCTGTATTTTCTGGACAGAAAAGTCTGCCATCCTTAGCAGGGGGAATGAGGAAGTCCTGAGTGGATTTTCTTGCCCATAGAAGGGGGTGAACTTTGCTTAGGCAGATTTGGGTTAAAACCTAGACTCTGACTTTAAACTCTATAAGCTCTAGCAAAATTATAACTTCTTTGGGCTGCAGGCTCCTCATTTATACTTACCTCATGAAGTGCTGTGGGGAAAAAAAGACAATATATGTCAGGCTCTTGGCATGCACTTTCTGGCATACTCTGGGCACTTAAAGTCTGGGACACTTGCAGGTAAGTCCCAAATAGACTGGCGGGTAGAATGGGAGTTGGCCAGCTGATTGTTGATTATTGAGTTTTTGTTGGAGATCAACCCTCTTGCTCTGATTTAGCAGCATACATCTACTATCTCTGATGTAGAAAGACTTGGATTTTTTTGGTGGGGGAGGGAGTTGCCCTGAAATGATCATAATTCTGAACCAAAATGATAACACTGGTATTGGTGTCAGGTAGTTAGACATGAGTAAGCAAAGTGGATGGCAGATGTGGTTAGGCTATTTTGGCTATTTTGAATTGGCTTGAGTCAGGCTGGCCTGTGCTGTTATGGGAGTGGGGCTAATCAAGACCTTGCAGGTGGGTTGTTTGGGGGAACTGGTTGTTTGTAGGAACCGATTAATGTCCAAGGGACTTTCTGTTATGGACAGATAGATATGAGTTGTTACAAAAACAACCTGATTAGGACCTTGGGAATCAACTGATACCCCTTCAAAAGTTGTGTATAAAATCCAGCTCTGCCCTCTCCACGATGCCTGCAGTCTCTAGGACGAGGCTTGGCTTGCTTTACAAATTGTTAAAATAAACATTTCCTCTCTTGCTAAAACTTCACTTGCTCTTATTCTCTTCAATTATTTTGGTAACTACCTCAAGTGTCACAACACAGCTTTACTATTTGGGTATTTGTTTTGTGGAAAAAATTTCCTGGAAGTTATTTTATTTTCTTAATATATGTTTGGAATTCATAAATTTTTTTTTAAAAATCAATGACAGTAAATATTTAATATACAGATGCTTTTTGACATGCAATGGGGCCACATCTTGATAAACTCATCCTAAATCAAAAATAATGTTAAGTGGAAACTGTATTTCATGCTGACAACACAGCAGACAGTCCTCAATTTACAAGGTTACATTCACAATTTTCCACTTTATGAAGGTGCAAAAGCAATACTCATTCAGTAGAAACTACATCCCCATCTTTAGTCATAAGGAGCTCCTCGACTTTTCCATCCTGGTAAACCTCTCCTAAAGCAGAATAAGCCTTAAGTCAAACCATTGAAAGTCAGGAATTATTTTGTCTGTTTCCATATATGAAAAATTAATGTTATTAACTTATTGAAAAATCAAGTACAACAAATTCATAAAGACATTACTATTCTGAAACACAATATCACCTGTTCCTGCCCTGTGGTTTGCTTTTGCTTCAGTGGCCACCTGTTCCTCCGACTGTGCTTCCCTTTGAGCTGCTGCCTTTGACGTCACTGGTCTAACAGGACTTCGGTCCTTCCTGCCGTGTTTGGCTGTAGTGAGCAGAGTTCCCGGCCCAGCATATCTGCACTGCAATGAGACCTGGCTGGTAACTCCCAGCTGCCACTCTGTGATCCCTTTCCTTGCTGACCACAAGGAATGTGCCCACCTGCGTCAACACTTCCCCTTCCCAAGCTGGGAGACCTGGCTCCTTCCACAAAGCCCAACTAAGCCCTTAGGTTTTGGAAATGAGGAGAGGGGAGCTGAGTGGTAAAGGGGAGCTGGGAGCACTGGTGGTGAGGGTATCAGTGACAGGGATGAGGGATAGATAAGGGACAGGTGAGTTTAGAAGTGGAGGAAGAGCCAAGTTAACTGATGACCAAAATAACATTATTACATCAATAAAAATATCAGTATTTCAGTTCATAAAATAAAATAGTATATTATACCAAACATCTGAAAATAGGCCATTGTGGATAGATTCCTAGATCCCTAGATCATAGGCTATTGCAATCATTAGATAGATTGCAATTTTTAACTGATAAACATAGTATTTTATACAGTGGGATAATCTACAGATACCTAATCCAGCTATGGTTCCTAGTTTTCTCCCCTTTGAACTTTAGGGTTCTGGACTGATCCAGACTGTAGCCTGGAGGGAGATAAGCTAACTAGGGGAAGGGGAAAGTGGCAGAGAGGGGAGGTGTTGCTGAGGACATGGCCCAGAGAACCCTGCACAGAACTGAGGGTAGCAGAGCAGCCCTTACAGCGTTTAGGTTTCCCCAGGGTTGTGTCTGGCAGTGCTCTTGTGTCAGCACAGAACAAAAATATAGTTAAAGGGGAGTAGGAACTTTTTTAGAGATGGGGTCTTGCTCTGTTGTCCAGGCTGAAGTACAGGAGCACAATCATAGCTCACTGCAGCCTGGAACTACTCCTGGGCTCACATGATCCTTCCTCCTCAGCTCCCGGGTAGCTGGAATTACAGAATCAGTTTGGAGCAGGTAACTTTTCTGATGGCAGGTTTCCCCAAGGCAGGTGCTTCTGCTTCTTGGCAACCCATTCCTGGAAGGGCCGATGGACTTGCTGTCTGGGAATGACTCTGCCCCCTTGGTGAAATCGGCCCAGCCAGGACTGGTAATGCCTTGTGATTGTTTCCTAGTTTGATTAGTTTCCTGGAAGTTGAAACTCGTTTCTCTGAGAATGTTTCCCTTTAATTATTGTGCTTTCCAGAGACCCAGGCTTCAACTTTACCCAGCATGAAACAATTTGGATACAGGCCACAGAGAGGACTCCAACCGCGTGTAGAAAGACTCCAATTCCCTGAAATGATATGTTTCTCTTCTCATTACCACTATTCCCACTCATGCCTGTGACATGAATTTGAAATTCCCTGTTCGTACAAAGATTGCACACTGTTTCAAGCCATCACAACAATGGGTAAAAAGCATTTAAGCTGCCTCTTTTAGTGGAACAGACAAAGCTATACTAAGCCTCGCTGCAATTAGTTTAGAATGTTTTTTGTCACTACACAGCCTGCCATACACTAAACCAAGATGAAATGACATTCCAGCTGACTCTGTGACTCTGTGCATGTATGTTTAGGCACCTACTTAAAACATAACCACAGGCCAACATGTCTCCACAGAAGCACATGGATGTCATTAGCACACTCGCATTTCAGGTTAGGAGGAAATGCAGCAGTTAACCACCCGAAGACTCAGTCAACAAAAGAAGAGGATCATAAAATTTTACGACTGTGGGACAGAAGATCGCAAATGAAGGTTCCACTAAAAAAATTAGGAACTAAGTTATGTTGCATATTTGAGTGGTTTTGTCACAGAGTGGGTTAGTAAAATTTAGTTTATTACCTTTAACTCGAAGATTCCATTTCCACCAAAAAATGGAGTAAGAATTGGAAGAACATCAGCTGTTGTATCTCTGATCCCGATTTCATTGTAGTCATGCAATGCAAACAGGATTTCTCACAGGCTTTCAGTTTCACTAAACAATCATTACTATCACTGGTATTTTTAATTGGTGCTGTTAGTCTTTGGTCCACAGTAAAGATGACCATCACTAAGATGGCAGGCCATCGGTTTCTCTTTTGACCAAGTGCCCCACCAGGCTCAACTTAATGGAGCAACCCCATTCAGGTACGGGAAAGACTAAAGTACCTCAACCTTTAATTCTAAATTTAGTTCCTCTGGTTATCAAGCTGACATCCAGAAATCCTGAATGAAACCAAATGCTTTGGGAGACAGTATCTGTTGGCTTAAATTAAAGCTTGCTCTCTTGAGGGCTGTAGACACCACAAACAAAGCCTCCTCTACTGTGTTTAGCTACTGTATTCAATGTACTCAGTAACTCTTAATGTTCCTAGGGTTTCCTAAATGGCCTAGAAATAAAGCTAACAGAAGAGGGCCATATATTTCACTTAACTAACTTAACAGCATACCCAAAGTTATTTCTTTTCAAATAGCTCATGAAAGGACTTGGTCAGAATTTTGGTGGCAATAGAAACACTTGAACATGAATCCATCAACTGCCCTTTAAGTCTCCAGACTTTGAGTACATTAAGAATCAAACACCACCCTGGATGCTATAACCTTTACAGGTCTGTATTTCTTCTCCAAAAAATAAAAAGAACAAAGTTGCCACTCTTCCCTGACAACTAGAGGAAAACTCAGGAGAAACTCAACACTCCCTTTCAGTGAAAAATACCTGATGTCATATATTTTGTTTAATAAAGACTAAGCCAATTTAAGAATGTGATCTGTAACTCGCAGTCTTAATTACACCAAGAAAAAGTGAATGAGTTCATTAATGCTGTGAAAAGGAACAGTGACCCTACCTGCCAAGTGGCAAGGTGGAAATAATTAATCTGGTCAATTAAAAAGAAACAGACAATTTAAAATGCAAAGGCTTCCAGGTGGCATGCTGCAGTCTGCTCTCGCCAGCAGCACGCTCTTGCTGTCAATCCTGGGCTTCTCAGTAAGTTTTCTTTGTCCTTTCCTTTTTAAAAATTCTTTTTGCTGTGGCCCAAATCTAATAGAAAAATCTTCCTGAGCTATAAAGCATGACATGTTTCTTTATGTCTTAGGATCTAAAACATTTACTTACTCTAACAACATATTCTAGGAATGTTTCAGGGGGTGGCCGAGTGCCTACTACCATAACCAGGATTCTTTTCTCTCTTTGTAGGAGTCTGTTATATCTTACTTTCCCTTCAAAATTGTTTGCCTTTTCTGGGGGTTTTAATAATATTTTTTAAAGTGCTCAAGCCTGAGCCATACCGTCTGGCTTATCTAATCCCATTTATGATCCTATAACCTTGAAGCTTGCCATGGCCTGGCTGTCAGCACCAGATTCTATATACATAGGGTAGTCTGTTTGCGCCATGGAACAGGAAATTAGTCAAACGGTTACTTTTCTACAAATGTTCATAATTCCTCTTGACGTTTATAAGCCAGTAGTAGTTGTTAGGCATAGAATGATCCCCAAACACCTTGGGGAGCAGCCAGTGGTCATCTACACGGATGCCCAGGGCAGGTCTTACGTGCAGGGTGGCAGCGTTGCTGTCCCATCACCACAAAAGCCTGCATGCCAGTCACCCACTGCCTACCCGCTCTGGTCCTGCAGAAGGGAAAGAGAATTACAAGGGAAAGAGAACGCGTTAGTGCCTTAATCCTTTTCAGCTGGTCCAAGCTCAGTCCCAGGACAAATATTAATATCCTTTTCATTTTAACCACAGCAAAGCTTTAAAAAAGCAGTGTTCAAATTTTTCAATCTGCTCAGAGGAAGACTGTTTTTATGGTGAGAGTCTGGCTGTAACTTTCTGGTTGCTAAGGAGGAAAAAAAATCTCATCTAAAAAAACAAACGCTGCCGTGATGAAGTGTGAGCTGAAAGTCTCTATTTCCTAGGTGTTAGACTTGGCAAGTTGGAAATAGCAAGGGTGGAGAAAAGACGCTTTTTCCGTGATGTGCTCAAACACAGTAGTACATATTGTCAGCTCGGCGGGAGGCGTGCTGTGGCCATATGCGTGTCGCCCAGCGAAATGGAATAAACAGCTGCTGCCAGGAATCCAATTCCTGGCAAGGAGGCAAACCCAAGTCCTCCTGTTTCCAAAATAAAAATCACCAGAGGGATTCCCCTTACTGCAGTTCCAGCCAGTAGTTTTATAAAAGCATAAAACATTGCTGTATTGTGGTTTATAATAATCCCTTACATTTGTAAAGCATTTTACAGTTTACAAAGTGCTTTACATACATTATCTCATTTGAGCCTCATAAAAGCCCTGGAGAGTACTAAGCACAGATACTGTGATTCTCTTTTCACAGATGGAAAAAGGAAGGTTCAGAAAATGAAATGGCTAGTGAGGCCCCAGCCCACAGCTGTCCGGGAAGAGACCTCCTGAGGCTCTGCTGGGTGCGGGGGCCTCGGGGACCCAGTAAAAGGTGGGAGCACAACTTCATTCCTCTTTCTTTCCTGTGTGCCATCACCGGCTTGTCCTGCCAAAGGTCTTCTCTCACACTTTTTGAAGCAGCCAGGGAGGAAAGCAGCTTGGAAGGGAGCAAGCGGCGGGGGAAGGTACGGAGTCGACTGAATGATTTGGTTTGCCCTTGATGGCAGTTAGAGCCGCTGGTTCGTTTTCTGCACGTACTGCAGAGATCAGCCAAGGTCACTTCAGAACTGCACGGCAGAGCAACTGGTATAATTCAATTGTTCTTAGACAATGCCACCTTTGTATAGACTTAGCCGAAAACGGTCTTTTCTCCTGGAGCTACTGGGCTGGTGCTTGTGTAGAGGCAGATTTACAGAAAGGATCTAAAGAGTCTTTTATTATATTCAGAAATTCTCTCTGACCATAGGAACTGGTGAGATACTGATGCAGAATTGTCCTACCCCGTGAGATCAGGAACATTGTAGTGGGGGCTGTGTGGTGCCGTCATGAGCTGCTTTATAAAATTCTGAAATAGGGAACCACATTCTGGTAGAGACTCAGAGACTTCACTGGCCTGTACCCGGTTACCTGATCAGGTCTCGTGGGTCGGCCCCCACGCCTGGGGATTTCCCCTCTTTGGTTCTAGCCACACAATCTGGCAGTATAATCCAGTGGTGAGAGTACAGATGCTGGAACCACAGTCCCAGTGCTCTGTGCTGGCCAGCTGGGTGAGCGAGTTCACTTAGGCTTTCTGTGGTGTTAGCAGTGGGCCTCGCCTGAAACATGGCTATTAATAAAACCCGTTTCCTAGGGCTGCTGTAAGAATGAAATGGGGTGTTACTTGTAAAGTGCTTAGAGCAGTGCCTGGTGTGAGGCCAGTGCTCTGTTGGGCTTTGCCACCTGCAGTCAGGCAGTCCTCTTGCTGCTGCCCGACAGTACCCAGTCATGAGGGGTGACACCTCCCTTTCCCGTGTCATCTTTAACCCAGACACACCTTCCTAGCATCCCTTAGGGAGACCCAACACCAGAAGCACTTGGCCTCATGTGGTCTAGTCACTGGTCTCTCCCTGCTGCAGAGCAACCAGGCTTTTCAGGAACATAGCACATTTTGGTTGAGCATCTTTACATTGTTGATGTCAAGGCAAAAATTGCACCAAAGTTGAGCAGGCAAGAAAGACTTTATCGAAGGCTGTTGCAATAGAGGAAAGAGGCCAGAAGTCAGTCTGAATTCTATTCTCCTGAAACAAAGGGTGGTGGAGTTTTGAAGCACTGGGGTGAGAGGGCGATTGTGGGTCACCTGTGTTTGCTAAATGGTTTTACCTGATGGAAAGTAAACTCCTCATGGCTTTATAAAAGGTGGTAGTTTTACAACTTTGAACAAGGTACCTACTGAAGTTAGGCTCCTATCGTCCCACGAGATACGTTATGGGGCTCAAATGATGGAAGGATGTTATATTCTTTGAGGATTACATTCCAATGACATGGCTTCCGGGTCCTTGAGAAAGACATTCCTTGGTTGTAAAACTGGCAAGAAATTATAAAATCATTTTTTTTATATATATCACAAAAGGGTAGAGGATAAGTTTACAATGAAAAGTTTTCCAAAGAAAATTCCCTAAGGAAAGAGAGGTCAAGGCCTAGAGTCAGGAAGGCTGTCTGAAGTTTCATCACACTGAGGGAAACCTTAAGGTGTCTTGATCGATGATGTTTTAGAAATTATGGTGATTTGATGTATAAGGCCCCTCCCAGCATTCCTTTTGAAGGTTAACACAAACAGGGCAGTGTCCCTCCTGGGCCAGTGGCCCCGTTTCGTTTGGTTTCCCGAATGTCCAGACTCAGCCCTTGTTTCAGAGGGCAGCTAATGCTCACTGGCTGAGGAAAGAGACAGCCTCATTTTACTTTCTGCCTTGGTCCCTCTGAGTCCTGGTCCACTTGATAAGGAGATGCCTCTCCCCGGGACCAGAGATTGACACCCTACCCCTGAGTCCATCCAAGGCTCTGGAAAGAACTGTGTAGCGCAGGAAAAGTCAAAACTTTAGCTAATTTGAACTTCACCTTGTACCTCGAATAGGATGCACTTTAGCAACACAGGCCTTCTCTCAGGAAGAAGACCCATTTGTGGATCTCCACTCCCAACCTAGGCCACACCTAGTGCAGCAGCCCTCACAGGCATGCCTGCTTCCTGCAGGAAAACTCCACTTCCAAACGTCCCTAGGCATTTGCTTTGCAAAAGCCTTCAAAATGGTTAGTGTTGGCCACTGCTGTTTAAACTTTGCCAAACATTGAAGGAGGAGGGGACTTCTTATTTCATGGAGAAGGGGGGGTCTGAAGTCTACTGGTCAGATTTCTTTTTCTTTTCTTTCTTTCTTTTTTTGTTTTTAGTGTGTGGAACTGAGTTTCTGTTTCC
>NW_003852443.1:8821535-8841903 GCF_000181295.1 Otolemur garnettii | reverse complement strand
AAAAAAAAAAAAAAAAAAAAAAGAAATATTAAGTTAAAATAATATTGAAAAATTCCTTTTTTCACTCAGAGAATATGAAACCTGGAACGTAGTGAAAATCATCTAGTTTAGTCAGGAATTTTATTTAGGCTTCTTTCAGACATCACAAATCCCACTTGTACATTATTTTGCAATAATCATTTGGACTTACAAGTTATTCCAAAGTCAGAAATCTTCTCAAGGAAAATTTTAAGCTATTACAGCAATGTTTCCACCAGTAAAATAAATGGCAAGGATTTTCTTGGCTTTTAAAGAGAAAAATCCTGTTTACCTGGTATCAAAAACTTTCAGGGCCAGGTATGGTGGCTCATGCCTATAGTCTAAATACTTTGAGAGGCCAGGAATTTGAGACCATCCTGGGAAATGTAGCGAGACCCCATTGTTTATAAAAAAAATTAAAAATGAACCTACCATGGTGGTATGCACTTGTAGTCCCAGCTAATCAAAGGCTGAAGCAGGGGGATCACTTGAGTCCAAGAGTTCAGGGCTTCAGTGAGCTAATGTTGATGTCACTGTATTCTAGCCTGGGCAACTTAGTCAGTCCCTATTACTAAAAAAACATTCTTTAGGCAAGAAATTGTACTAAACAATCAAGTATAAAACTTGACTATAAAAGTTTTCTTATACTAGAAAACCAAAACACAGAGATTATCAGTATTTCTACTGTCTCCCTTGTTGCAGGGGTCTTTTGAGTCTTTGATGGTTGGTCAGTACCAGTAACAATCAACAATTACCTGAAAATCCTAAAACATCTGAAATACATGCATACTAAATATTCCAAGATAGTTTTAAGTGACTCTAAACTTAGTCTACATAAATTGTAACATAAACCCTATACCTATTATATATGCTCCATATTGGCATTCTTTAGTTTCCTATTCTTTCTGTAACTCTGCACCTTTCTGATATTATAGCCATAGCAGCTTACTTATTTAACATGCTTAGTTTGTGCCTTTTGTTTTCAAACATGCTTGGGAATTAATGGAACCAGGCAAGAGGTTAGAAGGTGAGCACTGTTGTGCCCTATTCCTGACAGTTTGAATGTCTTATGGTTGCCCCTGTTTATCTTCTACTTCCCATTTTCAATGGAAGTAAGATAATCTTTAATTTAAAAAAGAAAACTAATAATCCAAATAATTTCAAGCTATTGGTTTAAGTCTCTATTGCTTCAATATTTTAAGTGCATATATAAAATTACTAGTTAATTACAACACTGTAAATATTCAGTCATGCATTAGATTAATACTCTAAAATCATAGTTATGGGCCTGCCACTATTGCTTGCACTTTCAACCAGACCCAGTTTTAGTTTAACAAACATGCAAAGTAAAATCCTAGATTCAGAAGAGTATGGGAAATAACAAGGATACATGCAAAGTTTCAACTGAATGTTTCGGTTCCTTAAAATGAAGGCAGATGTTCCCTATCTATCACAATCCTGCTTCAGAACAAGCCATAAACAAAAATGTTTAAATTAGGACCCCTAATCAATTTTAAAAAGCTTATTTGGAAATCCTGCCCTTTTGAGAATAATGTAAAAGCTCTGGGAAAAGAAAGATAACTGAGAGATGTACAGTCTTATAGTACAGTTAACTTTTGACCATTTATTGACAGCTGTATCATAGAAGAGCACAGGTAGTATAGGCAGATGAAGATGCTCTTAGGTAGAATGGTTTCTTTTCTGATTCACATTAATAAGCATCACCTACACAGTTCCCTGGGGAAAAGATGAT
Organism: Otolemur garnettii; assembly: GCF_000181295.1. NCBI lineage: Eukaryota > Metazoa > Chordata > Mammalia > Primates > Galagidae > Otolemur > Otolemur garnettii. Next base: position 8,840,132 of record NW_003852443.1, on the reverse strand, counting down.
AAAGAGCAGAGCTAATACAATGTAAACTCAAGCATCAATGCCCTGAAATTTAGCATAGCCCTCAGCTTTTTAAAATTGTTCACCAAGGGATCCTTCCAAATATGGTATAATTAACAGCCAAGCAATGTTCTTAAACTAGAAGCAATTTGCTTGCACCAACAGCACCATGAGAATGTAAACTCTTGGAGGTCAAGGGTCTCTTCATATTTTGCATATCACAGGTACATAGAGAGTAAACATAAGACCACAACTTTGCAAAGAAAATAACTGCATACTTTGAGATTTTGAAAAACTTGTAGCATATTTTAGCATTTAGGACTGTTAACATGGCTGTTATGGGTAATATGTACCCCTGTTCCCATGATCATGCAGTATCTCTAACATCAATTAATGGTACAAGACATTCAAAGAAAAGCTATAATCAACTTAAAATAGCCTTTTCTCTATCTGTTAGAGTTGCCATATATGAATTAAATATTTTCTTAGATCTACACCACTTATCTTTTAGTATTTTTTTCCCCCTCTGGGAGAATGAGGGAACATAGACCAGACCTTCTCTGGGATCTTCAAGGTGCTGAATGGCAAACATGGACATGAGGTGAAAGGGGGTTAAGATGTCACCTTAGTTCTACCATTGTATCCTGACTGAGCTGTGATTCCTCAATCAAAAAAGAAATTAGTTTGCTGGGTTCTCCTTGTTAAAAGTATAAGCAATCATAAGCCATCAGCCACATCTACATTAGACAAGGTTTAGAAAACACACACACACACCCCCCACAAACCTACATACAGTCATCAGCTATTCCCTTTAATCTTCCTTTTTACCTTTAAATCCCAATTCCATAACCACAAGCATTAGGAAAAATCCAGCTATCCATATTTGTTTAAAACACAAAACATACAAACTTTTCTTTTTAAAAAAATGTACAGGAAACCAATGGAAAAAAATGAGACAAATCAGAAAACTATGCCATGTACAGAACAAATGCCTGTTGCTAAAAAGATCATCTTAAGCAAAAACCCAACATGACGGCTTCAGTGGGGTTGTAGGAGCACATGTTTTACAGTTAACCACTAGAAAGGGTTCATCTCAACAGCTCTTATCTTCTGCTTTAGAAAACAAGAGGGTCTTTAACCTTTAGCTACACCAAAGTTGGTATTTCCCACACAATGATATATTCATATACATTCATACCTTTTATATGCTCTTTATCCAGAACATCTTTTTCCTTTTGTGAAACTCTTATTGATTCCAGAGCCCCACAAACTCAAGTAGTACTACTTATTCTATTGTACAACCTTGTTAATGCAATTAACTATATAAGCAAAACTGTTATTGCTACTAAAATTCTATCTCCTGAAAATTAGGAGCTCAGCTTAGTGCCTGTTGCTCAGTGAGTAGGGCGCCAGCCACATACACCAAAGCTGGCAGGTTTCAGTCTGGCCCAGGCCTGCTAAACAACAATGACAACTGCAACAAAAAAAATAGCTGGGCACTGTGGTGGGCACCTGTGGTCCCAGCTACTCGGGAGGCTGAGGCAAGAGAATCACTTAAGCCCAAGAGTTTGACGTTGCTATGAGCTGTGATGCCACAGCACTCTACCAAGGGCAACATAGTGAAACTGTCTCAAAAAAAAAAAAGAAAATTATGAGCTCATTTTATGGCTTTTTTTTTTTTTTTGCAACAGGAAATACCCTTTCCTATATTCTGTGCTATTTTGCATTCATTACCTTTTCAGAGGTATTTTTTTTTTAATCAAATGTTTTGTAGAAATGGATTCTCCCAGGCACTAAACTTCTTGAGTCAAGAGTACAACTACTTTAAGCCTACTATAAGAATTTAAACCCAAGTCCCTAGAGATCTGCTGCCAGAGGCTACTTACTCTAACTTGCTTGTACGGGAGATAATACATTAAAATAGTTTTGCATTTACTATCATATCCACTGTAGAATCTGTCAACAAATCCTGAAGTCAGATCTTTAATATTGAGATTTTAACATCATCTCAGAACACTGCCACTTCCAAGTTCTCAAGGTAGCTTTTAGAGGTAGGAATTCTTTTTCTATAGAAAGCTATCTTATGCTTTCAGAACAAAACAGCTGTCAACAGGAAGTGTAAAACGGGAAAGCTTTCTGAGGCTTTCTACCACAAAGAGACTCTACTATTATAGGCAGCCTAGGTAGGAGCCATCCATCTTCAATTCTCATGAAAAGGTCTAAAATCTCATTAGTGTACAATGCAGCAGATTTGGAAGTAGTAAGAGCCTGCTACAAATAATCTAGGGCACTCTGAATTACTGACAGTGTTTACACAGCATGTTGCAGACTAGAAATGTAAACGGTCTGCAGATTAGAAAAGCACTCACTGAAACAACTAATAGGGCATCTCAGCATGACATGCAATGTGTAAAATAAATTCTTGACATACAAGGAGTAGGAAAAGAATGAACCTGAAAGACATACAATGTGAATACAGTTTAAGAACATGCAAAGTTTAATGGCAAACTAAAAGCAAAGCAGAATCAGGAAAAGGGGTCTCATTTTGAGGTTTCATAAAACAAAAAGGTAGTTTGTTTCCAGCTACCTCATGGAAAGCTGAAATATCCTCAAACACAGTATCTCAAGATTATGACTCCACATTTCTATTTATAAATGAGTCTTATTTGGCCTTAATCTCCTTTCCCCAGGGAGAATATCACAGATTCACATATTTATGAAAAAGTCAAGACTTTCCACTCTTTTTACACTATTTGTTATAATCAACAATTCATCCTTAAGTGTATATTTATTACTAGGCTCATGCACTAACCCCTAACATAGCACTACAATATGCTACCAAGCACTAATGCTTACAAAACTATACACATCTCAAAATGGAAGACATTGGTGATTTTGTTGTTCTTAAACAACTTGTAACATTTGTCCACAAGTATTAAAATATACATATATATATATATATTCCTATTGCACATATCCCGTTTTTGTTGAACTTTTCAAAAGAAAAATGGCCAGCTAACATGGAAAAGCAAGGGAAAGGTAGAAGGCCCAACTATACATTGAGGCATAGTCCTGTCTAAAATTATATCTTTTAACTTCAAGAAGGGGATCAAAATAGACAAGAAAAAAATGTAGATATAGTAAGTAAACACTGGGTAAATACAACTGGAATATACCCATTTTGTTAAATGTCATGATATCAACCATGCAAGATGTAGAAACAATTTGAAAAAGCGTTAAACAGTTGTCTGAACTGAGAAATGAGAAAATATAAAGCAAGCATTTGGAGCTTAGTCTGATTTGTTCAAACAAGCAGGCCACAGCTGGTTTCACTGGTGCTCATAATGCAGGTACCCTATCCCTTGGCTCAATGATCCTACCCCAAAAATTGCCAAAGGACACGGGGAAAATGGGTAACGGACAATTGGAAGGTACAAATTTTCCATGGTAAGATATTCTCAACATACCAGTGGGACCCAGGTATGTGTAGGCTCCATTCTGTCTTGAATAATTCCAAAATCTTAGGAAAACATCAGAGTGGCTTGGAGATTATTTAAAGAAAAACTTAAGTTACTTTTAACCAAAGTTATTTCTACTATGCTACATGACTCAATATTTGACTTTGGTTCAAATAAATTATATCTTATCTACATTATTTTATTATAATTCTTTTTTAATCCCAATTCAAATTGGTTGACCAATCGCACTAATCATTAAGGGTGCTCAACATTTCCCATTTTGGGCCATTTCCATCACTCAAATTTTGGTGAATCTGCCCTAAAAGCACCACTGCATGCGAGGCCCTGAGCAAACAGTCCAGAAAACAGAGATGATCTAACATTATCTATTCTTAATTTCATCTAAGAAGTTCTAAATTCATTCTCTACTCATAAAGGATCATCAAAGTTTTTTTTACTTTTCTTATGTAAAGACCTGGCAATACACATAAATAGTCCTCTGCTGATTTAGAAGCAACAAGTTTCTGCTATAGTCTGTTCATCATATGGTGTAACTGTTAAAGGAGGAAAAGGAAAATCTGTATTTCTTATTGGAACTATTTTTCTTGTTTGAGGTTTCTTTTCCACACCCTGAATCTACAATGGCCCAACCACAAATTTGGGAACATTGCTTCTGAGGCCCCTTCTTTGATGAGAAAATTCAGTCCCAACTAAGGAAAGTACCTGAGTCCCAGCCTTTTCAATATAATATTACCCCTATCACCTAAAATAAGTCAAACATCCAAGTATCCATCCTGGGCCTAAGGAAAAGAGTTATTTATGCTTTTATAAAAAATGGGGCTATAGAATACACCGTAAAGTCAGAGGGAGCCACATTAGGGATTTTTGCCTCTAAGAAGGAATCAAATGGAAAATTCTCTCATTTTTCCTCCTTCTCCCCATTCCTCTATGTCCAAAGTTGAAGACAGGCCATGCTACTGGTCTTCTCACATCTTCTGAACTGAAAAACCACTTACTGCCACTTTTCTTCCAGTCTTAGCAATGTGGAAAACAAAGTCTAAAATGCTATATAAGATTCCACAAAAAAGAATGAAGCAATTGAAGCAGCCTCTCTTCTGAGGAAGGAGAAAAGGTCCATCACTAGACTCAAAACTGTTTTACTATCCTTTCACTAAACCCAAGCATGCACTCACAGGTTAACTGCTGCACAATCTGGTACTTCCTTAGAATAAAAAACATTTTTAGAAATCAAATGTCCAAAGCCTTTTGAGAAGACACCTTCTTTGTCTTGGAGAAAAATCCCTCTTCTGATCCAAAAATGGGGATTTACACATGTAAAACTGTACTTGCACAGACACTGTGAAGGTATGTTTGCATAAGAAATTGATAGTTGGTTTCTATGCTGCTTTTATCACATCGAAGCTTTAATTGTAAAACAGTATCTTTGTTTACTCTTGTAATCAGTTTTAGGATGAGCCAGGATTAGGTATATCATTATGTAACTTTTTAGCGTCTTTCATTTCAAATTAGAATGCATATTTGGAATTTATTCTGCAGTCTCAACTTCTTATCATGATAGTGGCTGAAACTGGAAGACATTTAAAAAACCCTGAAGTCATCCATACTTGCTATTTACTTCGTCTTCTCATTTGGAACAAATAATAAAATATTCACAAATACCACCATCTAAGCACCTGTTTCAAATGAAACATTAGCCTTTAGCTTCCAAAATAATTTCTTTACAATTAAGCAAGCAGCAGCAGAAGACCCATGTCAGTTGCTTCTCTCTTCCTGGAGAAGTAGGCAGGATAAACACGTTTTAGGGGCTTCTCTGTGTAGAATCTGAGAGGTGGAACAAAAAACCTGGTCTTTTCCATTCCAAATCGTGGAGGTAATGTGTAGAGAAGAGATATCCACATTTCAAGAACAGGGAAAGTGGCTGGATAAAAGAAGTCAGATTGCCCGCTATAAGAGACAACACAGAGATACTTTCCAAGTCCTGAGTTTAGCATTTTGTTTTTGAGATGAATACGAAAGCACCTAAAGGTCAAGGAAAATGTTCTTCCTGTGATAAGGAACCTCGCACGGCCGGACAGACGCACTCGGCCTCCTAGGGGCCGGCCCGCCCCGGGCCCAGAGGCCAGTCACCAGCCGCACGCCTCACTCCGCCATCTTCGCTCCTCAGTGTAGTGTTTTCATATACAATTTGAAATAGTTTCATCAAACTGGTTAACATCGACTTTCTGCCATTTACTTAGTTATTGTGTTAAAACATTCATACTCTAGTTCTAGAAAAATTCACTTGTACCCCTGTTAGACAGACCACATAGGTGATCTTTCCAGTCACCCTCCCACCACCAATCCACCCTTCTCCCCTCCCCCACTCTAGATTTATTTTTCAATAATTGCAACAGACTGAGCCATGGGCATGCTCCTCTCTTCATCTCCTATGATGTATCTACCAGTCTCATTCATGACCACATTAATATTCAGGTATATTATTGTTTAAATTGATATTGAGAAGTAGTTTTCAAATGTGCAAGGTCAGTTTCCTCTTCTCTTTTTTCTCCTTCTCCTCTTTTCCCCCTTGAGGCAATAAGCCTCATTTTTGTGTTGGACAATTTTTCTTTTCTGCTCTGCCCTGGGCTGGGAGGCAGCAAGGAGGGGGAAGAAGAAAAAACATCACTGGACTATTTTAGGAGCTGCATTACCCAAGGGCCGTTTGGGTCCTCTTCTGGGTCTTTTGCAGGTGGGAATGGAATAGGGAAGTTACCAGTCCTTACTGTGGCCCATGGCATTTGACTGTAGAAATGTCACAGAATTGTAGTTAAATAGTCTTTTACTTATTGAAAGGAACTGCTTTCAAATGTTAAAGAAAACCATGACATACAGAAGACCAAGTGTTGGAAGTCCAGAGAGGTCTGAGGTCTCCTGTTTGTTTGCCCCTTGTGAGGCCTCTCGAAAGTCAGTGTGGCAGCTCAGAGTGGCAGGAATTCACACTAATCCTTGTCCCAGGTAAAGTTTTCAGAAGGACTCTACCACTTTTAATATTGACTCCAAAAGGGTAGTGTGTTCTGAGAGCACTCATGGTAGAAAGAGCAGGAGACTCTGGAGAAGAGGAAGGGTTGAAAGGCCTGCTGGACGTACATACACGACACTGGCTGTGACCTACGGCTTACAAGAGGGGAAAGGACTAAAGCCCATGGAAAAGGCCCTCAGTCTGTACTACAGAACACAGGGGAAGACTCAGGCTCGACTCACAATAGGCTAAGAGTGCTGAAAGGGTTAAACATGGAGCCCCCATGGAATCTCTGCAGTAATATGAGCAGCCTCACAAAACCGTCCAGCCAAGACCTGCTACGTAATTTTTGAAGCCTGTGCAAAATGTAAATGCAGCGTTCTTTGCTTATAAATAATTAAGAATTTAAAACTAGTGACAGCAGAGAATTAAACCAAGCATGGGGGTCCTTGTGTATGCAGAGCCCCGCGTCTCCAATAGAATTAATCTAAATGTGCAGGGTAGCTCATCACTCTTCTGCATTAAATTTACATGGCAAGAAAGACCCTTGCCCTCTCCCCCAAACAGCTGTGTCAGTGGAAGGGGAAGAAAATGGGGTGGACCTCTCTAGGATCTAGAGTCTTGTCACTCTGTGTTGCAGACTCAGAGTCCCCTGTCCCTCTTCCTTGCTTTCCTTCAAAAGGGGCTGATTCCTTGAAGAGGGGGGCAGGTCTCTACTTTAAGCTATCTTCCAGTATCTGTGCCTGGTCTGGACTTGCCTTTGTTCTGTGAAAAGGTTTTCCTTACACATGATTTCTTTCCCATCTCCCTCCTTCTTAGCAAACACATGCTCTCTAAATGATTCTGGAAAAAAAAAATGTTTTTGGCAAGTTTTGGGGGCTTTTATTAGATATGCACTGTAATTTCAAGCTGTGATTACATGATGTCTGGCTTTCCCTGAACCCAAATTCAATATCCTGAAAAACGGAAAGCTTTATTGCAGGCTGCAGCACACCCAGCAGTGGGGACCCAGAGGGGAGCACTCCCCGGCCTGCTGAGTGCCTGGGCCCCACCTCCTAAATTCTCCAGCTGCCTGTGGCTGGATACTTAATCCACGTTGCCTTCTACATGGACTTTTTCATCTTCTTGAGTTATATATTATGAAATGATTATAAATTTCTTTTTGCAAAAAGACAAATCATTCATGATTCAGCAACCTTAATACTCCAACTGTTTTTACTTTTCCACATTTTCTTTTCATCTGGGCTGGTCTTTAGATTGGTGCATTCATAATGGAGTTATAAATTTTTGTTCTGGTGTGGTCGAATTTTAATCCCTTCTATACTCATAAAGGTAAAACACATTTATAAACTCACAGAAGATGAAGGGACAAAAAAGCAAATGAGAGGCCTTAGAATTGCCTGCAAATGGAAGGGAAGGCAATAACCACTTAGAGGCAGCTGGCCCACGAGAACAGAGCTAAAGTGATCTTGGTGGTTAGCTATTTTACAGAAAAGAAAACGGAAGCTCAGAGGTTAAGGGACCTCCCCACAGTCACAGAGTCCTTAGGGGCAATCAGGACTAAGGCTGTGAATGACTTTTCACATAAACTGAGTAATTTCTCTTTCCACACTAGTGACTGTCTGTGGCACCTAAGTTATTTGAGGGTCTCTCCTTAATGTATGGGAGGAGGGAGTTGGAACAGATGCTTCTGAAGATCTCCCCCAGCTCTAAAACTTTGAATCCAACTAAAAATGAACACAAGTGGACCCCTGCCTTGTCAGCCTGGAATTACCACACATGTAATGAAAAATACTGGTGATGATCAAAACACTATTTCAGCAAGATGTCCTGTGCGGTGGCTAACTAGATTCTTTCAAAAGCTTAAGACTGGATCTCAGACTAAATTGTGACCACACACTCACTGCCAGACTGCCCCATCATGCTTGTGTTGTATAAAATTACTAACTCAGAGAAGAGAGGGAGTGTTAAACCCACAAGTGGAGGGCTGATCCCTCCACTTCACCCTTGAGAGGACTTTTCAAGCAGAGTTGAGGCCCCCTCTACTGGTAGGATTAGTTATCTGCCAAAAAGTGACTAATGCAGGTTTGTGGGAAGCAGAAGGGATCATAGGATCAGAACAGAGTAGAATTGTAAGGAAATGTGGAAAAAAAAATCTAGTCTATAAAGTCACAACTTTTCTAACAGGGAAACAGAGATTTAGCAAGTTGTTTAAAGCTGTTTTCTCGGAAATTTGTTAGGCAACATTCTCCTGAGGAAAATTTCCCCCCGGGGCTGTGAAAAATCCGTATTAAAATGTGAAGCTGGCTTTCTGGAAATAGAAGGCCCTTGACAAATACTTGAGTCAGTAAGAAGTAAAAACATCACACTGTTGTTCAGTGACGAGGAAGGAGGGTTCTCCCCACACCCTCAAGTGGAATTCCGCGTTAATTCCATTAACCAAGGTCCCCTAATTTCTAGTCATTTGGGTGTCACTGACTTCTTGCCATAGCCATGTGCTGTGTGTGTTATTTTTTAATATCTTTCCTTTTAGTAAGACCATTTTTACATGTTGGCCTCACCCTAACCAATGAAATCTATGAGATTTTAGGTTCGATTTGTTAGGTCTATGTGTGTGTGTGAATGTGGGCATATACACAGGATAAAATAAATACGTGGCTATTGAAAAATGTTCCGTGTGTGCCAACTAAATCATTTCAGTTAATTATCTCGTGTGCCTTAGAAAACCCTGAGGTAATGTTTAAGTCACGTAAATATAGTAGCCATAATTCTATCCTTCCTTTCAAGGCAAGTTGTTTCTTGCCCTTCCTTACCTGGTCTTTTCCTAGGGTGACCAGACGTCCCGCTTTTCAAAAATTTGTCCTGCGTCCCGCAGCGTTTTGAAAAAGTCCCGATTTTTGGAAAGAATGCACGAATGGGCAGGAGAACAGGAAGGGAATATACGGTTTTTGGCTGCCATGTGGCTATTTTGCCAGAATATGAGTTATAATGTTAAACTGTAATAATAACAAATAATTGTTGAGAACTGATTATCAAGAACTGCTTGTCAAAGTTTGCATTGTTGTCAGGCCCTGCCCTGCCCCGTCCCCTGCCCCCTGCCCCACCCCTGCACTGTCCCCGGCCATGTTGTCCCACCTTACCGATGTTAACATCTGGTCACCCTATCTTTTCCTCAGCCCTCATCCTCTTTCTGGAAGTCTTCCTTCATCCTTTCCCTACTCTCTCACAGTCATTTTGTGTAGTAGCCATAGTTCCTTTTTCCCAGTGTGCTGAGGAAAGCTTTCCCTCTCTGGTGCCCATTGGGGACTGTGCCTCATTTGACGCTGAGCTCAGGGACACCTTATCAAGCCGACTGGCACTCGGTGGGATGAATAAAACGGCCTTTGTATTCTTGTCTTTTTCTAGGAATTGAGACTTGAGGAATATTGCAAAGGGATGTTATTTCTATTTCATCCTCATGTCAGCTTTCTCTGAGGAAATGGCACATAAACACAGAAAGTCCAGTGTATGAAAACACATTCAATAAATGATTCCTTGAGGACTATAATGGAGGGTCTGTTTTTGTTCCAGCGCTGTGAAAGCTGCAGTACCTGTGGGGGAGCGTGGGGATAAGAAAAAGGCTGCTCTTCATGAAATCTTTGCCCTTATTAAACATGCCTGTGGAATTAATTCAGGTTTTGTTTCTCCAGTCATAAAGGTACCCATTATGCACTTCTTGCTGGATGAATACACTCCATCCCCAGTCACTTCCAACTTGTTACCACTGTGAACCCCCATTTACAGTTGATTATCTGTCCTGAAGCTGATGTGGGAAAGATCAGGTCTGAAACCTCTTATCATTATAATCTGTTTCCTTTGCTTTAACCTATTCTATAATTTCTGTTGACCCTTAATAAAAAGTGAACAAATAGTATTTTGACACAAAATATTTCTATGTTTAAGAAACTTTGGACCTAAAGAGCTCAGAAAGATTTGCTTTAAATGAAAGCTGTTTCATAGCAAGAAGTGCATTATATAAAGTTGGGGAGGAAACTCTTCTTTCAGAAGAAAGAATTTCAGTGGCTACGTGTTCATTTTGGTAGCATTTGCATAGTAGCTTGAGAAACATATGGATTTTTTTTTTTTACAAAATAGCCAATGATAAGCTGAACATGGATGAAAATGAAAGCTACAGCAGCGTGATTCTACATACCTACTTATTCCAAAGAAATTGAAGCATTTTCAATCTTAGCAGCAGCTGATCCTAAAAAGGTTTAAAAAAAACTAATACAAGACTCTGGGACCCATGGGGAGGAATGGGTGCTCTGCATTTACCAGGGCTACCCAGAGAGGTTCTTTCTGATGGCAAACAGATGGAAACCCCACAGAGAAGCAGATTCATGCTGTGACTATCACAGGGCTACCCCTGCTTTGGAAATGACATCAGCCCAGAAATCAGTGCCTGGAATTTCAGATTTCATAGAAGGATTTTGCTTTGTTTTCTTGTAGGCCCAAATATGGCAGGACGAGGCAATAAATTCTGTCTTCAAACCTCTCCTGGTAGATGTTTAAGGAGATTACATTAGTAAATCAACTGTCCCAATCCTCTGATGTGATAAGGACCATCCAGTTTGAATGTGAATTCCTTGCATCCCTCTTTGAGAGAGCTAAAGTAAGCCAACAACACAGAATAAGGTGGGCCTGACAAGTGGAATGAAATGCTGACTGGGATTATTAGGAAGAACTAAAGGGTTTATTTTTTTATGAAGCTTTTCCTGTAACCAGGTTTAAAGCTGAAAAGGGCCAAGGCTGAAATAGTACAATATATAGATTAGTATTTCTCACGGAGAAAAGATTAGGTTGCTTCACTTTAACACTTAGATTTACTCTACATGAATAAATGTTGCTGTTGTTTTCATTTTCATTTTCATTCTTTTATTATTGAGATTTTATTGCAACAACCTTATACGAATGTTGAGGAAATTCTAAAACGGAGGAATATGTTTTTCATGTGAGTCACTTCATGCACTGGTGTTTATCTTGTGCTTTTGCCAAGAAGAAATAAGCAAGCTTTCGACTTAAGTTAGTTCATTTGGGTAGGGCAATTTAATTCTCTACTGAATTCTACATAAGTGCGTGCTCTCCCAATAAATGCATATCTAATCTCATGAGTAGCTGTTGTAATTTCAAAGGACCTGGATACGTGGTTAATACTAATGAAGTCAAGTTTTTAGGTAATAATGTCTTTACAAAGGTCAGTTTTTTTTGTCCTACTCATCTAAGAGGTAATGCTGGGCCTCTGGGAAGACTGGATTACCACAGTGCTTGGGAATATCCATCAAGATACATCACTTCCTGGACAACACTCAAAATATACACCCTATGTATGATGCTAAACAAAAAATTATTCAATGACACTTGTTAAAGAGGGGAAGGCATTCTTTATTCAAGGTGCACATAGGTATAGAGACCATTGAAATGGGATTTTGCAGTAGGGGAGAGAGATTGGGTTCAATTAATTTTTTTTTTTTTGAAGTTTTTGGCTGGGGCCAGGTTTGAAACCACCACCTCTGGTTTACGGGGCCAGTGCCCTTCTCCTTTGAACCATAGGTGCCGCCTATAATTTTTTTTGGACTCTACTTTAATTACACCACGGACAAGTAGGAATTTATAGCCAGGAACGGCAGGGGGAGGGGGGTGTCAACAAATGAAAAATGACAAAGAGGAAGCATCAGGAGTGAGGGGGGATTCTGGTTAAATTGATCTAACAGGATTCTGGCTGTAGGTAGGCCAGGGGGATCAGACATCACCTGGGGATGGTGGAGGATGAGGAACCCAATCACTTATGGAGGGTGATCAGAGATGGAGGAAGAGGGATTCTCAGTAAGCTAACTTAGCTGGATTCTGGTTAAAACTGGACAATGCAGAGACAAACATGGAAATATAAAAGCCGAGGCCTAGCAGGAAAGTTCAGGGGAGATTGAGTCAAGTTTGGTCAGAGAGAGATCTATGTCAGTGGTGAGTGTGGTCTGGGTCCCGTTAGACATGAGCAGCAGGGAAACCTGGCTCGTGCAAGTTTAAACAGTAGGATAGTTTATCATTTCCAGTCTACAGGTGACTCAGCGGTGAATCAGGCACCAGGGGAGGGCCAAGGCATCTCTATTGTTTTTCAAGTTGACCAGCTAATTCTGAAGTAGAGTGAGGACTGACAATTATTAATACCAAGGGAAAAAAGAAGGTAATCTGTTTTTGTTGAAATGTAGTTAAACTAACTCATCGGCCTAGTTACTTTTCCACAATTGCCACTCTTTGTTTAAATTCTATAAGCACTTAGGCCTAACCACTTCTTTGGATCTTTGTGCTTCTTGTGGGGTTCCCAAGCATATGTGAATAACATTCCTATGCTTTTCTCCTCTTAATTTGTCTTCTGTCAGTTTTAGTTGAAGACTGTCAGAGGGAAAAGAAAAATTTTTCCTCTCCTACCATGGCAAATGATACTTATGAGTCTTTGAAGAAAAAAGTATGAAAATAGTCCTAAATGTTGAAAACCTTCTTCAAAGAGTTTCCATGATCAAACTTCATAAATTTTTGCTACTTCATTTAGTATTTTTCAGATTCCTTCTGTGAAGGCCAAAAATTTCTTAAGAATTCTGGAGTGTATGACATTAAAAAAATTTTTTTAAGGTTTCACTGGTTACAAAGCTACATTTGAATAAACCAGAATACCCCAGACTGAATGCCTTTAAAAAATTCAAATTCTGGGTGGCACCTGTGGCTCAAGGAGTAGGGCACTGGTCCCATATACCGGAGGTGGTGGGTTCTGCACTGGCCCCGGCCAAAAATTGCAAAAAAAAAAAAAAAAAAAATTCAAATAGTCAGGTGACACCTGTGGCTCAAGGAGTAGGGTGATGGCCGCATATACCAAGGGTGGTGAGTTCAAGCCCGGCCCCCTCCAAAACTGAAAAAAAAAAAAAATTCAGATCCTTGAATTTGTTCCATTTATTAATTTTTTATCATTTCTTTAGGTTGTGCATCAAGGCCATTTTATTCTCAAGCAGGCTGCACCCTACCCTTCACACTGGCAAGCAGCAATGCCTGGTCACTCCTGTGTTTGCAGAGAACAGTGGTTTTCCATGTTGGCTACACACTAGGATCACCCAGGGAACTTTTGAGATACTGACCCCTCACATATCCATAAATTGAAACAGAATCTTTAGAGGTTAGGGCCAAGGCATCTCTATTTTTAAAGTTTACCAGCTGATCATGACGTAGAGTGAGGCCTGAGAATTATTAATACAAAGGGAAAAAAGAAGATAATCTGTTTTTGTTTGCGGCTTGCTTTTAGTTTTTCCTTCCTAAAACCTAGCCTAAAATGGGTGCAATGGGTACTCCATTACCTAGAAGAGGGTAAGCATTTAAGAGCTTAGTTCAAATCAACTTTGTAGTAAAGGTAAAGCTTTATGGAGCCTCAAAGTCTCTGGTAACACTCTGTAAAAACTCATGAAATCAGATGGCTCTTGGCTGTGATTTCAGAACAAGTACCTCATAGCTCTTTGCCCTTGAGGTGTAGAGAACTCTTCTGACAGCTGTTTTAACGTGTTTGGTGGCTAGAAACTATGATGGAAGAGAAGAAAATCACCAACTTAAAGAAGGATCATATAAGGTGATTTTTTTAAAAGAGGTGATAAAACAACAGGTGGGTAAATAATCTTTGTGCCCAGCCCAGATTCTGGTGCAGCTAAATCTGTGCTCACCGCACGCAATACGCAATGCCTGCTCAAGACCCCTCCAGTGCACTTTTGCAAATTACAGTGTAGTTTAGGCCAGACCAGGAATGTGCTCACTTAGTGCATTTTAGGAAAAAAACTATTAAACCACCAATCAAATAACAAGCAGCAACCGAACTGGTGGAGGTTATAGCTCTGGAAAAAGAATTTCTTAGCATTGATAGAATAATTTACAAAAACAACCCCCCCCCCAATACTTAATGGGAGGAATGTGGTAAAGTGGAAAGAGCGTGAGAATTGAGTAAGAAGCCCTGAATTCTGATCCTGACTGCCCTGATCCCATTTGGCTCTGTCATATGGGGCAAGTTATACTGATCTCTCTGAGGCTCAGTTTTAAGATTCAAGAGATGACCTAGTCCAACCCCTCATTGTTCAGGCTCCTGGTGCAGACATAGTCCAGATGTTCATCTCACGATTCAATAATTAAAAAAAAAATCTATGTAAGTCGTATTTATAAATGTAAAAGATCAAATTTATGATTTTTCATTTTATGTTTTACATGATTCTGTCTGGAATAATTGTATAATTTTGCCAATTATTTCATTATAAATCCTGTACATTGTCAGAAAAATATTTGCCTTGGTTTCTAAAATGACTTCCAGCATCTTGGTCAAATCATGTGTAGCTTTCTTCTGTTCTCTGACATTGTTTCAAAACAGTTTAATGGTCATAAATCAGTGCAAGCACAGAAGGTCTAGGAACAAAAATACTGCATAAACTACAGAAAACAATTTGTCTTTTCTAGTAAACACACCAAATAATGGCACTCCTTAGAAAATGTTAATATGTGTTATTGTTTCCAGCTGGATCTTATTCAGCAAAGTGTTTCTGTTATGGGCTGGTTCCTGAAGCTTTTTTTTGGTTTTACAATGTTAGGATGTGACCATTTCTTGCTATAGTCCTCTCTGACTTAAAAGTGGAATAGACATTTTATTTTCCCCAAACTACATATTCTCCTTTCTACATATGAAGTATGTAACCTGTAGGGCAATTTAGCAAACTTGGAGACCAAGAGGCTACTTTTCACAGGGCCAACCATGATAAGAAAACTAACCAGCCAGTAATTTACTATTGAGTCTTAATAAGATCTTAAGGGTTTGTGGATGCTCTGTGGCCATACTCTTGACAGAAGTTGCCATGAGTGCTGGTGAAACTTTCATCTCCAGCATTTATCTCTCCTAACAAAATAGTTGAAAATAAAAGACTAACAGTAATACATGCTTTCTCACACACCTTACTACGGTCCTGTTTGCACAATATGATTTTAGCTGTTTGTTATTTTGAACTAAGGTATCCAGACACTGATAAAAATGTATGTAATTTCATCATGTGCAGATTTCACTTTTGAGCAAGGACTGGGGCTCATTTTACATGTTCACGTAATAATATTTACAATCAAGTTACTGGCAAGTCCTATTTAAACAAAAACTTATCTGTCGTACTAGAAATATATACAGAACTATTTTCTAATAATTTTTCACTATGAAGCAATTCCTTTTCAAATACACACCTATTATGATGTTGTAGAAAGGATTTCAGTATGCGGTAGATCAATCTTGGCCCCAATCCAAGTCACTTGACATAATTAAACAATCAAAAGATCCTCAGTTAATAGTGGATTGAAGTATCATGTAAACACCTTGCAAAGACTCATTCCCTAAGAGAATATTAAACACAATACCTGTGGCTAATAAATTAATTACTTCTGGCTAATGTCCAGCCCTAGTTTTCAATATAAAATGATTGTGGATATAGTGAAGCAAGTGGCCTCTAAGCTTCAGTATATTTAATTCCCAATGTCACAGAACATTTTAGATAATAAAAATATTGCATGTCTTTTAAAATTTCAGTCCCTGTTTTTCTAGGTAGTTCAAAGAGTTTAAAGGAAAAATATATGAGTTCCTGCAAATAGACATTAAAGCTCATTGTACTCTACAAATTATATAGACCTGGTGTTTTTGATGAGTCTTCTTAAGACTTTTTCTGGATTTACCAATCTGAAAGTTACTTTTTATGGATAAATGTTATCTTGTTTTGCAAATATGCACTGTTAAAAGGGTTTCTAAAGTCACCTTGAAAAAATCAAATACTTGCTCACCTGACACTGCTGAAAGGTTGGTATGCATCTTTTATACCTGGTTGTGGTTTCATCTGCCAGCTATCAGAGAAAAGCATTCCTATAATTGACAAGAGGGAGAAGATAAAGACAGGAAAGAAAAGGGAGTTGGTAAGGAAGATAGATTTTTCATTTCTTATCTTGTGATGCATTCTGCAGGAGTAAACACCACTATCTCTTAAATAGACCCTTTAGAGAAAGGAAAGGAAAACACTGTAACAGAAGCTTTATAAACTAGAGATTGCCTTCCTATTCTACGTGGCCTTGACCTTTAGGAAAGTCTGCATGACCTCTCCTCCTTGTATTAAATAAAACAAAAGCGTAAGGATTGATGATTTGATTGGGTGAGTTAGTTACAGAAGCAGGTCTGGCATCTGTTACTTCCACTCTGTTATCCATTACTTCTGTCCTGTAAATGAAAGCAGACATTTGATTAACTACTGAGATTGGGACATGAAGGGGATCCAAGGTGGGTTGTGAAGTAAATCATGTTGCTTAATCTCCATTACATCTTCACTTCACCTGTTCCTGTTTCCAGATTTCTGGCAGACTGGCAGCTGGAGACCTTCACTTCAGGAACAGGAGAGGCTCTATTTATTTCCAGAATAATTAGGGGGAAAATGCACAGTATAATAGTCTGTCAGTAAAACCTCTAAATAAAAAAGGTGGTTTATCATTTGGGGGGGAAGAAGTGAAAGCAAGTCTCCCCAACAAATACATACACCAGAAGAAAAACTAAAAAGGGAGGTAAAGAGAGCTATACAATCTCTAAAAACTTATAAAATTCTTAATTTGTGCACAACCATAGGGGAAAATAGGGACCGCACGATACACATTTGTAGCTAGATTGGTAAGCAAAAACTTCAAGTAAAAAGGCAAAAATTCAAATTTCTTAGTGGTAATCAGTATAACATCCAACAATAAAATAACAATTATTTACATTAGGAGTAATATTTACTATAAGCCAAAATGCTAAAAAACATTCATCTGAAATACAAAGATATATTTCATTTCCTGGCTGACTTGTTTATATATCCAGGTCATAAAAGAGGACAATTTTCTTCTAGAGGGCATATGCAGAATCAGATGTTACGTTAAAAGTATAATAATTGTAAAGAGCATCTAGTAGTTCAAATGATTGTGAAACTCCGAGGAATAAGTGAATTTGTAAGGCCTAAAACTGGAGTGGAGGGTCTAGAACTAATACCTCAGCCTTGTCATACTCAGTTCAGTGTTTTTTTTCCTAGACTGAAAATACTAGGAAGATTCTATACTTTTGGAATACATACATTTGTCACTATCCATAGGAAGAACAATGAATTCTAAAAAGTCAAAAATGGAAAATGCAATGTTGATTATAAAACTTTAGAGCCAACCAATCAACGAAATTATGGAAGAAAAATTAAGGCACTGATTAAGCTTCATAATCTGAAAAGACTCAAGTAAAGCAATTTTATTTAGTACCTATACTCCTAAAAGCAATTAGACCAAGGTCCAAACTAGACTTAGCTGAGATCCAGCAAGATAAAGCATTAAATAATTAGGGAGATGTATAGTTAGGAATTCGATTTAGTAGACAGCAACAGCTAACCTAGGATGGGAAAATAGAAGTCTTCATTTTCTGAGTGAGAAATGGTCCAGCCATTGGTAAGCAATCATTTACATAACAGAAACCAGAAGACTAAAAACATAGCTACTCCAATCGTGCATTGGTTCATGTCACACCATTTTGACAGCCCAAAGCTAAAATATCAACTATTATTTAGAGTTACTTATTTACACATACAAAGATGTCACTCTAGCAATTGTCTGAGGGCAAGACCTGGTGATTGTCCTAGCAGAGACAATGTAGAAATAATTCAGCTTACACTGCATGGTCACTACTCTTCTTAATTAATTGGAAAAGTTGCTCAACATAATATTTGTCATTGTAAGTGTACAATGTTCAACATAAAACAAATATGCCAAGGCTAAATGCAGATAAAAAAGGAGTCTGAAATAATAGGTAATAGCCATTTTAATAAAAGCCACCAGCAAGTATGACTAAATATTCCATCCTATAATCTCATATAGCAAAGCTTTCAACTGTCTGGACTCATATGTGACTGTATTCTTTCCAATATGCAATTTTTCTTCTTGCAGAGGCTGTTCTATTACAGCAGGTATGTTTTTGCCATAAAGTTCACAGTGTTCTAGAAACTGGACACATTCTTGAGTAACACTGTCACGAAGCACTATCAT
>NW_003852443.1:8817909-8819790 GCF_000181295.1 Otolemur garnettii | reverse complement strand
CCATCGGGGATCTGCGAGCCGTTCAGCCCGGCCATAACCGCCAGCAAGGTTGAGCGTGCTCGTTACCACGGCAACAAGGCAACCGGAAACGGAAGGAAATGTTTCTTCACGTGCTCCAGAAGTTAATTTGTAGTCAAAGGACCCGGCTGTAGTTGGGACGGGCCCCTTAAATGACTTAGTATACTGTGTGTTGCCCATACTTCTTAAACAAATGCAAAACTTCTTTAAATATACATGGTGGCCATAAAGCTTGCGCTCTATTTTAAATTATACACGAACTTTATGGCCACCATGTGTAATCTGATATTTAAAGATTCTTTGAGCATTGACTTCAATGCTGTCCAGGCTGAAATCGTCAGCCTCAAGTGGTAAATGGTAGCCACTCCAATAATACATTTTAAAAGTGTGGTATATAACAGATCATGCCTTAGACTTCACAGTTAGTCAAATTCTCGGACAGATCTGGTACAATTTCAGCATCCAAAATGATCAGGGTACAGATGAATTATACTGAGTTTAATTCACCTAGGTAATTGTGTAGCTAAATCGGTTCTCCTCTAAGGACAAATATCACTATAGCAAGAACTCCTGCCATTCACTTGAAAGCTATTAAGTTGAACCATAAGAAATCGCTCTTTTTGTAATTTGAAAACTTTCAAATGTACCAATTTCATGTTTCAACTTAATACTTTTTTCTTTTCTAAAGCAGAGTGGGACTGACAATTTATGAAGAGCAAAGGGCTAAGGGGTGAGCAAAAAAATAATGCTCTTGTAAATGCCTGGGTAGAATGAGTAGAGCTCACACTGAGAACAGCAAGGAACAATTGAGAAGGTTATGAATATGAAACTGGCATTATGAATCATGTAGATAAGGTTTCAGAATCAATGTAGAAATTAACTGACTTCTAAGATCATCTCTACTATTAATCACTCTTAAAGATCAATTATGAAAATGAAACATCATCTTATACATGTTCATATATTCAACTTAAAAAATGAAACAAAAGAAAACCATGGAAATTTGTCAATTGTTTATTGTTTCCACTCCATAACACCATAATTTTGTTAGGGCACAAAATTTTCCACTGGAATTTGTATGCTCTTATAAAACATTTGGTATGTGAGGAATTTTTGTTAAAGCATTGCCTTGGAAAACCTACTGAAACACCCCCCAAAATTACGGAAAACTACTCATACGTTACAAATTTTGAGAGTAAGCCATTAAAGTAGAGCACATAATCTCTGAAATAATTATTAAAGTCTAGATAAGCTATATGTTAACTGAGTTCTGGACTTGATACTCCCTACTCCCTGGATCATATAATCTTGTAATACAGGATACTTTCAACATAACAGTAAAGTACAAATGATAACAAGGGACAGGGAACACAGGCATTATAAACACTATAAGATGTAACTTGCCCATTCAGTGTTGAATTTTTTCATAAAACTTTCTACGGCCCAACTACTTATTATAATTGTTTATGAGTTTTCTCAAAAGAAAAGTTATATTTATAGTTATAAAACAAAAAAAGCTATATTTGTTTTAATTATAACTGAAAAGTGTAAAAACTTCTACATATAAAAACTGTAAAGATGCCAAAGGCTAAAGATAAAACAAAGTGCCAAAAAAAAAAAAAAGTTAACAAAGCAAGTATGATTAAAAAAAATCATTATCAGCCATTAAGTATTCCATCCTGTAATTTCATAAATCAAAGCTTTCAACTGTCTGGACTCATATGTGACTGTATTCTTTCCAATATGCAATTTTTCTTCTTCCAGGGGTTGTTCTATTACAGCAGGTATGTTTTTGCCATAAAGTTCACAGTGTTCTAGAAACTGGACACATTCTTGAGTAACACTGTCACGAAGCACTATCAT
>NW_003852443.1:8773546-8816046 GCF_000181295.1 Otolemur garnettii | reverse complement strand
GCGTGCTCGTTACCACGGCAACAAGGCAACCGGAAACGGAAGCCTATCGGTAGTTACTTTGTCCGGGCAGTAACCTGTTAAAAAATATATCAGTGTCTTGAGTCTCTCAATTTCTGGTTTGGTCTTCGAAGATCCTGGACAGTGCAGTGGCAGCCGCCAGCGTAGGGACAGGGAGTTCCCGAGGCCCATTACAGCCCAAGAATCTCCGTCCCGGCGTGCCCCGCTCTGGCCGCGATGGTAGTCGGGATGTGCCGCGGTGCGTCCTGGGAAGCGTAGTCTCAGTTCCATCGCCTGCCCTTTGTTGCGGGATGCAGAGTCCCCACCCTCCCTGCTTGTTAGACCGTGCAGGTGGGTCGCTGTTTGTGTTATGCCACTTCAGTTGGTCTCTGCCTAGGCGAAGAAAGGTTTACTGACTGTTGTCCCTTTCATCTTTGAGCCAGTAAACAGCATAGTCCATAGTAATGGCATTTTGCATTTTTGTTGGGGTAGGAAGGATGCTGGAAAGTGACCCCTAATTCTGTGAATTACTTGAAGTCTAAGTAGGTCCTCAGAATCGCCCAAGTAATAATTCAGGAGCAAGCATACACTATTAAGTGAAAGCAAGTTTTATTTAGAAAGTATAGAAGGTCTGCTCCACAGAAAACTAGTTCTCTCTGTGGAGGAGAGTAGCCTTTGTGGTTCCTTTAGCCCCTATATTTAAGCAAGGGCTTAAGTATAGGCTAAACAAGGGAAGCAATATTCACGTTGTTTCTTAGAAAGGGACAGTATTTTTTTTTTTTGGAATTCTATTTTAACCTCCTTTTCACTAAATATGGTCAGTGTCATGGCATCAGGTGCTTGATGGGAGTGGGAATTCCTTCTGGCAATGAATTGTGTAATGAAGCTATAAGGTCAAAAGTTGGTTGATTTCTCCACCATCTTGGTTTTAAGCAGTTGAAAGTTGTCCTGTCTCAATCTTTTGATCAGAGTAGTTCCAAACTTTGCTTTGGACTTGCTGACTCAGCTAAACAGTGTTTGCACATTTAAGGAATGCCCAGAGCAATGCCTATAGCAGGGCCTGCCAGTTCCCTGTTTGAGAACTCCATGGGAAGGGAGGGTCATTTCTTGACGTTCCCCTGAAATAAGAGCAGGTTCTCATGCTGGTATGAGGACACACTTTATAAGAATAGAAGAATGCAGCCACCAGGAGTCCTTATTTTGGTCACTTTCAGTGGTTAATGAGAAGAAAAAAATGAATCTTGATTGGTACTGGAAAGGATCAGTTTTGGATCCACATATCGCCTCCATCCTTTTCTGTATCAACCAATATAACTCAGTATATGTTGACATTTAAACTTGGCTCTATCCACTGTTCTGCCCCTCTAGTTTTATTGCCATTAAGAAGCCAATGTTTTCCTTGCTCTCTCATGACATTCACTGATCTTTCATGATCTTCATTAGTCTGTCTAGCACCTAACATAAACATAGAACAAATAAAAGTATGTCTGTGTTATGTAATTAGAGACTTCAATACAAGTCCTTTATGTGCCTCCTCAGTGGTATTACTGCCCTTAAATCTTTTCTATATTTAAATTTCAGAGATGTCAACTATATGGTATGCCATTTTATTATAGACCACTTATATGTTTTCTTTCTTTCTATCTATCTTTCTTTCTTTTTTTGAGACAGCATCTCACTATGTCACCCTTGGTAGAGTGCTGTGGCATCACAGCTCACAGAAACCTCAAACTCTTGGGCTTAAGCAATTCTCTTGTCTCAGCTTCCCAAGGAGCTGGGACTTTGGGTGCCTGCCACAATACCTGGCTATTTTTTTGTTGTAGTAGTCATTGTTGTTTGGCAGGCCCAGGCCAGGTTTTAACCCAATGGTCTTGGTATATGTGGCCGGCACCCTAGTCGCTGAGCTACAGGCCTGGAACCTATATATATTAATTCTAAGTTTCATAATCATTCTATAATATCCACATTCAGATGAAGAACACTGTGGGCTAGAAAGGTTTAAAGGTTTAAGTAGATTGCTCTAGACCACCCCTACCTAGATAACAACAAAGCTAATTTCAATACAAAATGTTGATGAATAACCCAATTTATGTATCTTCTATAGATGAGTTTGTAAGGAAAATGTTTGGGGCCAAATATGTATGGAGGAAAATTAATGTCTTTTTTCCTCCATTATGCCAACCAACTAAGTGGGAGCGGGCAGCAGATTTTGAACCTCTAGGTTCAATCACAGCTGTTAGGAAGTGACTAGTGGGGGTTGTATAGCTTTTAGTCACCTACTATCACTAGAAGGAAACTTCAGTAGGTGTGCTGAACTTTTTTTCATTTCATAAAATGCCTGAGTTAATGTGCTTATCCGGTCTTTTCCTTTGCCAAGAATTGGCAGAGTTGTGTCTTCTTTGGTGGAAGGAGTCTCACAATGTATCAATACTAAGCAAGGGACAAACTGCACCCATTTTAGAAGGATTGGATGAGGCTTTTATTCATTCTAGTTCCCCACATGAAGCAAATGAGGAATACCACTATAACCATTTCTGAGGCATCTTTCAACCTGATCTCTAGGTGCACCCTTTTTAAAGTCTCAAACACAGGTAAGTATGTGGTTGGAGAGATGCTGACAATTGCTGCTCAATAAGGTGGGGGACAGGGTTCATCTTGGTCGTAGGGCTGGTGGTCTACTACGTCTTCCTTGGAAATGTCTTGTTAGGCCTAGTGGGACTAGGCTAAGACAGAAAGATGTCAGGCCTAGGCTATAATGGAAAAATAGCAGTTAACTCCTGTCAAATTTTCTGGACTGCAAGCTTTCAAAAAAAATGAAATAAGTCTAGTTCACTCCCAAGATAGATGGGTAAGTACTAATTAATTTCTTGCTTCTAGTTCACTCCAAGTTTCTTGCTTGGTAACTCCTTGGGAATCAGACTGGGAGGTACCAACTGTTCCCAGACTGACTTTTAAAAAATACCAGGTGGGGAAAATACTTAAACTAAGACATATGGGAGGAAAGTACTGAAACTAAGATGTATAGGGGGAAAATATTAAAACAAAGATTTATGACATATGACTAACTAAGCACAAAATTCTGCTTCTGTACAATGCTTGCTTGCTACCCTACCCAGATGCACCTGGACAGCCAGTATGCCAAGCACAATGCAGACTAAGCCTTAAAAACTCCACGCCTTAAGCCCTCAGGGCTACTCTCAGAAATCCCATGTTGAGACACTGAGGCCGGCTCTTCAATAAAAGGATTCCTCTTTAAATTTAACTTGGTTGACGGTGTGGTCTTTGTGGAACTCTTGGGCACAACAGTCTCAGTACAGGCAGTCCCTGGGTTATGAATGAGATAGGTTCTGTAGTTTTGTTCTTAAGTTAAATTTGAAGTAAGTTGGAGCAGATACAGTTACCATGACCTGCAATAGCCCCTGTTTGTAAGTGAGAGTTCTGTGTAAATTGGGGAATGTCTGTATTTTAAAATCCTTATGGACTGTAACCTTGGGTAAGTTGCTATTAAATCAAGGTAAGATGGAAACCTTGGGTAAGTTGCTATTAAATCAAGAACATGGAAATGGAAAATTGCCTTTTATATCTTTAGTGTGACTCTGGTTTGCAGAGTTGTATTTGCATCATGAAAGCATTCACCTTCAAATGGATTCTTGAAAATGTATAAAAGATAAAAGGGCCATCTGCTCTCCTCCAAATTTCTCTGATCTCTGCAGGTATCAGGCGGGGTTCTCCTCTCTGTGTGGTTACCTGTGAGTGTGGCAGCTGAAGTGGGCAGGAGGGAGGCTGTTCTGTGTCTTCCTCCCTATTTCCAGTGATGTTGCTCCAGAGGCCTGGCTTGAAAAAAGCAGGACATTCGGCTTAGACAGATGGAGGGCAGGGTCATTTTCAAAATGAAATGAGTGCACAAATCACGCTGTGAAACTGGCATGACCATCACTGCTGCTGTGATAGACTGACTTTTATTTAGTCTCTGATAGGCAGTTGAGGAACAGATTAGTTTTGGGGAGGGGGTAGAGAAGGCCCCTTAAAAGAGAAATTCTAGAAAGAATAAACAGGGTGGAATATTATAAAATGTCATAAACGATCATTTTGTTTGCAGTAGAATCTTGAAAAGCTAAAGCATATATCAAAAAGTACGTGTATCTTATCATTGCAAGCAGGGCTTTTGGTGGTTGTAATAAGGTGATTTAGTGACTTGTAGAAAGGAAATGGAGTTTGAGAAAATGGTGTTGGACTCGTGGTGGATTTTGCTGCATAAAGGGATACTATTTCCCATGTAGAAGAGTTCCATTTAGGTAAAATGTATAGGAGCTGAAAGCATGGTGTTTGGTTCTTAGCAAGCTTATGTTCTTTTTGCCTGCCAAAATGTAATATGATCAGATCCCAAATTCTATTTCTATGTAGAATCTATTTGATATTCTCTTTTGAAACTAGTGCAAAGGTAAATCTTCTTATTTATCTTGTAAATGTTACCATTTTCTTTTGGTGGACATTGTTAATTTATGAGGATTTCAAATACAGTTATGATCAAACATCTTCCTTGATAAAGGAAGACCTGCAAAACCATTTTCTGGTTATATTTTATGCCCCTTGATTCCAGATCAGTTATTTCAGGATGGCCAGTTTGGGGGGCTTAGTTACTTTGCATCCCCATTCCCTACCCCCATCTCCTATTACGAAGAGGACAGAAAAAAATAGTGCCAAATTAGTAATGTAGTTGAGTGACTTTTAGGAGCATCTGTTCAGTCTTTTAAGATTTGGAAAGACTATGCTAAAATCAACACTTGAGAACATTTGTGCTCAGATGACGAGGCATTGAACTTCATTATGAACTCTCCTTTTCCTTGTAGTTCTAACTTTATTAATATTTTAATTAGATTTCCTTCTCAGCTATACATACCTTGCTTTTTTTGATCAAGTAGCTTGTATTTTGGGGTTTACAATTATTGCCTAAATTAACTTACTGGGGAGAACATAATAGCATTATGGTTTATAAAAGGGATTAATAGAGAAGGGAAAACTGTGGATACTGGCATTTAAAAGAAATCAACCAACCATTCAGACAAAGAGCTACTCTAAGGCCCTGTGTTTATGCAGTACTTTCAGTACCAGGCCTGCTTTGCCTAACTTCCCTCATTAATCCTCACAGCCCTTCTGTGATTTAGGTGAGCCTTATTGTTGGCCCCACTTTAAAACTGTAGACTGAAAAATCACAAAGAAGCAGGTGATTGCTTATGCTGGCCAGTAGTGGGCCACCCTGCACCTCTCCCCTCTCCCTGGGCACCTCCTCTCCAGTCATTTGAATTGGCTTTGGATCATTTGCTGCAGTTTGTTCTAATAGAACAGGCACAATGGTGTAAGAATTTTAAAGTTTAAGCACCGAAGCCGGTGTGTAATTGTATGGCGTCAGTGTGGCTGGCGGCCCTGCAGTTGATGCGATCCCCTTGGGTAATTGCCCATGCAAATTTGAGCAAACTGTAACGGACACAGGAACTCAGCAGTTGTCTGCAGACTTTCCTACCTCCAAAAGAACTTCAATAATCTGAAGAAGCTTTTGTTATCTTTAAAATGCTATATGAACAGGATTATCCCAGTATCCTTCTCACCCAGGCAAACATCACAGATCAAGGCAAGGTTAATGAGCTACATTAACAGTCAAAATATGGATTGTAGATATTTGTATGTGTGCTTCCTTTCAGTCCTTAAATCACCCTTCTCAAAAGAAATAAAGATTATTCCAGAGCTTCAGTTAGACGTCAAGCATTTTATTAAAAACAAATATATTTGGGTTTCTTAAAGCAGACTATTTCAAAATCATGAATGAGTTGCTCATGAAATGGCCAAGCAGGCTATGATGTAGTATTCTTCTCGTGAATCATCAGTCTGGGAAATTGACACAAAGGGAATGACTTCAAACAATTCAATTGAAAACCTATGTCCCTTCCTTTGTGTAAAACAATAATAAACAGGAAGCGAGTCAGTAGGGGATCCTTTTCAGATTATTGTACATCAGAATAAAATGGCAAATGCAATTTCCCTTCAAGGGAATGAGACTCAACAAAACCTTCTATTTCCACACTCTGCTGTTTTTGTAAAATCTGTCTAAATATGATTTAATCTAAATCTAAACTAAAGCAAAAGGAAAATTGAAATTCTATCACACATATACATGCAGAAAATGAACATAGAGATAAATGATGGCCACGAATAACATTTTCTCCAGTAAATACTTCATTTACTTAATAAAACAAACATACTTCTTCTTAATAAAACAAACATACAAACATACATCCAACAATACTGGTGTAGGTATGATGCACAAACAAACAACGCATCTTCAGCACTGCTGAGAGATGTACCAAACATGGAAGAACATTCTAAATTAACTTTTAAAAAATGTACAACCCAAAATTACTAGCTGAAAAAAAGGTTGTGACACAGCAATGAAAGCCCAACGTGGGGCATTGCTAAATCTAAGTCCATCATGAAATTCGCCAGATATACCTCATTTGATTTCTGCCCTCCGCGTGTCCTATCCTATTATTGTTCACTTAGGAAGCTTATAAAGTTCCAGCCTTCTTGTAGCCATACTTAATCTTTAAATTTCCTGATGCATTTGAGTTTGGGGAGTTCTTTACAGCATGTGGCTATGGTTATTCTGAAGCGGATAGTGAAGCTTCACCACAGAAGCATTCCCAGAATTTTTAGGGTCACAGATTAAGTTTGTTCCCTGTTGCTTTCATGAATCCTTTTTGCATTTTGATTTTTTTCCCGCAAGCTAAAGAACTTTAAAAAATATATTTAAATCTTTCCCTAATATGTTTAGATTTCTGTCTCACTTGAAGGAATTTTTTTCACACTGTTACTGGCGATGAAATTTTTTATCTTTCTGTAATTCTTAATAGTCTGCAGGAAAAAAGTGGATTTTAAAATAATTGTATTGCCAAGTAAATAGAACAGACTCTGTTTAATGACCTAAGGTAAGTGGATAAAGGATGATAGATGTTGATACATAGAAATGCAAGTGAATTTTGGTAGCATTCATGTTAGAGGATACTGTTATTGCACCAAGGCAGAGTTTTAAAGATCATTTGCAACCCACTGTGTTTGCAAATATGAAGTATCTGGAAATGTGTAGATATCTCAGATTTTAGAAGCAGAAAATGTGTATATGGTTTTGACTTCTCTTGACCCAATTTATAAATTTATTTTTAAATTAATGACTACCATTTATGGGCCAGCTGTGATATGAGATAAGCTAAAATTGTTCTTTAGGAAATAAATGTATGTGTGTTTTTAAAAAATTATATCAGTGACCCTGTCTTTCACTATTATTAAAGGGAGGCTCAGACATATCTACACATATTTCATATATGTAACTTTTTATTGTGTCTTTAGTAAGAAGATGACCTCTTTAGGTTGTTCCTACTTTATTTGAGAAGAATAAATAAAATTATCTGGAAAAATTTTTAAAGCAAAACACATCTTGGTCCTTTGCTGTGGGAATTGAATGAAAAGTCAGTGCCTTCATTTAATAGGTGGAAGACCTGACACCTGGAGAGTTTTGAGATTACAGGTCTAGCCAATGATCAAGCTAGGGCAGAGTCCCAGTCTACTGTGCACTAGATGGCATCCTTTGCAGTGTGGGGAGCTTTCCCTACCTGCCAGGAATGCCAGGTATACAGTAGGTTGTGTATTTGTCCAGATCCCTACCTGCCAGGAATGCCAGGTATACAGTAGGTTGTGTATATATTATCTACATACCAGCTAACAAGAATAAATGCCATGTCTGAAAAAAAATCTCATAAAAAGAGTAGGGTGATGTCATTTCTACCATTATACCAGGAGACCTGAGGAAGCAAATACAATCTGATCAGTTTGAGATTTTTCCAAGAAAATTCACATTTTAAATGCCTTCCCCCAGAGAGAAACATTAATAATGACTGGGATAATTTGTCTTATTTCAGAAAAGCAGAGTGTATGGTACATATACCTCACATTCTTAGAAAATTACAAATTATTTAGAAATGGGATTAAGAATACCTAAAACCTGCATGAGTTCAACCTCTAACCCTCGGGGGTTTTGGTACAAGGAAGGCTGCTCCCCTCCTTTCCACAGTTTCACGGTCATGGGGGATCAGATCCATGGCATTAGTCAGCAGTTTTCTGCATCTTGACCCGCAATAGGAAAGATACCTTGAGACAGGAGAAATAGATGGAGGCAATTACAAACAGCTGCTTGATTGATGGTTGACATTGTCAGGGCTCCACTGGATGGCAGATTGCAATGGTGTTGAACTCCCCTTGCTACCAGTGGATGTTGCTATTGGCAACCGTGCAGTGAAGCCAATAAAAAGGGAAGAAAATGAGAGGAAAACTCAACCTTAGTGGAAGCTGTAGGGTTTGTGCTATAAATTATGTTCCCCTTAGCAATATGTAGCATCAACGTTCAGGGTAGCTACAGTGCTTGTAGCTGCCTATGGTCTCTGTCAGACCCTGGGTCCAGTTTTATCATAAAGCACATGCTTTAAAATGTTGCTCTAGATGGACTGGAATCCATTTGTCTGGGCTATTTATTGTTGGGGAGGATAACAGATGTGGGCCCATCTCTACCTCACATGGACTGATTTTCAATTCCCATTCGGGATATAAACAAGATGTGGCATGGGACGGAGGAGCACCTGCAGTGCTTCCGAGCTGCAGACAAGCAATAATCTCGCAGACCAGGCTGGGTCCCTAACTCCACCCGTGCTTTCTTTGTTCCTTACCTGAAGGAGGGAAGACAGCCCTGCAGAAGCTATTTTCCTTTATAGTAGAGTGATTCAGAAAACTGGCTTAATAAAATCCATAAATCTGAACAACCTCCTCTTACCTGCTCTGCAGAGGCAGTTTTTCCTGTACTCATTTTCTCCTCTAGTTTCTCCCGTCTTCCCTGCACAGACAGCTGTAAAGGGGAGCTAGGAACATTATTTTTTAGGACTCCCACTCCTTTCTTCTCTCCTTTGTCAGACCCCTCCCTGCTCGAGTGTCTCTCTTTCCTAAGCAATTGATGACAGGATTCTACACTTTCATTTCTGGGGTTGGAAGTGCCATTTTTCTTTATTTGGATTCACGTTCACCTTTCCTTTGACAGTTCTTTAACCACCTGCCTCACTCCCTATCTTTTCTTCATTGGTCTTCTTATTTTTATTTTCTTCTTCCTTTTTTTTCCTCTTTACTTGGTTTATAATATTTTCCACTTCATTTCTTGCTATAAAGAATCTTACTAAAAAACAAAGAATCTTATTTCTTCCATAAAACTACCAGCTCTCTCTTCACTTCCTTAATTTCACCTATTCCTTCTGCAAACATTTCCCTAATGTCTACCATGGGTTGGGAAACAATGTCCCTTAAAGAATTTGGCTTCTAGTTCTTTAATATTTGAGTTATAAGGTTAATAACCAATACTGATTAGTAATAATAAGAACAAAATTACTTGTAAGTTTTAGAATTTTTAGAGCTAGAATGGACCTCAGGTTTCATCTAGTCCAGGGATTTGCAAACTCCTCAAAGTCACTTGGTGGACCACCATGTGTGTACTCAAAAAGATGAAGATCAACAGGGGCTCTAGATCCCCATACTCTACTGCAGACAGAGGAATTTTTTTGTTTTTTGTTTTGAGACAGTCTCACTCTGTTGCCCTGGGTCAAGTTCCATGGCATCATCTTAGCTCACAGCAACCTCAGACTCTTAGGTGGAATTTGACTTTTTGATATTTATTTCTTGGTGATTCCTTGATTTACTTGAACACAGAGTTCTAAGGTTAAAAACTGCTTGAATATAATTTCTTAGTATGATACGAATAAGGAAGTAAGCTTGGAGAAGTTAAGTGACTTGTCCAGATTGATCCAGTCAATAGTGCTAAAGCTAAGGATAAAAGTCTATCTTCTAGCCCACTGTCCTTTGGATAAGACAGGCCATGTCTTCAACCTTTCCAGTAAAATGGTAAGCAAGGCAGGGCTCTAGTAATTGCATCTATTTAATACAGTATATTCTTCCCTATGATGAACCTGGCTTCCCATAGAATACGTGTTCTCTGTCCAGACTATTATTCCTTAGTCTTTAAAATATATTTTTAAAGGAAAAATTCAAAATTGAGGACCCCTGTATTTGGCTTTAGGTTGGTTTCTGGTATAATAGTAACCATAAATTTTATACTGAAACTCATCACTAGGATAACTCAAGGTCATCAACTCTCAATCTCCATGGCTCTGCTGTGTCCTGTGAAATATCTCTTAGTGTTGAAACTAGTTCCTAAAATGTTCCTAGCAACTACAGTTCCTAGATGTCACTTGTGGTAAATCCAGCTATGGATTTTCTTTCATCCTTACTTTAATTAAAGTCTATTAATCCATTCCTGCTGGGAGAAGACTTGGTCTCTAATGAAGGTTGAATTAAACAACTCTGACTAAGGGGACTAAGGTCCCAATGTAGAATCCCAATCAGACAAACACATTTGCTGTAACTGTACTATGAACCTTTTGGAGGGCGAACTGGGAGTGGTTGGTATTTATAAGGATAGTATAGCTTATCTTTCAGGTAGGTAATTCTAAGGCTCTGATCCATCATTAAAAGGCTTTAGGGTTAAAAACAAAATACTTCTAGAGATTACAAATCAGAATTCTTGGGACAGTCTGGCACAA
Organism: Otolemur garnettii; assembly: GCF_000181295.1. NCBI lineage: Eukaryota > Metazoa > Chordata > Mammalia > Primates > Galagidae > Otolemur > Otolemur garnettii. The sequence goes on along the minus strand of NW_003852443.1, from coordinate 8,805,367 downwards.
AAGGGCATTCAGAGAGAGGAAGCAAAGGCAGCCAGTGTTTGGCTTGTAACAAACAGAAGAGCCATAAACAAATGAAGCTGCTCTAACAATGCTTTCACGATTCTGTGTTCCCTCAGCTCAGAGAGAGAGCAGGGCCAACTGTCCTCAGGTCCTTGGATCCCAAATAGTCCTCTCCCCAGAGCTCTCATCTCAGCCCATGTGTGTTCATCAGAGGGAGGTGAGGGTCCTGGGGCATGCTGCCTGCCCCACCTCCTTTGTCCTTCCTGTCACTCTCTCTGGTGCTGACCATATTTCAACGTGAAAGCTAATACATGCTTCCCAGTGCATCCTCAAGACTTTAGGTCTAAGCTAAAAGAACAAAGGGATGATGTGGCTGGACTGGAGCTTCAGGATGCAGTCATTTTGCAGCAGCAGCTGACTTGGAGGTTTGGTTTCTGTCCTCGGCTACCAGGAGGCTGGCAGTGGAGGGAGAGGCAGCAGAGACCAGCAGCCTTTTTTGGTGCAGTTCTTCCCACTTACTTCTGTTTGCAGCCACCGAATCTAGCATTGGCTTCAGCTTCACATTGACTTTGACCAATGCCTAAAACAAAACAGAAAATAGGTGGGGGAGAGAGGAATCAGAGACCCTGACATGATTTTCCACCTTTAATTTATGAGGAAAGTGGAAATTGACTGTAAGAAATGACAGTGATGATTATTTTGGCAAACGAGAGCTATTTACCAGAAGTAAATAATTCTGCTTTAAATATGCATTTAACCACCATTATATTGTGTTAATAGAGCTCTATGCAGGGAGGGAAAAAATAAAACAGGGTGGTTGTGTAAACTCCAGGGGGCACCAGGAACACGTACTCTGATTTTGTTTCACAGCCATAGGGAGGAGGGAATGTAGGGTGTGGCCAGAGGCATGTTGACCATCAGGCTAAGAAAGATCAGACTTCAGTGTCCCCACTTGCACCAGACCCTCCTAAGTATCTTTTTCTTAATTTCGTGTGTGTGTGTGTGTGTGTGTGTGTGTGTTTATATAGGGAACAGTCTTCCTATTCTTACAATATGAGCCTCTCCTCTGACAAAACCTGGATTGCCCAGGTAGTGGTGGAATGAGTAAAGGTAAAATGGCTCATCTCATTCGAATTAAATGCAAATAAATAATTCTGCATCAGAGGGCTGCTCAGGGATAGGGGTTAATGTGGGAGTGGGGTGGAGGATCTTGCCTCTGAACTGGAGCTAGAACAAATTCAAGAAGCTCAGGTTAAACAATAATTAGGTAAATATCTCACAGTCCAGAGTGGTGCAGGGTAAACTGTATTTCCCCAACAGGGAAATTCCATTATTCTCTGCTTCACTGAGTTTTACAAGTAAATGGTAAATTTAAAAGTTTATGGAGTTCCTTTTCACCCTTTTAAATGCATGAATATCTTTATTTTTATGTTAATTTTTAAAAACTTTTCATTATGACTCCAAACATATTCAACCAGTAAAATATGATCCGTGAAAATATCTATTAAGTATCTACATGCCAATACGTATGAATAATAAATATAGGCTACCCATGTAAAACATATACAACAAAGCATCTGGGAGCCTTTTTATTTCCTGGAAAGCTCAATAAAAAAGGAAATTAGATTTTGATAACATTTAATTTTTTAGAAACATGGCCTTTATTTTTATCCTTTAAAATGTGGGCTTTGGGGAGTTGTTTTAAACATAATGCTTTTTATTCCCTTTGTAGTTATTTCGTATTTTATTTTATATTAAAAGAGATTTTAGAAAATATGGGAACAAAAGCTTTTTAAAAAGCAGGAAGTAGAGATAATTTGTAACCTTACAACTCAAGAGATAATAATTACTAACTCTTGCCTTTTGCCTTGCATAAGATCCTTCTATTATGTTTTCTAACTGGTTAAATTATCTAGATATCTATCAATAAAATATATTCCCATGGTTGTATTTTTAGAACAGCAGTTTACAAACAGGCAGAATCAATGAGAAGGTATGGATTTTTCAGCATTCAGGCTTCCTGGACTTTGCATCTCCAAGGTCTAAAGAAGTATGAAAACCTGGCCCCTCCACATGGATAAGGAGGAGTTTCCAGACTGAACACCTACAATGTGTGTTAACTACATTGCCAGCTGCTCTACATCATCTCAGTTACTCCTCACAATGACTCTGCATTGTATAGATGATAAAACACATTTCCTGCATGTCAGGAGTTATCATGGATAACTGTTAGTTACTGTTATCATGGGTAACTGTTAGTCCTTCCACTATAGGAGGAAGATAAGAGTCCAGATAGGAAGTTAAGGGTTCCTTTTGTAATCTTACCATTTGTTTTGGAAACGAAGGAGAAAACCATTGCTTTTTTCAAGTAAAAATCAAGGATGGGACACTCGCCTGCCACACAGAATGAGCATAGAGAGGAAGCTGTGGAGGATGTAGCATAGAAGGGTAGCTCTGACAAAGCGAAGAAGAAAAACAAAGAATAACAAGGTCTACACCTTCAAATTGTGTGGCTTCAGCCTTTATCAATAATCAGTTCAGACCAGCTAATAATTTTGTTATTCATAAGGATTTAGAAATTGAGGCAGGAACTTGGAGGACGCTTTGAGTGTGATTGCTATTGTCATCAAATTGGGATGAAGTCTGACACCAGGAACTTCCTTCTTTTCTTTCTACTTATTCATATCCATATTTCCTTTCTTCATTCTTCTTATCCATCAATTCTATCACCTGCCATCTTGGCTATGTATGGAACACTCATGAATTCTGACCTGAATTGTCAAGAATGTCCAGCTTTTGAATTGAATCTTTATATTTCTTAAGGCTTCCCTGTCCCTTGAGATTTAGTTGTAACTTGACCTCAATTTTATTTCCTTGCTTTGCACATATTTCAGATTCCTCTCCATGATTTCCAAATCCTACTTCCTTCTGTTCTTTGATTTCCTTCTTAAATTTCATTTCATCTCCCTTTTTCATCGGAAATCCGATCACCCTCAATATTTTGGATGCCTACTAACTACTGAACATTAAAGGCTGTCACAGGAGAAGTGACTTACCCACTGACTCAGTCCTACATGCTCTTCCCCACCTCAAGGGCTGCAGTCTGTTGCTTCATGGGAAGAATAATCCAGTTTTCTCCCCAGTCCTATCTCACGATTTTTATACAGACCTGTTCTGCCAGCCAGTCTGCTTTCCCTCTCTTGGTATACTAAGCTCTACAGGGTGGTTTTTATTTTTCCCTATAAAGACATGAATAAAGGGGCGGCACCTGTGGCTGAAAGGAGTAGGGCACCTGCCCCATATGCCGGAGGTGGTAGGTTCAAACTTAGCCCCGGCCAAAAACTGCAAAAAAAGAGACATGAATAAAAGAAGGAGCTTGGAGCTATGAGGTTGTTAGTGTATAGAAAGGTGATGTTCCTATTTTATGCCATGGGCCAGTTAGCTTCTTTTTATTATTTTGTTGTTGTTGTTGTCATACATTATGCCTCTGGTCCAGTCGTGTAGAAGTCACATTACAGTTGTATCTCCTTCATCACAAGGTGGACAAAAGGTGAACATATGATTACACTACTGAGATCTCAGCACACTTCCTGAAAAGCCTTCTCCAAGCATGGCCTTTGGTTAGGGAGTAGTCAATAGTGAGGTCCTCCAATAGGAAGAATAGCTCTTCCTGTTGAGGATGGTGGCAGGAACTCCCCCAAGCACAACACAAACCACCTGCTAATAAACCTGATTAACCCACTCAAATAACTCTCCACTCCAGGGAGTTACAGGAACATGAGTAAAATTTAACTAGCTGTAAGTTAAAGGAGTTGGGGGGAAGATAAAAGCCCAGAACCAGTCACCCTAATGAATAGTGAGTGCTCCACCTTGGCTGAGATAGTACCTCTCTTCACATCAATGTCCTTACAACCCAAGGAGGAGGGAAGTTAGTGATTGACCCCAATAGTGTTCTTTTTTTTTTTTTGCATATTTGTTTATGCAGGACAGCAGAACATACAAAAGATAACATCAGTGGAGTCAGTCCCTGACTGCCATTAGTATGCGACTATTACAACAGTATATTCTCTCTCAACAGCCATGTTTATCACAATAAGCAAAAGCATCTAGTTTTAAATCAGATATATTAGTGATTTCATATGATAATAAATCCAAAGCAACATAGTAATTCAGGCAGTGATTATTTGCTCTCTGTGCAATGCAGTGGTTTTATTTAGACAATAGTGTGAGGGAGCAACGACTGCCATGATTTTATTTAGTATAGTTTGGCACCAGCTCCTCTTGCTTTGATCAAGCCTTTTAATTAAACTGACTACTATAATTCCTATGGAAATTAGTGTTTATGTTATTTTCCTGCTACAAAAGCATCTCTCTCGAACTTACCTTTTTTTAATCCCAGGAGCACAAATTGGAATTTTTTTTCTGCTTGAGATGTAATTAAAAACTCATTTGATTATAATATTTCTGGCTCTGTTTTACTTATTAAATTCCTGTCATCAGTTTTCTTTTATGAAGCTGCTGGGAAATGATCTCAAAAGCAACACATTTTTTTCTCTTCCTTGGCAGGTTCCCGAGCATTTACTAAATTACGTCCGTAGCACCTGCCCATGATTCGAATCAATCCACCAATTTCTCCCTTAAACCATTTACGTTTGTTTGGCAAAGCCCCAAACAACCCTCTTCCCTTTATCCATGTTTTTTGTTCTCCCTCTTGCTTCCTTTGTACTGAATAAAGAAATGGGGTGTGGTGGGTGAGTACGTGTTTCTCAGAATTCCTCTTTATCTTTGTTTTATATTCTCCTGAAACCCAGAATCGCCACAATAGAAAATTGTTTTCTTCTGGCCAGGTGCTGGTTTTAGGCAACGGCAGCAAAACTACCTTGAGGAATTATTCTTACACTGTAATACTTGTTATATAAGTGCAGTTAAGTGAAAGAATATGGAACTATGAAGATATTAGTAAAGCAAGAGATTATCCCAAACCTAAACTCCAAGGGTTGAGGTAATTACGTGCACTGTGCCTTCAGCAAGAGAATTGCTTCTCGAATTTAGAAAGGTGAGGGCATCCCTAAAAGCTTCTCATCAGCAAGTGACACCTGGTGGGTTCTGAGTGGATGCTATCTAGTTTGACTTGCTCCAAAAGGCAGAGGGGGCAGGTCACTCTCCAGATGCACACAGAGGGACTGTCAAGGTTATGTTCTCGGCTGCACCAGCCGGAGGATGCCTGGCTATACTCTGGGGCATCCCTGCTGCTTGGACACTCATTCAACCACTGTTGAAAAGCAGTCAGAGGCAGTGGACCAACTATACTGGGGCAGGAGTGGGCGTCCATTTTACTCTAAGCACTGATTTTAGAATGTTGTTCCTTATGTTGAAGTGACACTTCTATCCCTGTCACTTCTACCTCATGGTTCTAATCCTTGGGGTGCTCTCTCTTTAAACTACGTTTTTCTTTAGCACTGTAGGACTGTACTGCTCCAAGGGGAGGTTGGAGTTGGTGCTGACCTAAAAGCCCAACTTGGGATGCACTGCTTCTGTCTTGGGGCATCTTATCCATCCCACCGGTGCTCCCAAGCTCCCCTCCCCTCCCTCCTGCCCGTTACAGGCAGGACCTGGGATACTTGCCTCACCAGGGGACACAACCCGGGCATCTAGGCATACCCTTTTTTCCTAACTCCATTCACACCCCATTGTTGAGTTCTCTCGTGACTGGCACACACAGTTTAGTACATATTTGTTTAGGTTTAGTCCACATTTTATGTTTTGAATAAATAACACATTCAGTTAGTTCCATGATAACAAAACAGTACAAAAGGGGCAGTATAAAATCTCTTTCCTCCCTGCCCTGCCACTCAGTCTCCTCCCCTAGAGACAAGAGAGGTTATCAGTTGTTTAATATTCTTCAGGAACAATTTCCAGCACATGTAAGCATATTAATATATTTGCCCCTTTTTAAAAATTGCAATATACTATACAGATTGATCTGTGATTTGGCTTTTATTCTTAATATATCTTGGATTAAATCTCATATCATTGCAAAAATGAGGTTTCCTCATTTTTATGGAAACCTAGTATTCCACTGCTGTCAAAAATAAATTTTTTTTAACCAATTATCTTTCTTTCTTTTTTTTTTTTTTTGCCCCAGGCTGGGTTTGAACCCACCACCTCCAGCATATGGGGCCAGCGCCCTACTCTTTGAGCCACAGGCACCACCCTCTCTTTCTCTCTTTCTTCTTTCCTTCTGACAGGGCCTCCCTTTGTTGCCCAGGCTGGAGTGCAGTAGCGTCATCATAACTCACAGCAACCTCAACTCTTGGGCTCAGGTGATCTTCCTGCTTCCCAAGTACCTCAGATGACAGATGTGCACCATCATGCTTGGTTAATTTTTCTGAGTTTTGTAGAGATGGGAGTCTCACTGTTGCTCAGGTTGGTCTCTAAGTCCTGAGCTCAAGTGATCCTTCTGCCTCACTATGCCTGGCCTAACCCGTTCCCTTTTTAATGGAACCTAAAGGTTAGTTTGTATTTGGGCATTATACATGATGCTATAATGGATATACTTGCAAAGAGCCACTCTATAGCTCTGGAGTTTACCAGAGGGTCAAATTCTAGAATTGGTATTGCTAGGTCAAAGAGCATGCACACCTGGATTTTGGCAAATAGTATCAAATCAACACATACAATTTTGCTTAAGATCTATAGCAGGATCTTTCCATTAACTATACTAACAAAAGTGAGAAAACATAGGAACCATAGCTGCCGCTTAGACTGAGGAAGGCCTTGGAAAGATAGTGTGAAGCTGGATAAAGTTAAGAAAGATACACAAAGCTAGCATGTTGTCCCTTCCTTTCCAGATGCTAATTTCTACACAATATACTTGGTCTCACTCAAGCATCAAATCTTGTTGTTCCAGAAGGTTTTGCTTTTACTCCCTCTCTGAAAGAAATTCCCCAAATGGTACTCGAATCCTCTTAAATCTCTTCCTGCTAATTAATCATCTTTGACCACTTGCAGGTGTTTCCAGGGTATTTCTTAGGCTATTACTGTCATTATCAAGCCTTTATTGGATGCTTTCTTTGGGTCAGACTGTAATAAGCATCTTACGTATGTTGCCATTTAATTTTCTCAAGAACTTTATGGAGCAGGTATTATTATCATCCTCATCTTTTATAATTGAGGAAACTAAGCTCCCTTACGGTCATTCAATTGGTAAGTGAAATAACTGAAACTCTACTGAAGAGTTTCTCATCTTCAGTATGATTGGTGTTTGGGTAATTCTTTGTGGGGGGGGGTTGTCTTGTGCATTGGGTAGCCCAAGTTGTGACAGCCACAAATGTCTCCAGATACGGCCAAATGTTGCCTGGGGAGCAGAATCATCCCAGCTGAGAACCACTGCTCTACTGCCTATAAGAGTAACTGCCTCCATCAGGTCTTCAGTGAGCTCAGCTTACCCTCAAACAGAAGGAGGCTAGATAGTCTGAACACAAATAGCATAACTGCTAGAAGGCAAGGTAAGATTTCCTTCTTGGGTCAATTATATATCTCCTCCTTACCTGCCTTTTCTGAGGACATTTAGAAAGGAGAAATAAGAGGCTTTAATATATTAAGCATTTGCTGTGTTGGACTAGGTCTATGGGCTTAAAGTCATTATCTCATAAAATCCTCAGAGCAGCCCCATTGAAGTAGGTACTTTTTTATCTTCTTTACTTTGTAGATAAGGAGGTTCAGTTAGGTTAAGTGCCTTGTCTATGGTCATTTAGTAAGAGATGGAGCCAGGATGTTTACCTTAGTCTTTCTGACTCCACAGCATTGTGTAAAACGTTCCTCCCCTAGAGAACTAGTCATCCTCCACTTCCTTCCATCTTCCCTGTGAAGCTTCTCTGGTCTTCTGGTTTGAAATCAGGGCTCCTCCTTACTTAGGTGTGCAAGCAGTGTGTCCTCCATCTTGCCAGTCATATTTATCATACTGAAAATGTCTTCGTATTTTTTTTTTCAGTACTTTAAAGATGTTGTATTTTGGAGTTGTATTTTTGTTTCTTAGAGTCTTTTTCCACCTCTGGCTTCTTTTGGGATTTTCTCTGGATCAATGGTTTTCAGCAATTTGATTTTGGTGTGTGGTGATGTAGTTTCCTTCATGTATGTTCTGCTTGGGTTCATGGAGAGTCTTGGTTCTGTAAGCTTATTTCTACCACGCTTGCTTCAACTGTTTTTTATGTCTCTCCCTCCCTGCTGAGACTCTCATTATCCATATTTGGCCATTTTGTGCTGTCTCAAGAAATGCTATGCTCATTTCTTCTCAGTCTTTTCTGTACCTGAGTTTCATTTCAGATGATTTCTGTTGCTATGCCACTGAATTTTTCTTCTCCAGTGCTTAATCTGCTGTGAGTCCCATGTACTATTTTTTATCTTAGAAATTATAGTTTTCATTTCCAGAAGTTTGATTTGAGTCTTTTTAATATCTTCCATGACTCCGTTTATCATGATTAATCTTCCTCCACCCTCTAAAGCATATAAAATACAATAACTATTTTAATATCCTTCTCTACCAAGCCTATGATCTGTATCATCTCTGAATCTGTATTGATTGATTTTTCTCATTATTATGAGTCAAATTTTCTTGATTCTTTGCATGCCTGGTCATTCTTGATTGGATATCAGACATTGTGAAATTTATATTGTTGGATGCTAGATTCCCTACCCCTTCATTTCTTTAACTACTTTTCAGTTTTGTTCTGGAAGGTTACTTGGAAATAATTCAATTTCTTCAAAGCTTGCTTTTTAGCTTAGCAAGGTTGGTCCTGAGCAGCCCTTTATCTAGGGCTAATTTGGCTCCACTGTTGAGGCAATACCCTTCTAAAAACTGTACACAATGCCTCCTGTAGTTCAGGAGTTTTTCTGTGGAACTCTTGGCTGGTAGCAGCTTGGGTAGCTCATGTATGTGTGACCACTAAGGGTTATTTCACTTGGTCCTTTTTGCTGCTTTTTCCATCTCTCTATTTTCCTCCCTAAGCAGAAGACTCAAAATGGCTCCCTAAAGATCTCTGGGGCTCTCTTTCTACACAGCCCTCTCTTCTCTACTACTCTTCCCTGGAAACTCCACACTCCTTGGCCTTGCTGACTTCTGTCTCTACCTCCTTAACTCAGTGAGATCACTGGGCTGCTCCTGGATTCCCCCTGCCTGTGGCATTGGCCTGGAAATTCTAGTCAGAAAGCTGGGACAACTATAGGAATCCCAGCATTTGTTCCCTTCACTCAAGGAATCACTATACTGTGTTGCCTGTTTACTGTCGGAAAACTGTGTATTTGTGTATTTTTCAGTTTTTTTGTTTTTAGCCTTTGTTACTCAATTATGGCCAGATGTGGTGGTCCATTATCCTTGATTTTAAACCACTATGTCTTGCCCACTATCCCACGAGTTCAGACAGAGAATGGAAACAGGGCCTTTTTTTTTTTTTTTTTGGAGACAGAGTCTCACTTTTTTGCCTTCAGTAGAGTGCTATGGCGTCACAGCTCACAGCAATCTCCAACTCTTGGGCTTAAGTGATTCTCTTGCTTCAGCCTCCCACACTACAGGCACCTGCCACAAAGCCTGGCTATTTTTTTATTGCAATTCTCATTGCTGTTTTAGCTAGCCAGGGCCAGGTTTGAACCTGTCACCCTCTGTATGTGGGGTGGGCACCCTACCCACTGAGCCACAGGTACCTCCCGGAACAGGACCTTTATCTCCAGTGCCTACTACAGTGACCCCAGGGCACACAGTCCCTTTTGCATTCCTCCCACAGAGCAGTGCCATTTAGGGCTGAGACAGCTGCCACTGGCTAAGAGTGGGGCAGGACATTCTAACCTGCTACAAAATCCTGCTGTAACAACAAACCTAGAATGACCCACCGGGGAAATGAATATATTATGTTTATTCCTGGGACCTTGTTTTTATCAGTTCACCAACCTACTGGGAGCAGAACGTGGCCTTGCTTTCCCCTCTGCCATCATGACCACACCTGCTATCATCTGGCTCAGTGGGTGCTCATTTGTTGACCACAGTCACTCCTTGGAAGTCAAGCACTAGATAGATGGGGCAGATGTGGGATGAGGGAGGAAGCAGAGAGAAGCCACGTTCTTAGAAAAGGTGAATATTTTTATACTCTGTTGTTGGAAGGGGAAATAGAGAAACCCCCCCTGAATTAAAACCAGATTTGTCTTTGAATCTGAAAATGTCCAAATGTGCCATTAATACTTTTTTAAAACTTAGAGGAAATTATCTGGGCTAGCTATTCATTTATTTATTTCTTTAAAGGACAAAGAGAGAAGATGGTTTTGGCTTCCTGTTGTGGAATTACATTTCCAAAGTTGCTAGCAATATTACTTAGTATCTTCAGTCTTTCCTCACCCCAAGCTCACCCTAGAAGAGTAATCAGAAACTAAGTGAAGAGAAAAAAATTACAGTATTGTTTTAAATATCAACTTTTCGTTGACATTGCCTCTGAGGCAATATCCCTGCTATAAGGACACAATCAGTTTACTACCATGATTATTTCTTTTCTGAATGAAAACATCAAAACGCTCACTTTCGGGGTTGGTATTGTGAAATGGAAAGTCACTGATGACATGACCTGCTGTTAGCACCTCTACTCACACTCTTCAATAGGAGGGTCAAGAGAACAAACAAGTGGTGGCAGATCCTAAAATTCTCCCGAATTCACTGACTGACTGGTCACAGGTACAGATAATATCTTTGAGAAACACAGGAGGTTTCTATTCAAAGTATGGGAGTTGAGAGAGGAGTGGCTGATTGTGGAAGCACATCCTAACCTTTAAGTTAGTGAATTGTTGAACTGCTAATCCTACTTGGTTCCCAAAGGTTAAGATTATTCATGATTGAATCTGACGTATTCCCGGATTTTACATGCCACACTGCGATGACAGTTCTCTGGGAATCATATGTATTTGCTTACAACCTTCTACTCTCCCATGGGCTGTGAAGGGCAGAGACACAGTGGATTGATTGTCCAGGACTGAACTCCTCACCTTCCTCTAAACCTCTCTCTCAGGTTTACTCTCCCAGGGAACTGAGCATTACCAGCCACACAGTTGCCCAACCCAGGAAACTGCAGGTCATCCATGATGTCTCCCTCTTCCCACTCCATCCAATCTATCATCAAGACTGTTAATCCTCCTATCAAAGCACCTTTGTACATCAGTCTACCCCCACTTCTACAACTCTGTTCAAACTACCATCGTCCTACCAGCTGTTTCAAATCTGTATAGCTTCCTCATTGGTCACCAGCCTTCTTCTTGGTCCTGTCCAATCACCTCTCCACATTGAAGCCACCTTAGAATGTTTGATCAAAAACACAACCCTGAGCTTGCCATTCTCTGAGCCTTTCTATGGCCCCCATTTGCTATGAATGTGCTCAGCATATCAAGTCCAAATCCCTCAACATGGTGTATAAGACCTTATCAGAAAAAGAGAGTTGTGGTGGTAAAAGAGAATAAAATCCAGAAATAAAACAAAAAGTAGAAACAAACTCACAAAATCTGATGAAAAACTTGGGGTACAGCACAAAACCAAAACTTTGAAATGTTAAAATAATACCATCACTTTTTCCAGAAAACCTTAGATACGCACCTTCCTATGCATTTTAACATTTTTCTTGAGTTTTTTTTTTAAAAAAAAGCTCAACTCCACCTGGTGTGTTTGGCAGGGGAAAGCCGAAGTGTTAGTTACTACATATGAGAGCAGATGGAGCTGGTTGTGGGGTCCAGATGGGAGGCAGCAAACAGACTCCTTAAGCCTCGCTTCTTCTCTCCCCAGTTCAATGGCTTTTGAAACTCAAGGTTGTGTAAAAATTAATTTGCATTAAATTGCTTAAGATAATGTATTAACTACCATAGAAGGCTTCCAGCAGTTTTTAAAACTTGCTTCAAAAAACAAATAATGAAACAATAATGGTGAACACAGAAACAAGCCAAAACTTCTTTTGGACACGTTTTTAAACATTCCCATTAAAGACAGTAGCCTTACAACAAATCTTTTCTGTGTTATTTGCTAAGTTGAATAACTAATAATAATTATTTATATAGGTTACACATATAACCATGCCAGGCACTATGCTTTATTTAGATCCCCAAAACAATCAGATGAGGGAGGTGTGTCCATTATCAGCCTATGTTCGAGATGAGAAAATCAGGCTCAGAAAGACTATCACTTGGACCTCAGAGCTAGGGGTAGAACTCATGTCTCCCTCACTCCAGAGCCCAAGGGGTAACTGATTACCATGCATGTAATGTTAACATACAGTTTTGCACAGGGTAACACTGCTGGTTATAATAATGAATGAAGAGTGACTTTCTAGATAGGATTTGTTTACCCATTCTAAGTAATATCTGATTAGCCAATAAGTGTTTTTCTTAATAGACTCAAATGCTGCTGACTTAGGCCTGTGGAGATCAAGATTGATTAGAGGGGCAAGTAAGAGGCAGAGTCACCCTGGGAAAGAGTAGACAGGTTCAAGATTGACCAAGTACAAGGCTGACGTTTGGAAGCAAGATCACAGGTGAAATCATGAGAGGTAGCCCAGGCAGAGGCAAGGCTGATGGCAGTGGGCCCACAACAGCTGAGGATCTGAAATATATTTAATTTATTATCAGGCTAGAGCATGAAGAGTGTAAAGGGCTCTAGCCTTGTAACTTCTGCCCTACTTGGTGACACGGTCATTCACTCTGCCCAGACTGTGGCATCTCCTGTAGAGTTTGCTCGTTGCCTATTCCATACGCATTTTAACCTCTCTTGAGGTTAAATAGAAAGGAAATAGAAAGAGAATTCATAGAGGCCCAGGGAAAATTCTTTAAAGGGGCCTTATTCTGCTGGGAGGTACATTCTCTTGCCCTTGTCCCTATATCCTTCTTGCTTTTGGAATATGGATATAAAGGCTGGAGTCACAGTGGCTATCATGTGACCAGGAGGCAAACTTGACTATGGCAGCCATGAAATAAAAAAGATAATGAAGGACTGGGTTTCTCATGGCTGTGGAGCTGCCACATCACAGCAGCACAGAATAGGCTTCTCTAGATTGTTTTTATCTTTAACTGAATTCCTAATTGAGAAAATTGATGTCTTATCGAAGGACTCTATTTTCTGACTACCTATGGAAGTGGCAGAGTGTTTTAGGCAGAGGGGAACAAATTGATACCCTTTGATCCCCTGAATTGTGTGTGTGTTATGAGTTGGTTTTTTTTTTTTTTTTTGGTAGTGGTTATTAGTGAACTCTAGTAGATAGCAGAGGCTATCCATTTTCCTTTCTCCTTCCTCTGGTAATAGAACCTATTCCATTGATCAGCAAAAAATGATCAAACAATCCCATCTACCATTGGGGCAAGAGATATGAACAGAACATTTTCTTTTTTTTTTTTTTTGAGACAGAGTCTCCCTTTGTCACCCTCACTAGAGTGCCATGGCATCAAGGGTCACAGCTCAAACTCTTGGGCTTAATCGATTCTCTTGCCTCAGCCTCCCAAGTAGCTGGGACTATGGGTGCCTGCCACGTGCCCAGCTATTTTTTTTATTGTAGTTGTCATTGTTGTTTAGCAGGCCTGGGCCAGGCTTAAACCCACCAGCCCCAGTGCATGTGCCAGCACCCTAATCATTGAGCTACAGACACCAAGCCAGAACAGAAACTTTTCTGATAAAGACAGATGGATGGATAATAAAATTTGAAAAAATGCTCATCATCCCCAATTATCAGAAAAATGCAAATCAAAACCACCCTGGGATATCACCTAATGCTAGTGAGAATAGCCCACATCACAAAGTCTCAAAGCTGCATGGATGTGGAGAGAAGGGGACCATGTTTACATTGTTGGTGGGACTGCAAACTAATACAACCTTTTTGGAAGGAAGTACAGAAAATCCTCAAAGAACTCAAATTTGAGTTGCAGGATCAACCAACCCATTTGATCCTACAATCCCATTACTAGGCATTACTCAGAAGAAAAAAAAGATCCTTTTATCATAAGGACATTTGCACTAGACTGTTTATCACAGCTCAATTTACAATTGCCAAAATGTGGAAACAACCTAAATGCCCACCAACCCAGGAATGGATTAACAGCTGTGGTATATGTATAATGGAATACTATTCAGCCATTTAAAAAGATGGAGACTTTACATCTTTTGTATTAACCTGGATAGAGTTGGAATACATTCTTAGTAAACTATCACAAGAATGGAGAAGCAAGAATCCAGTGTACTCAATTCTAGTATGAAGTCAGTATATGATTGTATACATAGCCACATAAAAGAAAAACTTGCCTCCTTCATATTTACATGGATGGAGCTGGAAAATGTCCTCCTTAGCAAAGTATCTCAAGAATGGAAGAAAAAGTATCCAATGTACTCAACACTACTATGAAACTAATTGTTAGCTATCTTAGGAAAGCTACAATCCAAATGGAGCCCTAGAATACGGGGAAAGAAGAGAGGGGAGGAGAGGGGGAGGGGAGGGGGAGGGTGGGTGAAGAGAATGATATTGTGGGGATCATGCTTATAGTTTATTCTATTTGGGTACAGGTGAACTTGTCTAAAGGTTGAATATAAATGTCTTAGCATAACAATTATGAGAAAGACATGATGGCTATGTTGGCCACCTGGATGAGAGTTTTCCAAACTGCATATAGAAGTAACACACTGTATCCTATGAGAGAATTAATGTACACAATTATGATCTAATAAAAAAAAAGAAAAAAAAAAGAAAAACTCAATTCAAGGTGGGGGTGGGGGAATGAGGGAGCAGGGAGAGAGGAGGGGTGAGGGGGATGGGAAGTTACAGTGTATGGCACAACTCTTGGGGGCAGGACATAATTATAAGAGGGACTTTACCTAACAAATGCAAACATTGTAACCTAATTCTCTGTACCCTCAATAAACCTGAACCAATAAATAAATAAATAAAATAGAACCCATTCCATGTGTTTGGATTAATTTCGGTCTGACCAGTGGGCACATCCTGTGATTGGCTTAGCGGTCAGCATTAGGCCCAAGCTAACCCACTCAGAGGTCTTTTGGAACTATTGGAAATAAGGCTTTCATTTTCTTTGCTCTGTTGGTGTGATAATAGCTATAACACAAGTATGACCTTGGAGCTGTCAGAGATACCTCAGAGCTTGGGCCTCAGGGGTATAACTGTCAGGGACTGGCTAGGAGCTATCTTCCCTTGGATCCCCAGAGTCTGCCCAATAGAAAGGGTATTTTCCTTTCCTTTCAAAAGGTTGCACATTCTTAGTCTTTCATGTTATGGACACTCAGCAAACATTAATGGAGGATGCCAATGCCCTCTGGTGGCAATGTCAACAAGCCTATGGAATTACGGCATCCAAGGAAGGTGTACTCAAAGGGAATCAGGTGGTGGCATCCATTTCACTAGGATTTTGTGGTCCAGTTGAACTGAGACAGAAATGAAAAAGAGCCATTAGTTATTATTTTCTTCTTAATGGGAATTTAGTATTATGCCATATTTATCATATAGGGTGAGTTGCTTTTTCCAATTGGAAAAGCCATGTTTCTGTATTGTGGTGTTTACTGGGTAGATCCGTTACTATTCAGGAGTGACAGTATGGCTATGTGAGATGATTTTTTTTTGCAAATACCAAAACATATTGTCAGATTTTCCTGTTTCGTTAGTGATATAGGAGATCTCAAAATCTAAATAACGTGAGACTGTTAAGTCAAATAGCAGAAAGGATGACAAAGCCTCGGAGGTAATGCTCGATAAGCAAGCTCACTGGACTCCAACGCAAGAATGATTCAGTGCTTCAATTGGAGTCTTAAGGGCATAGTCTACCCAAGTTATAATTAAAACGATGTTTGCAGCATCAATGTCTAATCTTCTGTGTGCTAATTATAGCACTCATAATAAGTTAGAAAGAGATCATTTTCTTTCCAAGGCTTGAAGCAGATTAGTAGTGCACGTAACAGTGAGAGTGCAACAAGGCATTATTGCAATTTTGTCTCCCGCTTTCCATTTCCTTCCTGACCTTTCAGGCTACTTGTTTTGCTTATTTCATTTATATACTCAAGGGCTTCCTTTGTGGAAAATGATGTTCACAAATGACATAATGAATTAATGAGACAGAAATTTTAGTCTCCTTGGATTAAAAACATTGCTACTTCCATAATATAGGGCAAGAGTCTTAAACACAGGGCCAGGACAGTAAAGTTAACGAGTGAAGTACGCTGCATGAGACAGTTGGGAGTGGCAGGGACTATGGCAAACTAGACATTTTACAATTTAAAAAACTATGTTCAACTGAATGAAACGTGTCTATGCGCTGAATCTATTGTTTGAGCTAACTCTTTGCTTGCTGTGATAGAGAGCAAAACACATCTTGCTAAATGAACTAACAACTGAGTATTGAATAAATCCTATAGGTGCCATTCTAGGAGCTTTCAATATGTGAACTGATCAAACCTCACAGTGGTGCTATGTTAGGTATGATTGACCCTGTTTTGACAGGGGAAGAACTTGAGATTGGGGAAATTAAGTTAAAAGAGGCAAAGTTTATGTGGTTAAGTATACAGCAGAGCTGACATGTCAATCCGGGCCTGACTGAGCTCATGGTGTCTTCACATCAGGGATCTCAGTTAAAACGTTGGTAACAATAGATGTTTCAGGCCTTCCTGCAGTGTCAAGGACAATGGTGAAACTTTTTTGTTCTAGTGTCCCTGACATTGGTTCAAGACAAATTCACAGGAGGTGAAGGCTCCTCACTAAGTAAGGAAGAAACACCACCTCACAAACATTAGGTATAAACAGTGAATTGTCTACCTATGAATTGTCTGCTTTACTCTGCTGTGGGAAAATAAAAGAAGGCTTTTAAGTAGTGAGTGACAGGCAGGCCTGAAGACAGCTCACATAAATGGGAGCAAGGAGAACAGTTTCTTCTGTTATAACGAGCCCCTCTAGGATACTGTCCTTGGTTATCCTGTTGGTTGGGTTTTCAGAGCAGACTGGTAGCTAATCAATCATGTTCATTGTATGGGCAACTTTTGACTTGGAAGGAATGGCTGCTGACCCAGAAGCCACAGCCTTTGATGAATGGGGCTTCATATAAGAGGTGTTTGGAACATGTAACTAAACTGCCACCACATGGTAATAATCTACCTCTCCACATGGCAGAATGTTTTCTGGTAAAGCTATGCCACCCGAGATTTTATAGAAATATATAAAAATCTATTATTTTTCTAAGTTCAGTGTGTAAAAAGGACCACTTAAAATTTTCAGTTTGTTGAGCTGAAAACATACTTCCACTATAAAATTTTTGTGTATTTCTCATGTGCCTTGAGTCCCAGGATTCCTGCCAAGTAATGGAGGGGGTGTCTGTGTGGGAGAGGGTTGTACAAATACAGAATTGCAAATCCATGTCCTTTTATGACTGGCATTATAAGGAACTAGAAGACCTCAAATAATGGATTCTAAAATACTCTATTAGCATTTGCTCTATTTTTTAGCTTATATTTGAGAATCCCCAAAGAGATAATAGGCTAATTATATTAGTAATGAACTACTTAATGAGTCCATGTAAATCTAATGATTACAGAACATGTCTTACGAGAATTTAAAGATGATCCTCATGCTTACCGTCAAACGGTATTCAGATTTGAGACAGGGAGATAGCTTGAGAGCCACCAAGCCCCTTCCCCACCATGGCACAGATCTACAGAGGACTAGACCCAAAGCATCCTGGAGAAATGCTTCATCTTTAGGTAAAGATCCAGGGAGGATAAAATGCGCCAGTATTTTAGTGGTGTCTCTCTGTATGGCAAAGGAATCTTCCTTTCCTTAATTTTACAAACTAATAAAGAAAGTGAGATTTTTGAGATGAAGTAAAAAAAGAAAGGAATATTTTACATTCCCACTGGGTATATGTCTGAGGAGGGTGTTGTATCATTGGGTGGCCTTCTCCTTCTCCATTGTAAGACTTGGTTGGCTCTTTTTTAATTACATTGCTCATTCCTCAATGAATGAGAAGATATGGGAAAAATTCACGTGTAGCAGCCCATATAGCCTATGGCTAGGAGGAATGAGAGATATAAGAAATAACTGTATAGCTCAATAATGGAACACCTTGGTGAAAAGGGCATGGAGAGGGATTTAGCTCTCCTAACAAGCATGAGAGCATTGGTGAATTGGCAATCTCTACACCTGTGGTGTTGAGAGGCAGGAGATCAGCCTTATATTAGGCTGGAGGAGAAGACAGTCGGGAGCGTGCACATTCTATCATGCTTACTCTGACTCTGTCACTTCTCCTGCCTGCAGAACACCAGTATGGCGTCTCTCTGCTGAAGATCACTAAGCTCTGCTAAAGACTAAGATCTATCTTTCTAAGAAGACTGCTTTACTCTCTCAAAGACTATCTCTCTCTCTCTATCCCACCAGCTAAAGTAAATAGCCCTCAGGCACCTAAGAGCAATTGTTCCTGAGCAAGGTAGCTTAGCAGTCTGCATCCAGAACCTACTTAAGCCAGGGCCGGAGACCGACCAGTCTCGGTCTCTGATAAGTGGTGACCACAAAGGGACCCCAACATAGGGAAAGCAGGACCAAGACTGCAATGGTTTCATTATATTTTTGAAGCACAGTTTAAGAGAGAGAACTAAGAATTTTATGAATAAAACCTAGTGGGCAACATTTTCCATCTCTTAAGTGTTGTCAAGTTTTAGATTAATTTATTTTTCAGACACTGACCATTTAAAATTAAATATGCTAGTTAGAAAAAGATGAACTAGACTGGTTTTTGAACTTAATTCTAAAGCCTATATGAAAAAGAAACCCAAGAATCCTTAAAAATGCTGAAAAAGAATTGGGCAAAACTAGTCTTATTAGATATTAAAATATACTAGAAAGTGATACTGATTAAAATAGTATGACTATGCAGATAAGTCAATAGAACAGAATAGAAAGATCAAAAGTAGAACCAAATTCAAGGGAATTTAGTATGTGATAACAGTGACCATTTAAATCATAAGGAGAAAGACTAGGAAACCTGATGTAGGGAAAACTGGGTAGTCTAAAAAATAAAACTGGATCCCCACCTCACACTTTATAGCAAACCAGAATAATTAAAGCTATAAACAGTAAAGACAAAACCATAAAATACTAAACAAAGTCTGAGAAAATTTATTCAATTTTATAGGTTTGGATAGGAAAGTCATTACAGGTACAAAACAAAATTCAGACCCATTTCAGAGAAGATGAATGAATTTGAATTTGACTATGTAAAACCAACAAAAGCAGAGCACAAATGAAGTGAAAAGATAAATGGCAAACTGGGAAAAATATTTGCTACTTTTGCTACAGATCAGGATCAATTTCTTTCCTCACAGTGATCTCCAATCCACAAGAAAAGAGCACCAGCCCAATAGAAAAATAGGCAAAGATGTGAAGAGTTCACTGAAATAAAGTACACATGGCTTCTAAGTAACTAAATCTATACTAAAGCTATGGTTATAATCGCTTATAATGTGGAAAGCATAAATCAAAACTATAATGAGATACATTTTAGATGTATTGCACTAGCAAAATCTGAGCAATCTGATAACCCGTTGTGTTGACAAGGTTATGGAGATACAGGTACTTCAGACATCATTGGAGGGATTAAAAATTGGTTCCGACTTCACAGAGAGAAAGTTGGCAACAGATATCAAAATCTCAAATTCCCATACTCTAATTGCCCCGTAATCTCATTTCTGTGAAATTGATCCTACAAATAGAGTGTGAAAATTATGTATTTCCAAGGATATTTATTGCACATTGTTTATAATAGCAAAGTATTAGCTACAATAGCGATGTCTATAAATGATGAAATAGTTACTGGTTAAATAAGTATTAGTTAAATACTTAATTCTTTACTTTGAAAACCCAATCTATGCCACCATTAAAAAAAGAATGTGACAGCGTCTGTATGGGGACTGAAAAGGAATAATCTAGAAAATGCATTAGGTGTAAAGAAGCAAAGCAGGAAGGGGATAAACAGCGCTCATCTGTTTGCACATACGCATACGTACACACACGCATTTACTATCTGAGCACGGTATGTACAGATACATGGATATACACTGCTTTTCTGTAGAAAGCAGTGTATAAACATGTGTAAAACACTGCGAAAACACACTGTGCTTAGATACTCAGACTATCTTTAGAGGCACATACAGAAATCGGTTAACAGTGGGAGAAGAATTGGGTTGAGAGACAGGAGTGTGAGGGAGGATCACTTTTCTCTGGTACGTTTGGTGCCTTTAGTACATTTTGAATTGTTATCCCCAATAAAATATTTCTTTAAAAAATTGAACCTGAACTGTTAAAGAAACTAGCAAGCTTTGGTCACGTATTATAATTATTTAATAAGTCATCTGATTGCAACGACAAGGACAAAAAAGAGAAATCCTTATTTCCATACAGATCAAAATAGTGTTTTGTCAGCGTAAGTCAGAAATTATTTTAATGCCTTCATGTATGTTGCAATAATGTTGTGTATAAATATCCCCCAACCCCCTGCTCACCCATCCACATCACATATAAGGGCTGACTACCTCCTTGCTCCTCAACGGTTTCCTCTGAAAAGCGATCAATGTCCCCTGCCTGGCCATTAAATAGATTTTGAAAAACTCTTCAATCCGTATCAGTCTCATATCCTTATTTGGTTCCTCACATTTGCCCTCAGCTGGGAATTCCGCAGGCAACTGTGATTCTGTTGTGCTCACCACTCATTTGAAGGGTCCCATCCATCATCATTTCTAGTCCTTTTCTGATGCAATGTAGCTTGTTCTTTGTCTTTCTTAAAAACTGAATAGCTGTTAAATTATCCATTTATCTTCCTTCAGATTTTCTGTTCAGCTTCTCAGGCCCTCTCAGGGCTGTCTTTTCTACCTTGTTTGCTGACTTTTCATTCCACTTCCCCTGTTCTTGGAGGCATCTTGGTTCACCATGCTGTCCTTCAAAACAAACTCTCGGTTCAGTCTGCTTTCTGCTTGTTTGAAAGCAAGCATAACTTGCTAACCATGTGGATTTCCTTGGATGGTTTTGCCCCTTCAGCATAGCTTTGAAAACTTGGAGATAATATACTTCATATTTGATACGTAGATGGTAGGGGATAGTAGGACAAACCCTAAACAGAAGGTCAAAAGTCTCAGATTCTAAACCCAGCCTTGCCACTGTCAAGTTGGGTCACCTGATAGTGACTGCTCTGAGTTTTGCTTTCCTCATCTACAGATGATATGCAGGTATGCTTCTAGTTAAACCTGTTAGTATTAAAACAGCATGTTGCTTCTGTTAAAGGTGACACAATAAAAGATATGAGGTTTGTATAATGCTAATGCCTACACACACATTAACTCAGGTGACAGGAGGTTGTACCCGTTAGAAGACACAGATTTGAAGGCAGAAAGAATCTAAACCCTGTCACTTATTGCATACTCCTGGGTAAGTCACAGAAACTCCATAGCCTCAGTTTCCACATCTGACAAATGGGATAATCATAGTATCTAACTTAATATTGCTAGGAGGATTAAGTCAGATAATGCTTGGAAAGTCATTCTTGGTCACATATTAAATGCTCAAAAAATGTTCTGTAAACTCCTTATGTCTTTGTGAGAGGGGTTTTGGCTATTATCTAAACTTACAGAAGGGATACTCAGGCTTAGAGATGATATTAATAATAGTACTATCAGGCTGCATGTTGGAAGGCTGTAACATATAATGTTTATTCTGCCCAAAGCGTTTCTCTGTACTTCACCTCCCTTTCAGACACTTGGAAAGGTTGCTATTATCTATCATCAATTCCATTTGCTTCAAGAAGAAAGTCACTTTGGAAGGCTAAAGCCTTTTAAAAAGTAGTGGAGGGAAGCTACATTCAGCTGAGCCCAGGAGCCAGGGGTGATCCAAAGAGAAAAAAAAGCTTTAGGGTTATGAGTGCGGAGGGCAGGTTTGAAAGGGGACTTGTAAAAACTCTCAGCCCTGATTCCTTCTCTTAGGCCTGTATCTTAGGTCTTTGTTCTCTTTCCTCTTAGTTCTTTCTTTGCAGGTTTCTGTTCCCCTATTTCTCCTTTCCTCTTCAGGTTTTTCAGCTGTTCATAACATGTGTAGCACTAAGACGTTAGGCCATGATCTATCAAGTCATGGACGTGGAGGATAACTATTCCTTTTCTGCTGTTCATGGTTCTGTAGCTCATCATTCTCTTGGCTTGTAGGAGGTGTTGGTTCAGAAGTTGGAACTCCCCTAACTCACTGGAGTGATTCTGGGCAGCAAGTATAACCTCCCTAGTTCCTCAGCCGTGAAATAAAGGCAGAGATGTTAACATCCGCCACAGGGCTGCTCAGCAAGGAGAGGCCATGTCAGGGCACCCTAAAACACGGGATGCTGAGAGAATGCAGGCTCTCACTAGGAGCAATGCGACAACCCACTGTTTCCTGTCCCTGTCACACTTGTGCCCTGGCTGTGTTGCTGAGGCAGCCCCTGGGGTTTCCTAGCAGCCGGATGACAAACTTACACTCTATGGCAGCAGCTTGGATGAGGGAATGTAGCTGTGCTGGGCTTTGTGGCTGTGTGACAGAGACAATGGATTCAAATAATTAAAATGTGCTAATAAAGGAACCCACAGAGCTTCCTGAAGGCTGAACTATCTACCTCCTGGGGACAAGGAGAGGTTTAACAGGGAGCCTGCCATCTGAGCAGTGTCCTCAAGTAAGACTAGGAGTTGTTTGGGCAGAGGAGGGCAAGGTAGGCCTGCAGAGATGGCCGTGGGAGAAAGGCACAGACATGCGACATTAGTGAGGTAGTAATCAGGGAAATGGCAGGTGGTCAGCGATGGCAAGAGCGGAGGGTACCAAGGAAGGAGAGCAAGGCACTAAGAGATAGTGTCGACTTAGATGTTTTTCATCTAGTAACGGGGAAGGAGGGCCTGAAGGACTCTAAACTAGCGCGTGATACCATCCGATCTGCTGTAGGAAGATAGTTCTGGTGGTAACATGGAGCTTGGAGGATGGGATTGTGGGGTGAGACGAGAGAGGGGCCGCTGAGCATGACAAGGGTCTGAATGGGGCCAGCTGGTGGTGGTGCAGTCGTAAGGCCCCTACTAATGTAGGGGGGACCCGGATGAAGGAGAAAAGTCATGACGCAGCACCTAGAAAATGATAGAGAAGGAAAAAACCCACGCATTTTGGGTTTTGTTTTATAAAATACTCCTTATCATTTTTGATAGTATTAGAGGTTTTTTGAAGTTGTCATCTGTTTTCTACTTTTACTATAAACTCTGAATTTCTTTTTCTTTCATGTTTTTTGATTTGCTTCTATTCTTTCATATCGGAGGCTGTCCTCAAACATTCTGTGGCCCTTATCTGTTTGCACGTATTTAAATGCAAGGCATTGCAAGACTTACTCAAGGTGGAGTATGAAGGGGGAGGGGGAGGCAACTGGGAATGCCCTGACTGTCAGCTGGTAGGCTTCAGGTTAAGGGCATCCTGCAGGAGTTGACTCATTGAGAGACTCCCAAGGGCAAGTGCGTGTAAATCTTTGCTCTGAGGCTGTTCTGTTTCCCTAAAGAAGGATCCACTTTTCTGCTTCTGGGGGTATCTAGCTGCTGGCTTCCCAAGAGCAGAATAGAATGGCACCTGGGGGCCCAGCCAGTCATTCCACAGACTTTTAATTTCAGCTACAAGTTCTCTCCATTGGTGCCCCAGAGAAGCACTCTTCTGGTCTGGAGACTTGGCAGGGTTGCAGAGGCTGTTTACCCAGGTATGTGGGTTGTGGGAGGTTCCCGAGACCCGTTTACTGACTTTCAACCTTCCCTCTTGTTTCCAGCCTCATACCTCAACCTGACTGCTGTGAACTGAATTGTGTCCTCCTGAAAGATAGACTGAAGTGCTAACCTTATACCTGTGAACGTGACCATATTTGGAAATGGGGTCATTGCAGATATCAAGATAAAATGAGGTCAGATTGGATTGGCCCTAACCCATTGGTTGGTGTCTTTATTAGAAGGTGACATGAAGACACAAGGCACAGGGAGAATGTCGTGTGAAGACAGAGGCAGAGCTCTGAGTGCTGGAGCTACAAAGTGAGGAATGTCAGCAACGGCCAGCAGCAGCCGCCAGCTGGGAGGGCCAGGGCCATTCTCCCTCAGCCTGCAGAAGGAACCAACCCTGCCGGCACCTGAATTCTGGCTTCCAGAACTGTGAGGAAATACATTTCTGTTGTTTTAAGCCACTCAGGCTGCTGCCGTTTGTTATGGCAGCCCTGGGAAACAAAGATACCCAGTCTAGCCCATACTTGGCTCCTCTAAGTCCTGAGCTTCTCAGGAGTTCCTTCTGAAAGACAGACCAGCTGGCTTCCAACTGCGGTCTCCTTCTGCAGACATTCTGGGATGAGACCTCCTTTCCGGCTCCCAATAGTTGAGGCTATCTCACCTCCACTCACATTCTGTCTTCTTGAAAGTGAGAGTGTATTTCTCTCTCTCTCTTTTTTTTGAGATTGAGTCTCACTCTGTCACCGAAGCCAGCATGCAGTGGTAGCATCATAGCTCACAGCAACCTCAAACTCCTGAGTTCAAGTGATCCTCCTGCCTCAGCCTTCCAGGAAATGCAACTTTGTTATTTCTAATCATACTGAATAGTATGAAATAAATCAATGAAATATTGCCCAAAGGTACTCATTTCAGAATTATCTCTATTAGGGAAAAAAAGGAGGAAATGACTGAATAAATTATGAAAAGTCAAGTGATTGGCGTGCTAGGCTGATATTTCAAATGATAATGTGAAAATTAGGTAGAAATGTCTGAACATGCTATGAACCTTTTATGTTAAGTGACCAAAGCAGAATATACTAGCGCAACTGGGTAAAAATGTGTTTGCATGTGGACAGCAGGAATATGAAGACAGGACAGGAATCAGAGAGTATGGCTTCTCATTACTCCTAAAACTCTGCTCAGGACACCTTCGGTATTCTCTATACTGATATATATTTTCTTTACTATTCTCCTCATTTCCTTTCCCATCTCACTGACTAGCAGAACTGCTAACATTCCTGCGTATTTATACTAACAGTCTGTTCAAGGCAATCAAGTCTTTTTCTATCATGCTCCTCAAAATTCTTCTAGCCTCTTCTCATTGCCCAGGGCAGTTTATATCCTTTTAAAAATGTCTTTTATTATTGTAACATTAAAGGGATTCTCAGAAGGATGAGGAGATAAACTAGTGAGGTCAATCCGCCATCTTTAATTGGCAACATCAAGCTACTTTATGGATGAAAATGTTAGATCGAGGGCAACTTGACATAAAATCTTTCTGTGGAAGTTTTCTGCAGTAACAAGCTACACAGACTCCATTAGGCCATTCAGTCTTCTGGGAATGTTCCTGGAATCTCTACTCAGGTCCTCATAGTCTCCTCTCTGAAGGAATCAGATTTCTATTTTGTAAAAATAAAACAGTATTCTATTTACAAAAGTAGAGTACTGTCGGACAAAGTGGAATCACCTTTCACGTCCTCAGAGCAGTACAGCACTTAAAAAGCAGCACAGTAAGACTGAAAGGACTTGGCTTTGAAATACTGGCTCTGCCCTGGATTAACTGTTTAACCCTAAGTCCGTTAGCTTCTTTAGGTTTCAGTTTCCTAATGTATAAAAATTAGACCATAAGACATTATAAGATCCAGAGTGAAGTACTTTCTTTCTCCACAGAAGTAGGATCAAATTAAATTATATATGTAAAAGTACTTTGTAAAGTTTAAAATTTAAGCCTCCTCCAGTGGCCAATACAGTCAATATTCAATAAATGTCTGCTTACTGAGGAAGTATGAATAAGGATAGCCTTATAATGAAGGTCTCTCATACTGAGCTTCTTTTCCAAAACCTCAGTTCTATCATAGTCTTCAATTTCATTTCACACGCTGGCTAACAGACTCAACTGCTGGGCTGCCATATTGGTTGGAGCATGAAGGTGAGAACGTGACTCTGACCCCATTTCCATGTAGCATCTCCTTACTAAGAAGAGGCAATTGGCTTTGGTGATTTTCTCTCTTTTTAAAGATAGAGTCTCAAGCTGTCACCCTGGGTAGAGTGCTGTGGTGTCATAGTTCACAGCAACTTCCAACTCTTGAGCTCAAGTGATCCTCTTGCCTCAGTTGTTCCACTTTTAGTATAGATGGGAGTCTTGCTTTTGCTCAGGCTGGTCTTAAACTCCTACGCTCCACCCACCTTGGCCTCCCAGAATGCTGGGATTACAGGTGTGAACCACTGTGCCCCACTTTGCTTTGGGTGATTTATTTAATATTATAAGCTGCAGCTCCGATGATTAAATATCAGAGTAATGATCCCTGAGGATCGAGTACTGCCTCCTTGAATTCTCTCAGGATACATTTGGAATAGAACAGAATCTTCTGTTTGGCAATAGCTTACTAAGAACACTTTATGTTTATCTCATGCCTCACTTCCCAGGAGCTTGGACAATGGTGACCCTGCAAATAAACATTAAATTGCGGGAATTTTGAGAGGTACTTTCAGTACAAAAAACAATGATTAAAAGAGTCCTTTATTCATCATTGAGAGAAAAAAATCCAATCTCCTTCTCCTTCCTTCCTTCCTTCTTTCCTTTTCCTTTTGCAAAGAGCTAAATTAGAGAGGGTCGTGAAGAAGAGGTAAATCAGCTTCTAAACTATGCTCTCTGGAGGACCCGGAAAGTAACATCAGTACAGACAACATTCCAAGCCTTGCATGGACGTGGAGTGAAGAGGCTTTTATCATCATGATGCCAACCAGAAATACTATTTATCTATGTTGGTCAGCTGGATAAGGAGAAGTAGATCTTATCTTAAATTCTACCCTCAAAAGCCTTATTAGGGAGTCTATCATAATTTTTTCACCAGATTCCAGCATTTTTATATGGATACATGATGGCAGTTTTTGTGTTCATAAACTACATATATGTAGGACTATATGAAGTACTACTGCATGAAGAATGAATATTTTTTTCAGTTGTATGAACTAAAAAAAGTCTGTTTGATTTACAAGAAAATGTGCAGAGCTGGTTGCTTTATCAGGTCAAATTCCTTTTTAGAGGTGGAACATTCTCTACAAAATCAACCATTCTGGCACATTGGGTAGTCAAGAAGAACTCTAAGACGTAGCCAAGGGAATGATACTTCACCTGCCAAGAATCCTGCACCGCAAGTCCACAGTGACATGGACTCAACTGCTCTCCTAATGAGCCCTCTCGGCTGTCCTGCACTTCCTCCTACGCGGCACATCATTACTGCACTGATGACTGCTAGGCAATGGAGGACCTAAAAATTCTTCTCAGGTAAAGAAGGATTAGATTTTTTTTAATCATGATCAATTTAGTATATTTTATTGAATTATATTTTCTCAAAATCATATGTACATAATATACAATATAATTTCTTGAACTCTCTTTATGATATGTGCTAGCTCCACCTATTATCCTGAATATCAAAAGGTCTAGATGACTACATTTGGGGGCAGTGCTGGAAAGAAGAGAATTTAATGTATTTCCAAGCTGAAAAACTCAAAGCTCTGAAAAATACAGGGCTATAAAGTGGTCCTGTACAGTAGAATCAGGGGCCAATTCAACCATGGTGAGAACCAAACCACTCTGTAAAAAGATATACTCCAGATTATGGGCAGGAATATAACAGTGCCTACTCTGATGATGAAAGGTTTCATATGCAGTCATGCACCACACAATGATGTTTTGGTCAACGATGAACCACATATATGACCATGTTCTCATAAGATTATAAAACCATATTTTTACTACACATTTTCTATGTTTAGATAAACAAATACTTATCATTGTGTTATAATTATCTACAGTATTCTGTGTAGTACACAGGAAAGAGGGATAAAAGGGTTAGTGAGTCCTATGCTTTGGGGCAAAGCGACTCTGGGTGGAAGAGAGCAGGGTGGTGGGTGAGGCCTTGAGGTGGGGATGGGGCTGGGAGTGAGGTGATTGTGGGCTTCAGAATGAACGAGAGGGCCCCAGAATTCTATACCAAGGACTATGGGAGGTATCTTATGCATAGTGTTGGGAACCTGAGGTTTATAAGCAAGAAGATGCCATGATCACTTTTTTCCTTAGGGAATAAATATCATCTTGTCAAAAGTTTGGCAGATCAGGTACAGTGAGGGGGCCTGTAAATTACATAAAATTGACCCTTTTGAATATTTGTCTTTCTCTTCCATTCGTATTTGACTCTTAGTACATAGAGGTTTTTTTTTTTTTTTGAGAGATAAAGTCTCACTTTATCACCCTCAGTAGAGTGCCGTGGCATTATAGCTCACAGCAACCTCCAGCTCCTGGGCTTAGGCGATTCTCTTGCCTC
Organism: Otolemur garnettii; assembly: GCF_000181295.1. Classification (NCBI taxonomy): domain Eukaryota; kingdom Metazoa; phylum Chordata; class Mammalia; order Primates; family Galagidae; genus Otolemur; species Otolemur garnettii. Next base: position 8,776,990 of record NW_003852443.1, on the reverse strand, counting down.
AGTCTCCCGAATAGCTGGGACTATAGGTGCTTGCCACAGTGCCCGGCTATTTTTTTTTTTTTTTGGCAGTTTGGCCTGGGCTGGGTTTGAACCCGCCACCCTCAGTATATGGGGCTGGTGGCCTACTCACTGAACCACAGGCGCCGCCCAGAATAAGTATTTTTTGAGATAAACAGGTTTTACTATGAATACCCAGATTTGGGTACAATGTCAGTAACAAGGACAATATTTTTAAAAATATTAAACCCAGAGATTTTTCCATCTGTTTGGAGGCGATGCCTGTGGCTCCTCACCTGTTATCTCAGTAGGCTTCCCTCCTTCAGGCAAATGGGGGTTTCCAACCAGAACCAACACGCTGTCGTCATCCAGCTTCATAAGACAGGGATCCTGCAGGCAGCTTTGTGTGGTGAAGGGGATTTCTAGATTTCAGAGCTCTCTTCTGCCTACTGAGAACCAAGCCTGGCCAAGTCAGATCATCAAGTTTTACTATAAAGCTCCAGCAGAGAGAGTACAGAGGAGGCCATACAGGGATAGTTGTCCTCAGATGAGGAAAAGGAAACTGAACACTGTTCGGGATGGAGTCAGAGAGTCAGAAAAGGGGGGTCAGGGCGGGGGAGATCAGAAGTGAGCAGTCCTGGCCCCATGTACCCTTGGGGGCCCAATTCTCCGGGTAGACGAACTTGTCTCTGGAATCTCAGAGCCTAATTCAGGAAAATGATAGAATTTTCCTAAGGCAAGTTGGCACCACGCAGACAGCGTATTAGAAAGGACTTAGGAAGTTGTATGGACATCAGGGTGAAGAGAAAGTAGCTGGGAGTTCAAGGGTGTCCCAGAGGGACTGAACAAGTGCCGAGGGAGCCAGATGCCTGGAACCAACCTGGAAGCTGGGGGGGGGGTGTTGGGGGCTTGCCTAGAGGGGCTGCTGCAAGGCCCACAGACTTTGACAGCCAGAGCTACTTTCCACGCCTTGCACAAAGCACCATGACACACAGACCCATGGTCACACAGAGGCTGGCACAGCATCACATCCTGAGTCCTCACCAGAGCCTCTTAGTGAACCCAGTAAAGCCCAGCAGGCTGAAAAAAAAAAAAAAAAAAAAAGGCCCAGCAGGCTGCACGTACACCAGAGGTCTTTCTGAAGGTCACAAGCATAGGCAAATATTTCTGGCACCTAGGTATCAGCTAGGGGGCATATATAGCTCTAACTGGGAGCTATTCAAATTTTAGCCCGCCCAATCTGTTTTAACCAGAAGAGATTGAGATATTTTAATTGTCAAGATTAAGTACCAGCCCCTGAACACTCCCACCACCCCAGCCCATCTCACCAGAAAAAGGTGTAGCTAGTTAGATCTATTATAATGAATAGAGGAAGTTATTCCCTCCCTCCCTCTCTCTTCTTTCTGAGTTTTTTGAGTTACATATGATTCCATTCCATATATATCACCCCTTTGTATGGACAGGTAAGAAATTAGACGTAGCTGTTTTTTCCTTTAGTCCAGAAGAACACTAAATGTCATTGGGAAAACACTTTATGGGAACCTGATTTGGGTGGTGTCTTAAAAAAAAAATCTGATGAAACAATGAGTTGTTTTTAAAATACTTTTTTACCAGTATCCAGAGACATTGTCCTGAAGTAACACCTTATATATCCTCTTTCCCTATTTATCCGCAACATTTTCCTTCTCTTAATGGAGAGAGAAAGTTATTCTGGCTAGATGCTGTCCAGGTCAAGCTCTTTTGGATTATCTGTGAGAAAATACACTCCAAAATCAAAAGCCAGTTTGGGATGAGTTGAAAATCGAATTATGATCCTAATAAAAATTATATCCCTCAGTCCTTAACAAACAGAAGATTGATAATGCTTCTGTGCACCATTGACATTCTGGGTGCGCTGAGGTTTGATTAAGTTGAGAATAAAAATAAGGAGCCCAAACTCAGCTTGCTACTGCAAAGAGCAGCTCAGAATGATTTGGTGACATGAGGCTTTCTGTTTATCCCTAAGGCTGGTGCAAGCAATGACTTCAAAGTTTGATGGTATCTTTTTTTTCTTCTTTCTCTCTTTCTTTTTTTATCCTCCAAAGCTGTTGAGCAGCAGGCTAATGGGTCCCCGGCAGGGTGCAAAGACAGCAGAAAGCACGGGCATCAGAAGTCAATGCATTCCTCCTGAGATACCCCGCTAGGACGGGGCTAACTAACCAGGGCTTTCGTCTGCTCTGGGGGAACGTGCTTTGATGGTTCCCTGCCCACTCTAGGTGTCCTGTATGCTTCCTGATTAAAATCCTGTCACAGATAAATCATGACTTGTGCCTGTTAGGACCATTTTCTTTTCTTTCTTTCTTTCTTTTTTTTTTTAAAGAAAAGTTTGGAAGCATAAGATTAAAAAGATGAGCAAGTTCCAGAGAACTCCGTGCTCACATCTAGACGCATGACGTATCTAAACCTGTCTTTCTCTTTATCCTTTAACTCTCCAGGATCTGGGCTGTTCTCTGCACGTGTCATTGCCCCCCGTGAATGCTCTGAGAGCTAAATTAAAGACACAATGACTTGCTCTCTTTCTGCCCTTGAGAAGGAACCAGTCTGTTTCTCCTGGTACAATGCGCATGGTAGAGAGGGGCCATAGATCTTTCTTGCCTGCTTTGCTTATATATGTTTATAGATTTCCTGTCAGTCACTTTCAGTCAACACTAGATTACTTAGGTAACTTCTTAATAAATAGACTTTGGGCTGGGTGGGGTGGCTCATGCCTGTAATTCTAGCACTCTGGGAGGCTGAGGTGGGTGGATTGCCTGAGCTCAGGAGTCCTAGACCAGCCTGAGCCAGAGTGAGACCGCAATTCTAAAAAAAAAAAGGAGCTGGGAGTTGTGGTGGGCACCTGCAGTCCCAGCTACTAGAGAAGCTGAGGCAAGAGAATTGGTTGAGCCCAAGAGTTTGAGGTTGCTGTGAGCTGTGATGCCACAGCACTCTACTGAGGGTAACATAGTGAGACTCTGTCTCAAAAACAATAAATAAATAAATAGACTTTGGAGGAGGGGGAGTTCCTTGTTTTCCCTCCACACAGACACAAATTGGCTGGAATTGAAGTTTTGATCTCCAACGCAGTGGTAGTTTCCAGCCAGGCACACAGTCAGCCCTTCAGGGGCGTGAGAGCAGTGATCATCAGTCCTCTTTGCCTGGAGGAGGGGCAGAGTCAGCAAACAGGAGCACAGGCAGAAAGTGCTTGATCTACTTGGTATTTAACAAGCACAATTTTTTTAAAATCACAAAGTAAAACCGAACTGTCTGGTGAAAATCAATGAAATAAAAAGCTGTAGTAAAACCATGTTGTCATCTACTGCCCAGCAGGCTGCATGTCCCGCTTGCCCCAGCCGGGGGCACCTGTGGCCAGCTTCCTGCATGTCCACCTCACCCCAGCCGGGGGCACCTGTGGCCAATTCCCTGTATGTC
>NW_003852443.1:8750232-8773319 GCF_000181295.1 Otolemur garnettii | reverse complement strand
CTGTATGTCCACCTCGCCCCAGCCGGGGGCACCTGTGGCCAGCTTCCTGCATGTCCACCTCACCCCAGCCGGGGGTACCTGTGGCCAATTCCCTGCATGTCCATCTCACCCCAGCCAGGGGCACCCGTGGCCAGCTTCCTGCATGTCCACCTCCCCTGTGGTCAGCTACCGCCCTCTCTAGCCTCTTCACCACACTGCTCCACTCGCGGGAGGACACTGCTTTCTGGAAGAGTCCGTCTGAGGCTCTGCATGAGGTTTCTTGCCACCCAAGTCTGCCCCTCTTTGCGGCCAGAGCCTCGGCAGTTAGAGGGGGACATTCTTTATCTCATATATGCTATTCTGTATCCTTTTGCCATGTACCCAGGCCAACTTTGCAAGGTCAAACTTGATTCTTACCCTATTCACATTAGAGATTCCTTCCACCTGCGTACTCCCCTGTGTACCTTCTATCCTCTCAGACTCATTACTGCATTTTTATGTTCAAAACTCCAGTCTGGTCTTTCACCAAGTTGCCTTGGGGCCTAGTGTCACATCATTGACTTTCCTGGTTTGTCATTTCCCCAAGATTTTGTGTTTTCCCACTAATGATGATTCCTGCATGCTGACTGATGCCATCCTTATTCTGGAGCACCAATGTTTGTTGTGAGATTATCCAGCCAAACAGTAGGAAAAAGAAACCCACCGCATGAGATAAAACAAAATAGGGCCCCTCAGAGAGGATGCTTAAACTCTACAAAGTTTCAGTTAGAAGGCTCTTTGAAAGGGTGGTTCTGAAGCCTTGTAAAAAACTTTCAAATGAAATCATGAGTTTTTTAAAAAAAATAAGTTGTCCTTCTGGGAGGCCAAAGTGGATAGATCTCCTGAGCTCAGAGTTTGAGATCAGCCTGAGCAAGAGTGAGACCCTGTCTCTAAAAAATAGCCAGGAGTCGTGGTGGGCGCCTGTAGTCCCAGCGACTTGGAAGGCTGAGGCAAGAGGATTGCTTGAGCCTTAGAGATTGCTGTGAGCTATGACGCCACAGTACTCTACTCACTCACAGGGTGACAGAGTGAGACTGTGTCTCAAAAAAAAAAAAATTAGTGATCATAAGGAACCAAAAAGAGCAAGATTTCATCTTCTTTAAATGAGAAGGTACAGCAGCAAGTATGAACGGGGGCTTTTGTAAGCCACTCCTTTCACATTCCCTTTTAGAATACATGTCTCTCCCCAGCTAGTGAAATAATAAAAAAATGGTGGAAGAAATTTCCCTCAGAGGAGAAGTGGCGCAGTAGAAAGGCCACTGCACCAAAGCAGGAGTCATTGGTGAGGAGGACACGACTCTCATTTGCTGGGAACGTGACTTAATCTTTCTATATGTTAATTCCTTGCGGATGAAAACAGCAGGTGTATCTAACCTCACAGGTAAAACAGATGTGAAAAATCGGGATGCTAGATAATGTCAAGTGATACTATTACTCCCTAAATTCTAGAAAATGATATTTTCAACTTAAATTCAAGTAACTTACTTTTTAACCTGAAGATTTCAAAGTATTTAATAAGAAGTATAAGATAAGCCCTAACAATTGTGTGAGTCAGTAATAAAACAATTAAATTAACATGGAAAGCCACATGAGGATCCTTTATAGCATTTACTATAACGAATTGCAAATCACACGGGAAGAGTGTGTAGAATTTGGGTTCACTCCAAAAGAGCTTTGCAAAGTAGTACCAAAAATTAATCAGCCCTACCCCCCCACCACTACATGTCTTCATCTTCGTAAGCTTTACCTACAGTAAAAGGATTTTATTAATTGCTAGAATAATTTATTCATCCTGTTTATTGCCTAAGTGTGCACAGAAAACTGAATCACATTAAAAAAGAATCACGTGGGTAGTCAAGGTCACGTTAACAAAGCAAGATATACATGACCCAACAGCTATGGGCTTTCCACTTGAGGGCAGCTGCTTCAGAGACGTGGGGGATGGGAGGAGTCTCTGAAGTTGGGGAGCCTTGTATAAAGTGCACATAATTCTTTTGATTTTTTTTTGCCCAGTCTTTCATTATTAAATAAAAAAAACATTATGTTCCATTTATAACTAAAATAACAATTTTAGATTATTTGAAAACGTTTTGCTGATTTAATACTACCATAGTATTTAATGGATAATATAAAACAAAATAATTAATTTTTGTTTTTTAGTTATTAGAAAATTACATTTATAGTTACTAAAAAATTACACCAGGGCTGGTGAGGTGGCTCACACCTGTAATCCCAACACTTTGGTAGGCTGAGGCAGGAGGATCACTTTAGGTCAAGAGTTTGAGACCAGCCTGGGCAATACAGCAAGACCCTGTCTCTCCCTCTCCTCCCAAATTAGCTGGGCATAGTGGTGTGACCCCCCTGGTCCCAGCTACTTGGGAGGCTGAAGCAGGAAGATTGGTTGAGCCCAGGAGTTCAAGGCTGCAGTGAGCTATGACAATGCCACTGCATTCCAATTTTAGTGATCGAATTAAAAAATTAAAAATTAAAGAAACTTTACATTTCTATCTTCAAGACTATTCTAAGTTTTTGTTTGTTTGTTGTTCTTCCAGGGTACTGTGACAGGGCTCAGCAGTTCCTAAAAGTGCTAAAAACAAAGTGGTAGATGAGCTTGAACTTAATGATTGTGAGGTCCTTAAAAAACAATACTGTGTTTTTAATGGAGTTACATGGAGTGCGAAACTAAAGAGGTTTTGCTTTCCCGGCACGTTCCTCACTTTGAAGTTAGAAAAGAAGCTCAGGCTGATTGAGCGAGGTGGGGGGTAAAGAACTTGCCAGGTTTTACATATGAAAGCAAATGCTTAGAAGGAGAATTAAAAGCCAGCGTACACTAAACTGCTAGTGTTAACGGATGCCAGCCGTAATCCAGACTCAAAAAGTGGAGTGTGAACCATTCAAAGCCACACTTGTCCCCTTGCCAGGAGCAGAGTCCCGCGCACCGGGGAGCAGGGCTGGGACTCATTAGTGCATCTTGCTCAGAATTCACTGGTTGGGATCCGTCACACGCAGCTCAGAGAGAGGCAACTTTTGAAGGTGGAAGGTACTTCACGACCCCCCACCCCGGCCCAAATCCTGGGGTCAGAGCAGAGCATGTTTCATGGAACCCTCATGTGACACATGGTATTAATAAAGTAAAAGAATATGTATACAAAAATAAAAGAAGGACTTCCACAACCAAATACGTTTGAAAACTTGAGAGATAATCAAGGTTAAACATGTTTCTTGGGCCTGTAAGCTCTATTCGGAGAGATAATTGTTGGACTATGGCTTGGTATTTACGTTCCCTGGGGCACATTTTGGGAGATACTGAGATAAAATATTATTACCCCCGTTCACACATGAGGAAGTTGAGACCTACGGAGGTTGTGTCCTAGAGCATTGGTTCTCAACCTTGCTAATGCCTCGACCCTTTAATACAGTTCCTTATGTTGTGGTGACCCCCAACCATAAAATTATTAAAATTAAAATTTTGTTTTTGGTAGTGCAGTCTTGGTTTATGGACATACTTGCTCATCTCCATTTCCTAATAACCAAGTAGGATCCTAACAAGCCTCTGGCGATTAAGGTCCCAGAAAGGGCTGCCACTCACAGAATTTGTGAATCTTTAGGAATACTTGAATATTTATGGAGCTTTTCAGAAGGGTCCTTAGTGGCGTGAAGTAGAATCACGGGGCCCTGGCTGGAGACACTAGCAGTACTGTTCTGAAGACGGATGTTAGCAGTTCTTCGATCAGCAACAGGACGGGTCACCCGACAGGATGCCATCGCAGCAGGCTGGCAGACTGATGCACTGCAGTGCAGACACACCGGTCCCCTGAGAGCTTGCTTTGCCATCGCAGGGTCCACAAAGCTAAAAGTAAAGATGCTGAAACGCCAGGGGTGGGAGGGAAATGGCAGGTTCAAGGCCTTCTGGACAGGGATCAGCTGGGTCTGATAGTTGTCTCCAGTGTAGGGACATCCATTCACCACTATTAATTTTATGGTTGGGGTGGGGTCACCACAACATGAGGAGCTAGGAAGGTTGGGAACCACTGTCCTAGAGGGTGCTGGAGAACTCAGGTCCACAGCTCCTAGCAAAACCTCTTCCCAGGGGATGGTCAGAAATCCAGGAAAAGACAAAGTGCATCCTGAGTTCTCTGGAGCATTGGTACCTTGGAAGGGTCTCGTAAAATGAGTACTTCTGAGATACCTGACACACATTCTTCCTTTCCCCGCTCTGCCAGGACATGTAGACCTTCCCAAATCAAAATTTACCTGATACAGGCTTGGCGCCTGTAGCTCAAGGGGCTAGGGCACCAGGCGCATACACCAGAGCTGGTGGGTTTGAATCCAGCACAGGCCTGCTAAACAACAATGACAACTACAACCAAAAAATAGCCAGGCGTTGTGGCAGGTGCCTGTCATCCCAGCTAAGTACTTGGGAGGCTGAGGCAAGAGAATTGCTTAAGCCCAGGAGTTGGAGGTTGCTGTGAGCTGTGACATCAGAGCATTCTATGGAGGGTGACAGCTGGAGGCTCTGTCTCAAAAAAAAAATTTTTTTTACCTGATACAAAGGCATGCAGATACTATCAATCCACTCCAGCTGCAATCGAGGCAGTTCATCTTTCCGATTCCGATCGAAAATAGCCTAGAATAGGGGAGGAGAACCTTGCTTCAGTGCACTGAAGTATTTTAAAGGTGCTTTGTCAAACACTTTGCCACAATGGTCCCATGTTTACAAACTGAACACTTCCAAATCACAATCAATCTTCATATGTACATTTCCCCCTTTCCTCTATGAGAAATAAGATATTTTAATAAGAAATAAGAAATCTCTTTCTTATTATAATAAGAAACAAGATATCTCTTTTTATGAGATGTGTGAGTAAATTTAATTGACTTTTATAGCATGTAACTTCTTGGGGTCAAAATCTGTCTTCAGATACAGGTAACTGCTGCTAAATTAAGTTCCAGGTCACTAGGAACTGGGTAAAGTCAAGGGGAAGGAGATGTCTTTTATTGCCACAAAAATGATGCAGGCTTTTATTTCTCTAATGAGAGGGTGGCATGGGATGGGATAGACTGGAAAGGACTCTTAAAACCAATTTTATTTTAAATAGGAGCCACTGGTATTTATTTTTTATGGTGGAGTGTTGGTTTGGCAATTATGTATATTTTCCAATAAAGTCCTGTCATTAATAGATTCCTAAATACTGATCTATCCTTGGATGTTTGATGGTAGGAGGCACTCATCTCTCTTCGTTCCCAGGCTTTAAACTTTATGATGTGGTAAAGTTTGAGATCATTTAGGTATACTTTTAAGAAAGTATACCTAAAAAAATGATGGATTTCTGTTAGGTAGATTTAATAAGGGAAATAATCAATTGGAATTGGAGGATTAAAATAGATTCCTTAAATAAACACTGACTATTCTACACCAGTGAGAATGTCCGTCCGTTTGTTCTTAAGGGAAAAGGCCAGGGCCTAAGAAGTTACCTTGTGATTCCTCCCCAGAGTGCTAGGATTGCAGGCATGAACCACCGCACCTGGCCAATTCATGTGCTTATTGGCCATTTACATATGACATATCTTTTTTGGAGGTATGTCTATTCAGATCCTTTGCCCATTTTTAAAATTGAGTTATTTGTCTTTCTATTGTTGAGTTATAATAATTCTTTGTATGTCTAGATACCTGGCCCATATCACCTGTATGATTTATAAATGATTTCTCTCATCCTATTGGTTGTGTTTTCACTTTCTTGAAAGTATCTTCGATGCACAAAATTTTTTAATTTTGATAAAATCCAATTTAACATCTCTGGACCAAACACCTCTGGGCCTTTTTATCTTTTGTTTTTTGTGCTTTTGGTATCATACCTAAGACGCCATGGCTAAAATGAATCCAGAAGATTTATAGCTACATTTTCTTCTAAGAGTTTTATAGTTTTAGCTCTTACACATAGGGCTACAGTCCTTTTTGAGCCTACTTTGAGGTACCATGAGAGGTAGAGGACCAACCTCATCCTTTTGTCTGTGGATATTTGTTGAAAAGACTATTTTTCTCCCATTGAATTGTCTTGGCAGCCACATTGAAAATCAGCTGACCATAATTTTAAGGGTTTATTTCTGGACCGGTCTCTTCTAATTAATACTTGATGAGAGAAAAATGGGTGTGAGAGCCTACATTGTCCTGTGCTTTCCCTTCAGAGCATTTTGTGATTGAGTATTAGTGATTATTTATCTAATGTTTGCGTTTCCTACCACTTGACATGGGCCTTCAGGGGAGGAAAGATGGCGTCTTGCTCATCGCTGGATATGTAGAGCCAGCTTCACACTGGGCACGGAGAGGTGCTCAAGCAGTCTTTATTAGCTGACTCACTGCTTCCTGTATTGACCCTCTGGCTATGGTCCAGATTAACTTTTGTCTTTATAAAGTGACTCCAGTGAGTGCTGGGACCATAATACCTGAGGGGGCTCCAGGGCAGTTTTCCTCCTAAATATCAAGGGGTAACAGACACAGCATTTCTACACATTTCTGGACCAGGACTAATGAGGGATAACCCTGCCACAGCAGCAGGCCTCCCTCGAGGGATGGTCACCAGCTGTGTTAAGTAGTAGCCTTTTGTGAGAAGACAGTAGCATTCTGAGCTATGTTTCCACCACAAAATTAATTTCATTTATGTCCTCAGAACACATCTCGCCTGAGTCCACAGATAAAGCCTCCTTAGTGCTGCACCACTGCGCCTGCCAGCTCACTGACTCTGGCAATTTGCTCATATATTTTTTTTTTTCATTTAATTAAATGACCTGTGGCATTGCTGCATTGTAAACCCTTTGGAGCAGGCCTTTGAAACAGTTTTTAAAGGGGGAAAATGCTCTTATTTGAAAGTAGATATGCAGCTGAAAGAAATTTGGGTTACGCATTTACTGTATCCAATCCAATCTAATCTTTATTTTAATAACTAAATTTGGTAACACCAGCAAAGAAGAACAAAGGGATTTGAAAATTGTATATATATTGGTTTGGAACAAAAAAGGATTAGTGTGTGTTCCAATCTATGTAATCTTCTTCTGACCTGGGTCATTCAAAAGTGACCCATGAATAGTAAAAATCAGTAAGACTTGAGTTCTGACTTTAAACAGGTAAAACTATTGAAGCTGGGAGATAGTTTTTGTGTTTAACTTCAGCAAAGAAGGGTCTCTTAAAAGTTGAAAGTCTTACAAATACCTCTAAATGTTCAAGACTTGTTTGATGTGAAGACTCATAAACACACATCTCCACAACTGACACATCCCTTGAGTTTCATTGAATCTACTGTGCTGTGCTAGGCTTTAAAATACTTAGTGCCCCTCTCAAGGGTCCTTGGGTTATATGTTTTTAGCTCATCATTCATTAGGAATACTGAGGCCGCCGTGAGGGTAGGGACTGAGGCACTTAAGTTTTTTGTATCTTGATGCGTAAAGACTGCTTGGTCTTGAGCCTCTAGTAAGCATTCTCAAATAATAATTTAATGAGTGAGTCCAACAGGCGTGGCATTCCAATCATCACAACCTAGTTCCCCAAGTGGAACTTGTTTGTTTGTTTCTTTCTTTTCTTTTTTTTCTTTTTATTGCAGACAAAGAAATGAAACAGATTTGAAATGATTTGCTTTGGGGATTTTGAAAAATTTGAAATTAGAAAATAAAATCTAGCTTCTCGTGGCTGGGCGGCTTGCCCTTCATTTTTCTGCTGTGTAATATTTCTATTCCAAAGTAGGCGTGTCTGAAATGCCAGGACTGCGCTTTGAATTATTCAAATTCTACTTTGCATTTGCACTTCCTCCCTTGTGCCTATTTGCCCCACGGTGGGTGCTCAGCAAATGCTTGTTAAGTAGCTCACCCCTCTTAATCAGAAACCTGGGAATAACAATGTTTAGCATTTACATGTAATTAAAGCTTTAAACTTTCAGGAGTGCTTCCTTAAATCCATTCTCAGTCTTTTTCATTTCCAACTTGTGACTTGGAGTTATTTTTGAAAATGTCATTCAAAAGGGTAAATATGTGATAATAAAGAATGAACTTACTGAAGGAGTGAGCTTGAGCTCCGATCTCTCCCGATCTCCTTGTTCAAAGAACTCACTGGTTACAAGTTCAGCCACCTGAAACATATTAATTTTAATTTATGTTTGTGTGTAGTTTATCATGAGATTTGGAAGCTGTTTCTTGCTTATGTATCTGGTAATTATCTTCAACACAGGCAATCATTTAAAAAGCTTACGAAAAAGTACATTAACCTTTTGTGTTCGAAGGTATTAGAGAATGTAATCAATGAAACTGATTTCCTTTCAATCAGAAGATCTCGTGCAATGTATTTTTAGAGGCATGCCAACAGACAATCTCCCATAATAGAGCTTCCATATTTGGGATGAAGCACTAGATTGCCACCTTCAAAACAGGAGAAGATTTTATATGGAAAAATGAAACAAATATTAATTTGATAAAAATTTATATTATTTTTATATATTGTTATGTCAGAATAACTTAGCCAACTTCTGATTATTCCTGTTTAAATTCTTTACGTTGTTGCATACTTTTCTCTTTGCTTATCTTCATCTTACTACCGTAAAAACTCCTTAACTCCCTCCCTACAAATACTTATGTGTACTCTGGGAGGGATGACCCCAGGGCATACCTTCTTGGCTGCTGCTTGTAGCAATCAATCAAGAGGCTGGATTCACGGTTCAAACCAGACTTTCACAGTATGTTATGATATAGTTTGAGGAACGTGATTTGTTCTTCAGGCTGTCTGGATCTATGTACTGAAAGTGTTAATTTATGGCAGACCCGAGTTGGTACAAGCACAATGGAATGGTTGTTCTACCCCAAACCACAGAGGCCTATGTTTTTCTACTTTTCATTCATTAGATCAGCAGCTACTGATCATCGCCAAGCAAAAGAGGTTTTTTTTTCTTTCCCACACTAGTATTTCTTATGACAGTTTGTGGGAAGAAAATGCATATATTGGACAAGTGTTGAACAGGTATTTTCAGCAATCCTAGGGTGTGCATCTAGGAAATTTCTGAAATGAACTAGTTGGATTTATGAACTATTACAAGAGTAGAAAAAAAGTCCAAGACAACTTCATGGATTTGTCCAGAAGACCTGGATATCCAAACTAATTTTTCTCTAGTCTAGGCCTTTATAAAGATAAGGTTTTTAAGTCTGGCAAAGATGAGCTGGGCTTAATTTAAGCCAAGTTCATAGAATCAAGATAATCACCTAAGTCTATCTCTTAAGAGACGTTGTCAACCATGGGACCACAGATAGAACTTAAGGACACCATTAAACACATAAACACACACATGCACAGCTACACCCGAGAGTGGCAAGTATGCGCTCATTATAATACATAACTTGAGTATCCAGTAAGTTCAGACTTCTAAACTTCTCATGTGAAATATGGGTTCTTTTCAAGTTTTGAACCACATGAAACTGCTTGGAACTGACTAAAATATCTCCCTCTCCCCGACCTCTGGCTCCAGTGACTTCACTTGTATGTTTTCCGGGACTTGATTGGCTTCTCTCCTCTGCAGTCTCTGCGGCTACCTTTCAGTTCAGCACATCAGGCCTCCCTCTCCTTTCACTGGCCTTCTTTGAAGAAGAAATGGTCCCCTACGGGTATGGCCTCATTTGTTCAGCTCCCAGAACTCTCCCTCACGTTGCTCTGGGCTGGGTCTTTTGCATTGAAGAATGTAAATGTGCACATCAGGCACCGAGGTGGGGGTCCTGGGCAGGTCTGTAGCCCCTGGAAAGCAGCAAAATGGAAACAAAATCCTGTCCTTGCTCTTTCTGCAGCATCGCTCCTGTGCTTCTTTCGCGACTTAACTTGTGTCACTGCTTTGTTTGTACTTAAAAACCCAATCAGGAACATGAAGTGGCTCCTGGAGAATTTGACATTAAAGAACATTGAGTTGCTGGTCGGGCCTTGGGGGATCACAGGGAAACCCACATGCTTGGAGTCATGGTTATGAGGAAGGAAAAGTGGAATACACCCTGGTAGAAAAATGATTTGAAAGGGAGTTTAAAAAAAAAATCAACATACAGGAAGTTAGAAATATATTATTAAAAGAAAGATCTTTTGTTTTGTCCAAATGTTTCCTAAAATTAGGAAACGAGTACATTTAAAAAAAATACCTTAACCTATATCATTTGGAGACAAACATGCATGAGATCCCCAGCTTAGAATGTGAATTTAGCTTTCTGATGGAAACATTTGGAAAAACAATGGTTTTGTGTTTTATGTCCCTGAACTTTTACGTTTCTGCACTTATCAGCAGAACTTCACATCCTAAAAATAAAATAATATTTATACTAGTGTCTAAGAAGACCACCTACAGGCAGCGATTAGGCCTCCCAAGTTGGTCTAAAATATTATTGCAGAAACTTTTTCTTCCTTCCAAGTACTTTGCCCTGACACTATCCTACCCCAGTGGGCTGATGCTCTTCCTGCTTTTCTTTTCTTTTTTTTTTTTTTTTGCAGTTTTTGGCTAGAATCGGGTTTGAACCCAGCACTCTCGGCATATGGGACTGGTGCCCCACTCCTTGAGCCACAGGCGCTGCCCTCTTCCAGCTCTTGATAGGCATTTATTCCACTGGGGTTTCTAAAGGCCCCAGCACATCTCACTTCACCCTGTTCCCTTTCTGGTCTTCTTGATTTTTCTCCTAGTCCTGCTAAATTCCTTGTACTTTCCATCCCTATTTGGTTCTATCCCTATCACAGCAGCCACAGTGCTACACTTTCCGCCCATCCCTGGAAAAGCCTCCTGCCTCTGCAGTCTCTTCTCCATCAGAAGTGAGGCCTTCCATGTGGGGCGAGTGAATGGTGGGCAGAGATGCAGAACGATGCTACTCGATCACACAGGTTCTTCACAATTACCCTGCTTAATGTGACTTTGAGTATATCACACGGAAATTAAAACCAAAGCTCAATTGGAGGAGGGCTCTATAGGAAAACTACCCAGTTTATATTGTACTGTGATATATAAACCTTTATTTGTGTCAAACAGCTGAAATTTTAGAATGTATTTGTTACTGAAACAAAATCTAGCCTAACCTTGCCTAATACAAAAACTTGAGGTGTAATCCCTTCTTGGTCTTTTGGCTAAGATCAAGTGTGGAGGTGAGGTGCTGCTGGTCAAAGTAAATAAATAGAGAGAGAGAGAGAGAGAGAGAGAAGACCCTAAAATATGTGTCGTCAGCTTGAGAACTAGGTATAAGACAGTGACAATCCATGGTACACAGTGGCAAGATGTTTGGTATAATTATCACTAAAATAAAGCTAACCGTGTTCTTAGTGACCTTATAGTCTTAGAAGAGATTGAAAAACAAATCATCAGTAGCACGCAGTGGTTGCTATTGATTGTTTCACTATGTATTAGCCGAAGCGAATTCAGAAAAGGATCAGCAGGCTTATAACCAGGAATGAAAGAGAATAGGAAAAGTCATCAATTTAAGGTCTTGTAGAGATGGAAGACGACATTGCTTCTCAACTCCAAACCAGGAAAATGAAAATTTAGATATGCTGTGAATGACAAAGGTTGATCAAGACTCAGCTTTGCAGGAAGATGCAAATTGAAGCTATGGCTATTATACCTATCATTATAAATTCTGAATGAATTAGGTCCGTTTAACTGGACCAAATATGGCTTAAAGAAATGACTTAACTACATGGTTCTCTTACGGAAGTCTTTCAGGCTCAAGGCACTAGGAATTAAGTCACAAGAGAGAAAAAAAAATGTATTTGCTATGTTTCTTTATTCCTGAACGCAAAGAAGCAAACAAATAGAGAAAATCTATAATGTTTATATAGAACTGTGACTATGGTTATTGGTGAATGGAAATGACGAAATGACCAGAGTCAAAGATGTTAGAAGCTGTCTAAGTTTCAAGAGAGTTTTAACAATAAAGAACCCTGAGCCTGGGACTGTGTCAAACAAGGTTTGGGCTCTTAAACTTCTCTAGGTGAGAATCAGGCTGAGAAAGCAGCTTGACCTTCAGGCAAAGAATAATTTCCTAGGGAAGAGCTAAAGGTCGCAAAAAATAATGAACTGGGTCCATCTTCCAGAGACTCTCAGCTGACCACAGTTGCCAATGCCCCCACAGTGAGTGCCCAGTGGGATTTCGCAATTGCTGCAGCTCCCAACTGCCCTAAGTTGCTCTTCTCTTTGCTTTCTGAATGGGAGTGTTATAAAAGGTGTTTTGTGTTTGGGGTGTATGTTAGACGCCTTATTTTGATAGTGTGTAGGTCTTTAAATTGGCATTCAGATTTGATAGAGAAACTAACATGTATCACCCAGAGATTCTGATTTTGAATTTGATGCCGAGACTCATGAGACATTTGGTCTGTCTTCCTTGGAAAGAGGATATTTTGTCTGCAGAAAGGAGAGTGAATCACATTTTTGGTGATTAGAAGAGCACCCTTTGGTAGTTATATTCTCACCAAGTATTTCTGCATTCTCTCTGGACAAATGGAAGGATTATACTTCCTGGATGGGTAGGGTCATATGACAAATTTTGTCCAATGAATTGTTGCAGGAGTCATGTAATTACCAGTGGGAGACCCTCCATGGCCTCTGCCAGAATGATCCATCAGCCCCTGTGCAGGATGGGGACAAAGAGGCACAAGCCAAGCCCAGTGCACATGTTCACGAGCAGTTTGTTGCGTAAAGCCACTGAGAGTTTGGGTTTACTGACGACATAGTCTATTCTGTGGAAAGGTTCCAGCACTGAAAAATGATGATTGATACATCCTGGGTAGGAAAGCATCAAATGCTATTAAGAATAAAAGCTCTGGAGCCTAATCTGCTAGGATCTATATCGCGCTCCACCATCTACGAGCAGTATGACCTCTGGTTATTTATCCTTTCTAAGCCTCATTTTTCCCATTTGTGAAGTGGGATAATAACTATATTTGTTTCCTAAGCCTGCTGTGAATTACCACAAACTTGGTGGCTAAAATAGCAGGAATTGATTCTCCCATAAGTCTGGAGGCTGGGAGGTCTACATCAGCTCGCTGGGCAGAAATCAAGGCATCTGCAGAGATGAGCTCGCTCTGGAGGCTCGTGGAGAGCATCTGTTCCTTGCTCCTTCTGGGTTCCAGGGGCTGGCAGCATTCCTTTGCTCGTGCATCCCTCTGATCCCTGCCTTGCCTTGGCATTGCCTTCTCCTCTCCTAAACGTGTCACCTGTTCCTGCTCGCTCTCAGAAGCACACTCACGATCGGATTTAGAGAATACCTGGGTTATCCAGGCTACTGTCTTCAGGCAAGACCCTTAATTTAATCACACCTGCAAAGACAGCCTTTCCTACAGGGTAACATTCATAGGTTCTAGGGATTAGGACTTGATATCTTCAGGTGGCCATTATTCAGCCTACTATAGTAAGTAAACCTACCTAAAGGGAGATTTTTCAAGATTAAATGAGATAACATACACAAAATAGTCAATCAATATTATTTATTGATACAGAAAAGATATTATATTTTTCCTAAAACGTCTAGTTTTAAGATGGCAAGTTACTGTTTTGGCCCCTACAACCCACACAGTAGGAGCCTCATAACACTTAATGGGCTGTTAATCTTGAAATACTATGGAGGACCAAGGATGGTAAGTTGGATAGTAATTTCACTGGAAATTATTCTTGCTACAGGACTCATGTTTTGTGGCAGAGAAACTGGATGGGTGGTAAAGGCAAGATTTCTTTTCTACAAATTAAATTGGATACTGAACATTTTTTTCCATGAAGCTGTCTGATATCTAAATAGTATTTGAAAAGAAAAGAGAAATAGAATTTTTTATCTTTTTTCTTTTTTCAGATGAGAAAAGCAGGAGGGCCCTGTGCTAAGACCTGATTGCTTAGCCAAAAACACTTTTGAAACTCTTGCCATAAGAAATGGTCAAAGCGTTGTTCGGATTTAGCAGGTTAAAAAAACCCCAGAGTCAGAAATATTATTGCTCAGTGGAGGCAATAAAGAAAAGGCTATGCAATAAACCATGTTGCTCCTAAGCCCCCTGCTATTTTTTACACTATGTTAATATTGATGCAAATCGACTAGGGTTTCAGCGCCTGGTAGTCAGGGCTCTGGGAATACTGTCCCCCCAACCCCCCTCCTTGGCTGAGCCCTGCCATTAATCACCACTTGCCTGTCTTGAGATCTCCCACGGTTTGGTCACGGCTCCAAGGTCACAGGCTGTCATTAACATTGATCTGAAAAACAGAACCAAACAAAACAGCCTGAATAATCTTTTGTTGCATTCCTAAACAAACCTGTCCTAGATACATAAATAAATAAAATGGAAAGGAGGCCGGCTCACATCTTCCTTTCCTCGACAAGGGGCAGCACTGTTTATAGTCCCTGTGCTCAGGGGCTCTGTTCTGTGGCCACACTGTCTAGGAAGACAAAGCTCTCACACATCCTCCCGCGGCCCTTTTGTTTGGTCTGCAGCAAATCAAGGAAAGCGAAGCACTGCTTTCTCCATACCTGGGCTAAGCAAGCTCTGTTTAAAATAATTTATAATGGACAATACTACTGGCTTTTCGTTTTTAAACTGTAAGCAGCAGAATCAGTATATAACATTATATACATGGTGGAGGAAACTATTTACCAACTTACCACTGATGAGAGCACAAGCAAACACGTACCAAAGAGCCGAGGTGCACGCCACGTGAGGGGCACCTATGTTTCCATCTGCTCTGCAGAGCTAAGATTTACGGGGGAGAGCCACACTGTCTCGCTCCAGTTTACTACTCGGCGCCTACCACGTTTTATAATCATTATGAAGGAGAAGCACTCAGCTACGAATTTCATTAATTTGAGCACATACAGAAGCGTAGGAATGATCTGAAACCAATTTGGGGGGACAGATTTAACTAGGATTGACATTAAACCACAGAAACACAAGGAACGATTTAAATTGTACATAGCTCTGGTACTATAGTTTGATGAGACATGCTCTTTGTCTCAAATCAGCTTGCTTCGTGCTAAAGCTGGCAGTAGGTGGTGAAAGGTTAACACAGGATCTGAGCTGGGTAACCACATGGTAGCTTGCTGCTTTGGGGAGAAAGGGATGTGTTGTTATAGGTGACAGGGCTGTCCTGATGTCAGGTGTTAACATTTCATCCCCTGCCGGATCTGAACTCCTTGGAAACATGTCTGCTGCCCAGATGGGAGAGCATGCCTAGATGGCAGGGGGCTGTGTAACATCCCCAGGACGCCCCTGCAGGGAACAAGGCAGACTGTAGATAACAATAGGTCATTCAAGGCACAGCCAGGCAGCACCAGCATCTGCAGTCCTCGCCCTCTGGGATTCAAGCACCTTTTATGAAACATTTAATTCCAAACATCCCAGTGTTAAGTACTACATATGATGACCTGACTACTAACTAAGTACTAACTAAATAAATCCTCATCACAACCCTACAGGTAGGTGCTATTATTCTTAACTTTACAGGTAAGTAAACAGAAACATCGAGAGATTAAGTAACTTTCCCCAGGTGAGCAGAGGATTCAGAATTCTGCGCTTATGGCTAAGCTGCCAGATGCCTTCCCGCCACCCTGTGACGCTTCTCGTTTTAGGTTTTGCTGTGAGGATGAGATGTGGGTGATGCAGGGTCTCTGCTGGATGGGAAATAATCTCTGTGAGGATGCCTACTTGTGTCACAACTTGGATGATTTGATAGGTTCTGTCCAATTGATAATTTGAATATTACCTCTTAAATTTATATTGCCATTAGCTAGTTGATCCATGAGTTTATTATCTTCAAGGTGCTCAGATGATAATTCCAATATCTACTATTTATTGGGCTGCCACTACAAGGTGATTGACAGAGTCTCCATGTTAATCTCTAAAGATACTACTATTTTCTCCTTTGTATAGATCGAAAATTAAGGATCAGAAAGGTTAGGTAACTTGCCCAAGGTTAGCAGGAAGTGTAAAAGCTAAGACTGGAATCCACACAGTCTGATGGCAGGATCTCTGCCCCAGGGACGACAGTGGAGCAGAAAGTCTACACAGAGAGGGAAGACAGGAAGGGCTGGGAGGAGGGTGGTGGAGTGGATGAAACCTTCGTCCACTTGGCACGGGGAGTCAGTTAAGGCTGAGGACTCAGGAGGGACCTGGCTAGACCTTTAGGCAGAAAACTTGAGGTGTAAATGTGAAGACAGCGCGAAGAAGAAGAGAATGGAAAGAAGGCGGCCAGTTAGATGCATAAAGTGAAACATGGAATGAGGAGTGGAAAGGCAAGGACAAGGATGGGAGAGATTACAAAGCATGAACTGAAGGAAACAAAGGAGCAATTTTATCTCAGTTTTAAATCCAGCTTCTGCAGGAAGTGAAAGCTCTTTTCCAGAGTAAGAAAGCCGGGAGGAGGTCTGTACCAACCGTTTTAGTCTTGAGGTGCCCATAATTCTAGTTCAACATATAGGTAGGTTGTGTCAATCTGTTTAGCACAACGGAATGAGTGGTCTGGAATAAGGAAGGCATGACTATCTCTGTCCTGAGTGGGAAAAGGCAGTGGGGTACCCAGCATATCTGAGACTTGCAGCAGATTATTCTTAACTTGCCTCTTTTCTATATGCCAAATTTTTTCAATAATAATCTTGTGATTATTATTATTAATCACTACCTTTTTGATTTGTTCTATAGTTTTTAAACAACTGGCAGATTAAGAGGAGTGCATTTTAATTTCAAAGATCTATTCAAATTTAGTAACAGATTTCATGTATGAACTGAAATTTTTACTTAATGAATGAAAATATTACACCTTGCAGTTTGCACTAGGTGCCACTGTTTTAAATTTTAAATACAGATAAAAATTACCAATAGTCATATTAAATGACAGGATGGAAATAGCACAAGTTATGTTTCTTCATTTTTATCAGTTTTTATCATTTATCGGGCTATCCTTGTTTATCCTGAATATAGTCTTTAAAAGCAGGAATATGAGATTCTGCAAGGTTGGAGACACAGACTCCACCCAGAGCGTGTTCAAAAGGTTCCAAACAGTTGAGAACTTATTCCTGAGAGCAGGTAGCTGAGTGTCCCTGCATTGGGGATTGACTGCACAACTAAGAATTCTTGGAATTAATTTACAATACAGGTACAAAGAAAGCAGAAATACTGAATATGAGCTAGTTGGAAGTTTTTATGTCAATTATTTTGATTCTCAACAGTAACCTCAGCAACTGTTCAGAATGTGGACCAACCAAAGATGTCTTTCAGGAGGACAAGCTCATTTAGAATTGACTTCATTTAGAATTGCAGGCACTGGGGAACATGAAAAGTAGACTGACTTTTAATTGGTTTTATTACTATTTTTAAATTCTCTATGGATAGTACTTCATCACAGCCCCAGCCCTGGTGCGCTATGGTCTAAGGGTGACCATGAACGGAAGAGGGAGGGAGGGCATGGGGGACGCACCTCTGTGGTACATACTGCTCTTCCAAATAAGGTATTTCCTCCATGTGGGGTTCGCTGCCAAAACGTTTGAATATATCTACAGGAAAATATCCAGGTGGAGATATTTACGGAGGACTGGCATTTTTGAAATGGAGCTGAGAAGAGAGGCGAAAGCCCAAGAAGCAGGTTGCGGCAAATATGGGAAGGGAAGGGAGGTGAAACCACAGGATGATGAGGAAGGAGAGGAGGATCAAAAAGAGGTGGTTGGGGGATAGTGACGCCCGCGGTGGGAGGGGAGAGAGGAAGAAGGGCGAGAGGAAGACCAAGAAGGGAAGGGAGAGTCAGGAAGAAAGGAGGAAATCCAGGAGAGGGTGGCTTTGCAGAATTCAAGGCTGGGGAGAGTTTTAAGCAAGGAAAGGCACATTCCACTTGGCCCTGTGAGAGATCAAGGAAGCCAAGAGAACAAAGCCCGTAGCTTTAGATACTGAAGAGGACCAGGGACTGTCAAAAGGAGCAGAAATCACATTTCACAGACTTAATTCCTCAGCAGAGGAAGAGCTAAGTGCCCTGTGTTTATCCGTGTTTTGGAATGACAAAAGAGCCTGAGATGAGCTCATGGCAAGAATTCTAAGGCATGTAGTTGAGTGAAAAAGCAGGTTCACCTTGGTGTGTAAATATATAACTTATGTGAAAGGGAACAGTAAAAATCCACGCTAACCAGCATTTTTCCTCAGGGAACCCATCTATGCAAATGCTTTGGCAATGAAGTGGAACGCACAGCAGACTGGTACCGCAGGATGACTGTGAACCGGTGCGGGGAGGTCGTGGAGCGCCAAGGAGACTGGGGGGTTTATCTGCAATGTTTAACTTGTTACAGAAAAATGCATTCATATAATTACTCATGGAATTAAAAATTATACCAGAAGAAAGAAGTTGCCTTGCAAGGAGTTAGGGGAGGTGCGGGGAGGTGTGGGAGTGAAGAGAAAGCTGCGATGCCACCGGGGAGGAGGCAGGGGAGAGTCCTGATATTTGTGACTGGGGGGTGTTGTGGTGGAAGCATAGTTGCAGGTCTAGGAAGGTCACGACAGGAACAACAGATTTTGAAAATGGAAGCTGAAGAAGCACCATAGCAAGGCTGGGGGTGGGTATGGGGCAGGTGGAGGGAAGGGAATTAGGACCTGTGTGGAGGGGCTAATCTTGAAGGGAGGAAGGGTATCTCTCTCTCTCTCTCTCTCTCTCTGGAAAGAATGAAGAAAAAGTCTGCAAAGATAACGCAGAGAAACACTGGAGAGGGCAGAAATAAAGAGCCCCCTGTGGAGAGGGGTGTGGGGTCCGCTGCAGTGTGCAAGGATGCAGACTGTGTGCTGAAGCTGGTGGCAGAGGTGGGATTCAGCAGATAGGGGGCAGTGATGGGGGTCACACTTGGGGGATTCCAGTGGTTGCCTGGGGTGGAGCTGACCCCGTGTGCCCCAACCCTGGCCTCACAAGCTTTCCCAGCAAGACTCAGCAGTGTCAGAACAGAGACAGGACAGCAGAAGGTCCAGCACGGGTGAGGTAGGATGGTGGGGGGAGAGGGCAGGAGAGAAAGCGGAACAGCGAGAGAGAGTAGTTAGAATATGCCACCTCGGCTGTCCCTTCTAAGCAGCTGGGCAGGAGTCCTGTGCAGATTCTGGATTACAACAGATTCTTCCCCCACCAAAATTGTTCTGACCGGTTCTCGGTCCACAACGCCTATTGTCTCTAAAGAAACCAAAAGGTAACTGTCCGCTTTCCTCTCTGTGCCGTGTAACTGATTTCTAAGCCTCAAAGAGCCCTTCTCCTCCCGCCTTGCACCCCCTTCCCTCCAGGAAAAAGAGGAAATCACGGCTTGCTGAAGCTAAACTAGCTTGCACACCATTTTCTATTCTTGAAGGCAGATTTGTGAAGAAGAGGCAGAAATGTAATAAATTATAAAACCAAAAATGCATTTTCTATGTTTTCTCTAGTGATTCAACTAATCTCTGACTGTTTTGAATGAAAGCTAAGATCTGTCACTTTAAAAATCACTTCCATGCTCTTACCACTGTGGGGACAGTGTGGCTCAATGCCCACATAACGCAGAAACACACACGTAGGAGCTTTTTCTTACCGAAATGTATCACGATGGTTTTTGATGTTCCAATCATATTCTCCTTTACTGACAAGTTCGAAGAATTCTGTTCTCCTCCTGCAGGAAAATCAAATGAAGAAGAAGAAGAAGAAAAAAAAAAAACCAACCTGGAATGAAATTTCTCAGTCCGTGGGGCAACATGAACACATTTATGGGAAAAATATAAGACCACCTGAACCAAGTGACTTCATACTTGAAATCGTGAGGCAAAAGCACTATCAAAATAAATCACTTTTCAGAAAAATATGGCTGCTTCAAGAAAAAGCCACAGTCATTTCTGAATGTATTTACAACAGAGGAGATTATGGAGCCATAAAAGAGAAAACAATGAGGTGCGGCATTTAGGATTATGTGAGGACACTTCCTGAGAGTCGGAGAAGGGAGGCAAGGACGAGCGAGCGGAAAGCACGATGCCAGAATGTACTTTCAGCCTGGTGCGGAATTGAGCTGCACGATGATCCAAGATAAGATAAACTCCTTGGTAGTAAATTCAAGATAGATATTTTTTCCCCCCAGGTTAGAAAATAATGATTTCATCATTTCAGTGCTTAACCACATAGACTCTGAAGTCAGAAAGTGACTGTGCTTAAATGCTGGCTCGGTGACCTACTTGTTGCGTAACCTTGAAAAGTTACTTCAACTCTCTGAGCCTCAATTTCCTGATCTAACAGGGGCATCTAACTCAGAGTTACTGGGAAGACTGAAGGAGAGGACGTATGCAAAGCAGGTGTGCACCACCCCCCATCCCTGCCTGTTCATTTGGAGATGCATAGATACGGAAAAGACAGGGAAGGAATATTTTAATGTTGTGAACATAGGATGCTTTCTATTGTCAAGACTTTTGTTTATCTTGCTATATTATTCCATTTTATAGGGAAAAAAGGAAAAAAGAAGAGGACAACACTGTTTCTATTTAAGAATCGTTTCCCAAGTTTTCATCCTCGTGGTGCTTCCCCATTTCATCCCCCAAATGCTCATGTGAAAGTGTGCTCCTTGTAATTCCCTGGTAGGGGGGAAAGCCTGTTTAACCTTATTTAACCACAAAACTCCACACAGTACTGATGTCTTAAAAAATACACTTTGAAAAATGCCAGCAGGACATGTCATTGATGGTGGAAACCCGAGCAGGATCTTGGAAATTTAATGAACATTGACCCATTGTGGTTCAGGGGACAAAGGACACAGTGCTGAGAATAACTGGCTGCCTGTGTCTTCCTGGGGTGCCATCACTGCTGACCAAATGTTACAGACGTCTTGTCAAGCAATTAGGTTGCCTACTCAATTTACTGGAAAGGGGGCAGGTCAGGAAGACCGATGTAGGGTATAGCTTACTTCCATATTCCAGACAAAGGACAGGTCCTGGATCTATCTTTTCATGCTCATATATGTCAAGATCACCCTACAGTATGGGACATCTCCAAGACAACCTTATAGCAGCTGGCAGAGATGGCATTGCACAAGTGCACAGAAGGGCCCAGCAACCCTCCCCCTTTGGGGGCACTGAGTGCAGATTCTTTCTTTGTATTACCTTTACCACCTTCTTTATTTGGCCCAGTCCCTTCTTCATGACCAGGGCCATGCCTTTTCCGCATCACCATCACTGACTGTGAACTGAAATAGAAATAGTAGTGGAATGGAAAGAGCCTCAGTTTAGACTCTCATTGATCTGGGCTCAGTGTTTGCTGTCATCTATTAGCCCTGTGATCCTGGGTGAGTGACTCCACAGTGCTGAGCCTCAATTTCCAGTTTTGCAGTGAGAATCTGAGGTAAGGTGTGCTAAGTGCATGGCGCTGGTAGATACTAAATACCTGATCGTGATGGTTAATATACAAATGATATAAATAGTATTACTACACGAAGAGCAAAGAGTTCACCCAATTCTCTCCTCTTACTGAATAGAAATTAATCTTCTTTTGAATTATTGAGAGAAGAAAGTTGGGTTCAGTAAATATTTATTGAACATCTACTCTGTTTCAAGTCTTATTAAAGTTCATGGATACAAGACATGACTGCTACCTTTACACCTCTGAGTTTAGGCAGGGTAGCCAACAAATAAATGATTCCACCTTCAAATGATCATGATTCTGGGACTAGAGTGACGTGAGAGAGGTGTTCACTCTGGGCATAAAATTTAAGTGGGTGCCTCAAAATTCAGTAAACAAGATAAATATTTTGGTGTGATATTTTCAAAAATCAAAGTAAATGCAAAAAAATCCTTGATGAACAATATAAAAAAATTCCAAATAAAGACAAAATTTTAAATTAAGACAGGACTCTTTGCAGGGCTCACCTCACCTATCTCATCCTAGTCCCAGCCCTGGTCAGGCTAATATTTATGGGGTCTTTACTGTGTTTCTGGAAGACTTTGTGGGCTCTGTCACTTACTACCTATGTGACTGAAGTTGAATTATTTAACTTTTCTAGGCTTCAGTTTTCTTATTAGTAAAAGAAAAACAGTAACAGGATCTACCTTGTAGTGCTGGTGGGAAGATTAAGTGAAATGGTGTGTGTAAAAGACTTAACAAAGTGCCTAGAAAAAACAGATGATCAGTAAGAATTAGTTACCGTTCTTAAGCTCAGAGGGCTGAGTAGCTGGCCCAAGGTCTCACAGCTGCTGAGTAGCAGGCTGGGATGTAAAGGCAGCTAAGGTGCCCAAGCGGTTAAGATGTGCCCTGGGTGTCCAGGGAGCACAGATGAGGCCCTTTGCTTAGCTTGGAGGATCATGGAGGTTCATAGAAAGCTTTCTGGAATTGCTGGTCAGTCATCATCCTTATCATCTTTTGCATTTGGGTGGTCATTTCAAGTCTAGGAGTTATTCCAAGAAATGACAAGAATTTAAGCTCCATAAAGGCAAGGGCTTGCCCATTTTTGTTCACTCCTACAAAACCGTCTGACATGAAGCAGGAACTCAATAAATATTTGTCGACTTGATGAATGAACTAAAATGATTATTTCAGAAAGCTATTCATTTAAAAAAAAATAACTCTTTAGCTACTGGTTTCTCCTTGACTTTCTTTGTTTTAGGGACTTCACAGTTGCCACTTGGAGAGATGGAGATAAGAAAACATCATAAAATTTAATCAAGAAAAGTGCTGTCAGATTCTTGCAGACTAGCTATTAACCAGAACCATGTGGACAACATGATGAGTTGCAGGACATAACAACACCATTCCTGTCCAGTGTCTGACCAAGTCTCCACTGACCGTTGTTACAACTGCCAAGGGTTTGTTCGACACACGGAACATAACATCTTTGATGCAAAGTGAAGACATGTTACCTAGGGCTAACTCATTGAAGAAAACAAATTCTCTTTTTTAATGCAACTCTACCACATGACAAACAAGAAGCACTGTAAGAATAAATTCTCAGATGATGGACATTTTAACAGCTAGAGCCAGTGGAGTGAAAATCTTAAATCAAAACCAAACTCAAGATCAGTCACAGGCTCCACATCACATTAGCAAAGCTAGAACAAAAGAGAACATCAACTATTCTGAGCAAATGGC
>NW_003852443.1:8735461-8750170 GCF_000181295.1 Otolemur garnettii | reverse complement strand
ATGCTGGGAAGAGCCTGTTCTTCCTGTCAGCTCCACATGCTCTGTTGTCTCTACCTTTGGCTGTGACCTCAGAAGATAACAGGGGTCTTCCTGTACTATAATTTTGTCAAGAGAAACATGACAAAGTCTGTTTTGTTTTGTTTTTTAAGTTCTTGAAAAAAGGCTTCTTGAAAGATCAGAGGATGGGATTAATCATTTTCATAAGATTGCAAAAAGGATTTTGACATGATAGGGCCAGACTACATAGCAAATTATTACACATATTTAATAATTTTTAAAGGGTATACAAATTACAGAATATCCGTCCATTGTCCAGCCTAGAAATAAAGCTCTCCCTGTCCTGCCAATCCCCTGTGTCTCTCTCCACTGTTGCTTCTGCCTTCCTCCAGCACCTGTAAGATGGCCATTTTTTAAATTTCATAAAAAGCATCGTTGCATATATCCTTATAATTTAGTAGGTCAATTATACATAATATTGTTCAGCATGATTTGAAACTTGATATAAATAGTGTCAGCATAGTGTATCTACTCTTTGTCAACCTGCTTTTTTCATTCAATGTTCATGTAATTCTAGGCCATTCCTTCTCACATATGGCATTCCATGTATTATAATTCCAGGGCACAGGGGCAGCGCCTGTAGCTCTAAGGAGTAGAGCACTGGCCCCATGTGCTAGAGGTGGCGGGTTCAAACCCAGACCTGGACAAAAACAAGAACAAACAAACAAAAAATTCCAAGGCACATATCACTGTTTATTTACACATTTCCTGATGATTGAAATTTAGATTACTTCTGATTTTTTTTTGCTATTACATACAATGCTGCTAGGAACAATCTTATAGAAATCTCCTTGTGAATTTGTGTGAGTTCTCTATGTGTATATGTGCATATATGTGTGTATATACATATATGTTATATATATAATTGGTAGGTCCTAGAATAATTCTATGACTATAATTGTCATTATAGGTATAGACTGTTAGAAATGTATGGAACTTTTGAGAAAAATCTGTTGTGAAGCTGGGTGCAGTGGCTCACGCCTGTAATCCTAGCACTCTGGGAGGTCAAAGTGGGAGGATCGCTTGAGCTCAAGGTTTTGAGACCAGCCTGAGAAAGAGCGAGACCCATCTCTTGTAAAAATAGACAAATTAGCTGTGCTTGGTGGCAAGTGGCTGTAGTTCTAGTTAGTTGGGAGACTCAGGCCAGAGCCCAGGAGTTTGAGGTTGCTATGAACTAGGCTGAGGCCATAGCACTCTAGCCTGGGTAACAGAGTGAGACTGTCTCAAAAGAAAAAAAAAGTCTGTTGTAATTCTCATTTTATAGAAAACTTAAGGTGAAGGAAGGTAAAGTGATTTTCCCAGAGTCCCAGGGAAGTTATGGGCATATCTAGGTAGACCCTAGGTCCCTAGCCTCCCAGTTCTGGCCTCTGAGATAATCTTTGTAACTATGTGTAGCATAAACCTTTCGTGCTGTGGCTATATGGGCATTCGTGGGCGACAGCTCTCCTGGGATGTGATGGCATCATGGGCTGCTGTGCCAAGGCAGTGCCAGGTATCAGGACAGGTGCCAGACAAAGGTAAGAAGACCTGCAGATGGCCTAGGCCAGGTTGCTGGTTCACCGCTCCAGGGCGTGTATTTCTGACCTTCTCCTTAGTGATAATCAATATGAAGTAACCATGTGAAATTCACTGTGCTCTTAGGAAATGAATTTGCTTTTAGCATCTAAAAGTATATAAGTATATAGATGATTCAGAGTCAACAGCATGAGCATATGCAAAACTGTTAGAAGCGTTTTCCAAAATGTGGGACTGCTAAAATGAATATTTGAAAATCCACAAAATTATATTCAACCCCCTGGATCCAGACTCCTTTGTCATGAGGAATGATATCATTAACTTCTCAAGCAGATCATTGGGAACCTTGGTTTTCAAGGACAATGGTTAGTATCTCAGCTAGTGAAAAGCAACTTACTGGAAAATCTCATTTATAATCAGATATGTTTTTATTAGGCTTTTATCTTGCTCTCCTGACATATGTTCCCCTCAGAAAAATAGCAGTCTTTAAAAAAGCATCATTTGAACAGACCTGCTAAAATTACCCTAAAAAATAATTCTAAAGATTGGTTACCAGTCAGCCATCACCACTTTGAAAATCTTTCTGGTTTGTAATCTATCTGCAAAGCATCTTTTATTTGTAAAATGAGAAATCACCATTCCTGTGTATATTTTAACCAGAAATATTTTTAATTTATGTATCTATACATGTACATATGTATAAATATTCTTTGTCTAGTCATCTAACGCCTCTGACTCTACTAAAAGTCCATAAACATTAGGAAGTTTTACTGCCGAGGTAGCAAATCATCATTGTTACTCTACCTAATTTTGACTCCAGAATTGTCTGGCGGCAGTAGGGGGTGCAGCAGAGAAGGGATATTTGTTCTTTTTGTGCCTTTACAGCTTGTTCAATAGGAAAATCATATATATATCTCTGCAGTTAATTGCCAAATGCAGATTCTGGGGAAATTTCTGGACTTTTGACTTAAAAACACTGGAAAGAAATAGAAACTTAATAGGCCAATGTGAACCCTAGTAGTTATGACTAAAGAAAAAAAGTGATACGTTTAATTGTGAAGTGAATTGTCTCCTTGCTCTAGACTTGCTCTGATAACACAAGGGCCAGCTAAGAGCCCGAAGGAAATGATCTGTTCGAAGCTGTGCTGTTGTTGACAGCTGGAATAAAATTGGCAAAATGCAGGGAATGGAAAGAGGATTACCCTAAATGTTGGAAATGGCAGGAGATTAGATAACATAAGGCCCAAGCAGTCAGTTCAGTAAAACTATAATCATCAGGCAAAGACGCTGCCTAAGCCATTGCTGGGCAGCAGGCTCCCAGGCTCCCTGCACGCATCTGGGCTGTGAACCCTGCGTGCTGCTCTCTCTCCTGCCCCCTGCAGGCGAGAATCATGTCTTATCTGCCTGTGCGTTCCCAGTAACTAGCACAGGGCCTGGCAGAGGAGGGCATTAATAAGTGCTAGTTTGGATGATTTCTCTTGTGTTTCGTCAGTTGTGATATCATGTGAATGGGGATATGGAGATGAGTATATTTATATACATATAAATATATATATTATGTATGTACCTGTTCTTTATCTATTTTTCCATATGTTATTATGCCACTGTAAAAATGCTTTGGAGTGTGTTAAGAAATACCAGAATATTTCTTCCATCATCCTACTACTCAGGCTACTGTTCTGATATCAGATTAATTAGTTTCAGTAGGTTAACTCGTGGGACTCTGTTAAAATACGAGCATGTTTGGGAGAGAGTAAGGGCGTAAGCTCTAGCAGTCATGAACACCCTACTACGCCTCAGTTTATCCTCCCCTTTCCCGCTATGGTCAAGTGCAGTCGTCTGTGGGAGTTGAGAGCACTGAACAGAGTGGGCTCCTAATAAACGTTTGTTGAATATTGAATGAGTGAATAGCTCTCTCTGCATAGCAGTAGAAACACTGGCTGAGTTCCCACTGTATTTTTTAAAATAAATTGTCCAGAAACTAATTTTTTAAAAGGGTGGTCAAACCATCGCACCAAACAATCAAAAATAGTTTAGTGCATTTTGCTATCATCAAATGCTTCTGAGAAATGCTACTGACTGCGTCCCTTTGGGAAGATAAAGATGAAGAAAACAAAACATTAGGCTGGGAATTTTCCATAATTGCTGCTGAATGTTTGTAGTACACAAAGTGAAGCAGCAAATGTTCAGTTTGAAGAATAGTCTGATTTAGAAAACCAACTAAAAAGCATTGAGCATCCAAGAGGATTTATAAAATCTGAAATAGTGAGTAATTTTCTGCTTAACAGTGGTCCGAGGCAATGCAGCATAGAGACCTGATCACAATTTGCTGACTTTGGGCAGATTACCCTCTTTAAGCCCAGGTGTCTCTATCTCGCAGATGAGCATAATAATATCTACTTTCAGGTTGACATGAGGATTCAATATCAAAAAGTTAATATTTGAAGGACTCATTATGTCAGACAGTGTAAGAGTCAGGTTTGGGGGCTCCAAGAGTGAGATGATGTCTGCACTCACGGAGGGTCCATTCTAGCACAGTGTGACAGAGGGAAGGACAGGGAAATACAGGGAGATAAGAGAGAGCGTAATGGTGCAGGGCACAGGGCAGGCACTTGGTGGTACAGTGTTATGTAATCACAACCTGTTGGGGATGGGTGCTGTTTATTGCTAGCCAATAGCAATAGCCTCCATGACTATATTAAAGCTAAAGGACTTTCAACCTCTTATGCCCCAGCTTCACTCAACTGCAAACAAGGGGCCTCTAATTGCAGTGTCAGCTGCACCAGACAGGCTCCTGAGCAGCTCTAACCTGGAGCCTCCACACCCACCCGGCACTCCTGGCGGTGGGGGCTGGTTTCAGTTGAATTGCTGTCACCTAATGTGCTGACACCTAGTGTGTTCAGAAGTAGCCTCTGGCGTGTGCATACGCAAAGTACTGCCACCCCTAAAGCCCAGGTGTTCCCAGGATTGGCCTCCGTTTTCCCTTCAGTACTCTTAACTAACCACTGCATAACTGCAGAGAGAAACTTACAGTAGTTAAAAACATTTAGGAGTCCAACTACTTGCTTCAAATCTCAAATTTACTATTTACTATTGTGAGCACTTGCTGAATCTCTCCATCCCTCAGTTTCCTCATGCGTAACATGAGGTTGATAACAGCACCTATGCTGAAGGGACTGCTTTCAGTTAAATGGGTAATTTGTATACAAAGCTCCCAAACAAGCACTCAGCTGTTTTTATTACTAATTCTGGAAGTTGCATAGGTCATCTTTGTTGACTTACATGCAGACAAATAGTTCAAGGCGTTAGTGACACTCTTTTGAAGGATTTTTTTTTTTTTTGAGATAGAATCTCACTGTGTTGCACAGGCTAGAGTGCCATGGCCTCAGCCTAGCTCATAGCAACCTCAGACTCTTGTGTTCAAGTGATCCTCTTGCCTCACCCTCCCAAGTAGCTGAGACTACAGGTGCCCACCAGAATGCTCAGCTAATTTTTCTACTTTTAGTAGAGATAGGGTCTCATTTTTGCTCAGAGTCTTGAACTCCTAAGCTTAAAGGATCCTCTCGCCTTGGCCTCCCAAAGTACTAAGATTATAAATAGGCATGAGTCACTATGGCTAGCCCCTCTTACAGTTTTAACATTTATAATTTTAGATCTCTCTCTGCCCACTCCAATAAGTGTCATCTTTTATAGTGCATATTTTATTAAGTTTTCTGGATGAATGATTCCTTTTTTTAATCAAGTACTTTAAATTATCAAAGCTCTTTCATATAGGTAATTTCCTTTGACTCCCACAAGGAGCCTGGGAGACTGACACAGGTGATATTCCCATCCCCATGCTGCTGACAAAGAAACCCAGGCAAAGATGGCTCTCTCAGAGTCACATGGCTGGTTACTGATAGGGTGTAATTCCTGCTTGAGACAGTAAAATTACTACTTAATTATTAAAACCTTATTCACCATAGGAACTTAGAACTAGGCACAGAAATCAATTTCAGAAAATCGCTCTGCACTAACTGGAAAATGTTTTCAGTAAGGCGGAAAATCAGAAGGAGTAATTAACCTCTGCACTTAGGTTGTGAAACCTAGAAATTCATACCAAGGGTTTTGTTGGTTTTTGTTTTTTAATCTTGTAAATTCTGGTTTTATATGCCATTTGTGGCATAGAATCCCAAGGGCATGTAAAGCCATTAGAAATTAAAGTCATTGGCTCGGCGCCTGTGGCTCAAGTGGCTAAGGTGCCAGCCACATACACCTAAGGTGGCGGGTTCGAATCCAGCCTGGGCCCGCCAAACAACAATGATGGCTGCAACCAAAAAATGGCTGGGCGTTGTGTCAGGTGCCTGTGGTCCCAGCTACTTGGGAGGCTGAGGCAGGAGACTCGCTTGAGTCCAGGAGTTGGAGGTTGCTGTGAACTGTGATGCCACAGCACTCTACCCAGGGGGATAGCTTGAGGCTCTGCCTCAAAAAAAAAAAAAGAAAAAGAAATTAAAGTCATTAAGTTTCGGTGGTTGTTTTGAATACCTTCCCATATTTCCATGAATCTTAAATTTTTTCTCTTTTAGAACTTGGCAGGAAATCCTGCCCCTAGGAACATAAGGCCCTCTGTAAAAGGCTGGGATCTGCTCCTCACCCATCCAGGCCATTTCTAGAGTCACATTCTTCTTCCCAGGGGAGGAAAGCAGTGAGCTTCCTTTTTGTTTTCTTTAACTGTATTATGACTTTTGATTTGAGTAGTCAGGGCAGAAGAACTAACAATAATCTTTGTTGACGTTTAGAACCTGGTCCTACAGCTGCCTCTCATCCACTTGGCCCACCCACGCTTCTCCAGCTGTTACTGCTACCACCAGTGCCACAGCTGCTCCTCCGTAGCTCCCCACTTCCCCCCCCCCACCCCCCATTGCTTACTTCCTGCCCAGGCCCTGCTCTGACTCCATGTGTGGGACTGATGAGGATGGCTGCAGTAATCCCCAGCCCTCAGGCCTGCACAACATGGAAGTGCCTGGGAACTCATACCTAGTATAGCAGCCTTTGGCTGGCAAGGATAGCAGCTGGTGGACAATTCTAACATGCATCACATGACGCTTCTTGCACAGTCCCTGCAGGGCAAGCCCAGCTGATCACAGTGATGACCAACAAAGAAATGTATCCTTCCTTTCAATGGCTTCCGTCCTTCTCCATTTTGCTGTCCCAGCACCCTCAGTCTTATTCTTGGGTCTTATTTCCAAAACAAAAATACCTTCATGCAAGCCCTATCTGCAGCTCTGCTTTGGGAGAGGACACAGGGAACCCAGGCTCATTTTTGTATTAAACTGATTAGAGAATACCTAGGAAGAACAATATTAATGCATCCCCCATTAAAATGACAATTATTTCTTGATTCTTTTATAGAAAAGGTGATTGAAGAAAAAGCCCTGAAAGAAGAGGAATGGATTCCAGTTTTGTCAACACAGTAGAACCTCTGTGAGTTGACCATCCACGGGACTGCAACAAACTGGTCAACATACAGAGGTGATCAACATAAGGAACTAGGCTACTGTACTGATATATCCGTGTGGTATGTGTCCAATCTATGAATTAGGTCAACATAAGGAGGTGGTCAACTAGGGAGGTGGTCAGCTATGGAGGTTCTACTGTAATTACTTACGTGACCCAACCTACACTGTTTCCTCATTTGGACTTTAGTGCCTGATCTTCAAAATAAAGAAGATGAACTGGATGACATCATTTCTAAGATCCTTCCAGTTCCACAATTGTACATTTATGAAACAAAAGCATCTGGGGGACAGTTTGTAATAGCTGCTTTTTCCCTCATTAACCCTAGTGATTGTTTTGGCTAAAAATATGGCAATACTTTAATGCAACTTTAGACAGGCAAGTGAATCAGTCCCTGAAGGTCTAGATTAGAGAATGAGCAGCTATTCAGAACCTCAGGAAGAATAATGCTGACGAAAACAGAACAAGCCAGCTTCTTTGGGAGTCAGCAAACATTAGCAGGGGCTGCAGCATTAAGATAAGACCAGAGTAATGAGAAAATGAGTTGCAACCAACTTCCCTGACTGCATTCCAGCGGTCACTCAGTGATTCCGCACATCCCTAACAGCGTTTGATAAATGGACGCCAAGTGTTGAGATTTTTTTTTTTTTTTTTCTCTTTAGAAGTTACTTGGAAACATGGCTTGAGAAAACGCTTCTACTTTGAGAAAAATACCACAAAATCCTACAAGTGTTAAGGCCAGGAAATAAGAACATTAGAAGGATACAGGCATTTCCTAAATCCCAAATCAAGAAGGCTCCATCCAGAAAAAGATTGAAGATCATGATAGTGAACTCAACACAAGGGCCAGAAAACATATAAAATAAACAGGTTATAAAGCAAGTTATAAAGCAAATGAGGTTGTAGACGCTACCATTTGTAATCCATTTACATATCTATGGCATTTCTAAGACATACAACGTAGGTATTGTTATCTCAAAGAGAGAAAAGAGGCTCTGAGAGGTAAATAATTTGTCTGATGACACACAGCCTATTAGTGGCAGAGCTGAGATTTTTATTTTTTTAAATATATTTTTAAAATTAATCAAAATGTTTGCCAAATATGTTTGCCAATTATGTTTGCCAAAATAATACATGCCCACAGTCAACAAATCAAACAGCACTAACAGGCATATAACAAAATAGCAGTGTTTCCTGTCCTGCTGCCCTTTGACCTCTGACTCTATTTCCCAGTGTTTTCATTTGATATTTTATTTTGGCCATAATGTTTTTAATTTTCAAATCATTTTTTTCTTCAAGTTTGCTCCTAATGTTATTTTCTAACATATCCTGTTATTATTTCAAGGACATGATATCTTAGCTTTCTGAGGATACTAGCAATGATTTTTTTGTTTTCTTCTTCTTCCTGTTTTCTCTAAATTCGAATTTTTTCATTTGTTTTGGCCTCTGTCTTTAATAGTGGAGGCTTATAAAATGTCCTGTGATCCTTTTCTGTGGTAGTATTAAGGAATTAAAAAGCTAAGTGGGAGTTGTATGTATGTGGGGGGTTAGGATTGCTAGATAAAATAATTTGAGTTTCAGATAAGGTATTCTTTTTAGAATTTTTTATTGATACTTAGTAGTTGTAGATATTTGGGGGCACATGCACCGGGTCAGTTCCCATGTGATGGTCCACCTTCCATTTTCAACACAAATGTACTGAATCTCTTTCAGTTGTTGCCTGCCCTTTCTCCTTGCAGATTTATGTCTTTTTTTCTTTTAAATATATTTAGTATCATTTTAGTGGAGTTTTAGGAAGGAGAAGACATAGATACTTGTGCTCAACCTATCAGGTTTAACTAGAATGCCAAAGGGAGATTCAAATCCAGGCCCATATAAACTCCAAAGTCTTTACTCTTTCTACAACACCATATAATAACCCAGTCAGCAGAATCCAATTATAAATACCTGCCAGTTGTCCCTCTCTCCCAATATTCCTTTTTCTGTTCTTTCTTTCTAATATAATAGGATCCCTGTTTTTTATAGCTGGGTACATGTCTATGCAGGATAAAGACTTCCTTTTCCAATCTTCCTTGAAGCTAGCTATGGCCAAGTGACTAAATCCAGTGAAATATAAAGGAGGTGTTATGTGACACTTTCTAGCCAACTCTCTTAGAAGATAGCCTGCATCACCCTTTTACCTTTCTCCTTTGCCTTCTTTCATCCCCTTCTTTACCTTCCTTCTTGCTGCTGTCTGGAAGGTAGATATGGCTGGAACTTGAGCAACTATCTTGGACTAAGAGGTGGAAAACATGAGTTGAAGGTGGCAGAACAGAGAGACAGAAGGACCCTGGGTCCCTGGAGACTTCGTATGGCTACTCCACCAAATCCGGACTTCTCTCAGGTGACAGAGAGGTAAGCCACTGTTACTTTGGGCTTTCTTCTCCTTACAAGTGAACCTTATTTTAACTGACACAACACCAAGGCACAGTAAGATTTCAGACAGAGTGACACAGACTTCCTAGAAAAAGTGGTAGAAGAGACAGATCTTAAAGGATGATCATTACAGCCAGTTGGGCAAGTGAAGGAGCAGGATTCCGTACAGGGACAATGATATGAACAAGATACATGGAAAATTATGTAGGGTTTTCAAAGGGCAATAAGTAGACCAGCTTGGTTAAACTAGACAAATCATGTAGGAAAGAAGTGGAAGAAGAAAGGGGAAAAGGTTTTCTTCCTCCTTTTTCTTGGAAGTCTGTGTCACTCCATTTGAAGTCTTACTGTGCTGTGGTGTTAAGTAACAGTGGCTTCCCTCTCTGTCACATGAAAGAAGATTATGGTGAGCCTTGAAAATCAAACCAAGTTTAAGGTTTTCCTTGAAAGCAGTAAAGACAGTGAAGGTCAGGAGATACAGGTCTACAAGGAGAGGCAGGGTTAGAGCAAAGAATTTCATAGCGTTCTGCACACGGCTGATGACATCTATAGAGGTGATAACAAAGTGAGTTTAGGGGAGTGAGTTTGAGTAGAGAAAGAAGAACATGGTTCAAGAACTCAAATGGAGAAGCCAGGAGAAAAGAAACCCACAAAAGGATCTAAAAAAGGAGACAGAAAAGGCAACTGGATGTTGAGGAAGCAAAGAGAGCAGAAATTGGCAGTAAGTCAGCAAACCTTCAGGTATCTCAGAGACACTAGAAGATATCAGGAAGGGATATAGAACATTACATTTGGAGACAAGAAAATCTCTGGGGATCTCTGAGAGTACAAGTTTGATAGAATGTGGGGGGTGGGGGTGAACTCTGCTCTTCATGGTGTGAATGGGTGTTAGGAAAACAGGTACTGATGTGCTTTGTTTATTTTAAAAAGGAAAAGAAAGGTAAATTGAAAATCAATTAAAGCTCTCCATAAGGTCAAGTATGGCTGGAGCTTGAGCAACTATCTAGGTCCATCCATAAAACAACTTTTTAAGGGAGGGAAGTTGTGTGGTCTTTAAGTTGTGTGGCTACCAAAAGAGGAGGTCTCGCTTGGAACAGGTCTCACTTGGAAAGGGGGAGATGAAATTTCCAGCTTAGAGAGAGGCCTGATCTGTGGGAAAAGGGGGGACAGCTCTTCTAAGAAAGAGAGAAGAGAAGCAGGGAGTGAGTCTTGGATTTAAACTTTCATCAGTGAACATTTCTCATCACCATCATCAAGCCATTTTAGATCTGACCAGAAAGAATAGTTTAAAATAGCAACATTAGCCAGCTCTCTAAACTGAAAATAGCCATCACTTAAAGAGTCAAGAGTCTCAAACAAAGCTCATAAAACAGAAGAAAGATGTAAATCTTGTGACTGAAGCCTTGATTCTTTTGGCTTATACGTACTGCCCCAATGAACTCGATTTAGATGAAGGAAAAACAACAAACGATTAGCTTATTTCTACATTGATACCAATGCTTGAGTAGCAGATAAACCCCAGTTTAGACCTAAAAATTAATTACAGGATGGAGCTTTAGGTACCCATTTGTCAAATAGATCAAATGCCAATACTTACTCAAAGTACAGCGTGAGGTCTGTTGCCAATATTGACTGCTTCAAAAGCTGCATTAGGTCACTATACTCCTTGGAGGACAAATTTGCAAAGATATTGTGACCCTGTAATGAGAAAGGAAAAAGTCACAGAAGACAACATTGAATTTGTGGGTATGGATTACATGTTCTTTCTATATTAAAACAAAAATCTGGAGCATGTTAAAATCATTTTTAAAAAGCTTAATGAAATTTTGTACAGATACAAACAGATTCCCTGGCAAACATAGCAATGCCAGAAAGCGCAATTGTTCTCAAGGAAGTCACTGAAGGATATGTTATTGTGTGTTGAGTCTAAAAGGGAAAATCTCTGAAAATGGGAATCCCCCTGATTGCCTATTTCCTATGGAATTATTTAGTGGAGAAGTTGACGAAACATCTGGGAATCTTTCTTACTCTGAAATAAATACTAATTTCATTAGGTAGAAAAGATTCAAGCTGACATTTTGGAAACACTTGCTATGGCAACAAATGATTTCAAGGAGAAAAA
The DNA here is from genome assembly GCF_000181295.1 of Otolemur garnettii. Classification (NCBI taxonomy): domain Eukaryota; kingdom Metazoa; phylum Chordata; class Mammalia; order Primates; family Galagidae; genus Otolemur; species Otolemur garnettii. Next base: position 8,738,568 of record NW_003852443.1, on the reverse strand, counting down.
AGCATTAGACTAGCAGTCCTCAACCGGAGGTGATTTTGACAGTGGGAATTTTTGGCAAAGTCTAGAGCCACTTTATTTATTTATTTTATTTTACTTTTTTATTAAATCATAGCTGTGTACAATAATGCAATTATGGGATATAAGGTGCTGGTTTTATATACAATTTGAAATACAACAAACAGGTTAACATAGCCTTTGCCGTACTTTATTAATTACTGTGTTAAGATGTTTATACTTTACACTTAGTAGATTTGACATGTTTTTTATCATCACAACTGAGTAGGGTGCTGCTACCATCCAGTATCAGAGGCCAGGGAAGCTGCTACGCATCCCACAATGCACAGGAGACCCCCTGCCCCGAGAAAGATTTGCCTGGCTCAAGAGGTCGATACAGCTGAAGTTGCGGAACCATGCATTTAAGGTACACTTTGGGGGAGTGCATGGTGGATTAAGTTCAGTTCAGTGAATAATTACCGAATGGCTAGGGTGTATAGGACATCACTCTTGGCACTGTGGGACTCTAAGGACAATTTTTACCCAAGAAAATTTGCAATTACACCTTTATCTCCATACGTTTGAAAAGCACCCTGGTTTCAGTGAAATTTATTTTCGCTACACCAGGCAGCTCCACCTTTGTCTTTAGTAAAGTGAAAAATCCTTTCATAAAGTGACCAGTGCGCTTCATTTGTTTTGAAAGGCAGTACTTTTCTTTTCTCAGGTTTTCTTAGCATGAACTAGGAACTCATTAGGATGTGGTCCAGGAAATGGCCCAGTTTTAAACCTGGCGTTGAGAGACAGAAGAAGGAATGGAGAAGAATGACTGCCTAAGAATCAACTATTCTCCAACAAGAGGTAAATTAATTCTTTCAGGGAAGGAGGATATCAATTAGTAAATTATCTCTTACCAGGCACCAGATGATAATCTGTTCTCCTGAGTTAATTTATCTCATTGGGTGAACCTGCTGCTCCTTAAAGACCAAAGTATATTGGTTCCACCTGGGACCAGGTCCAATATTAATAATAATTTTCAAATGAACTCTTCCAGACCCTTAATTCAGCTATTAAGAAGACGACAAATAACTAAAGGAACACCACACCATAATTCTGCGTGGGGTTTTCTGCCCGAGCATTGCTCACGGCTCTGTCACAAGCAAGAATTTCTGGACCTGGGAAAAAATGGCCAGAAGCTAAGGAAAAATAGTCACCTGGGTCTAGGCACACACCCAGCACCTCCCAGTCAAAGAAAAGGGAAAGTTACAGTAAAAGTTAACATTGAGACAAGGAGAAAGCTAGTCTGAATGTGAGAATCTGACTCTTTTGTGAGTGTGCATGTTATTATAGTCATGCAACATGTAAAGACAGGAATGTGTTCTGAGAAATGTGTGGTTTGGGGATTTCATCGTTGTGTGAACATCATAGAGTGTACTTATGAAAACCTATACATGAAGCCTCCTACACGCCTAGGCTATAGGCAAAGCCTACTGTCCCTACATACAAACCATGGGCCTGTACTGGACACTGTAGGCAACTGTACACTGTGGTAAGAATTTGCATATTGAAACATACAAAAGGTACAGTAAAAATATGGTGCTATAATCTGATGGGATGACCACCAGCATATGTGTGGCCTGTCCACAACTGAAACATTATGTGGTAGGTGACTGTGCTCTTAAAGGGCACGTGGTAACTACCATTTACAGCTGAAAGAGTGACAGAGCTGGCCAGATTAGCTTTAATATTTTTAAAAGTTAATTTTCAATCAGGGTATTGTTTATATGCAAATTGGCCTTCCACAGTGCCTCAATGGTTTGGTCCTTGAAGTAGACTTGAGTCTTCCTAAAACATGGCTTCTGCTCTTTGTTTAGAGAGGTGGAAGTGTGGGATTGATGGAGAGAAAGGCAGATGTTGGGGCAAACTTTCTCCAGCCACCTAACCCCTGCACCTGTGCTCATTTGTCAATGGGACAGTAATGGCACCTGCATTGCTGCTGTTCTGATGGGCAGGGCCAGTGCAGCACCTGCTGCACAGTTCTCTGTTGGTTTCCGGAGCCCTTGGTAGAATACTGTGGCATCATAGTTCACAGCACCTCAAACTCCTGGGCTCAGGCAATCCTCTTGCCTCAGCCTCCTGAGTACTTGGGACTATAGGCATCTGCCACAGCCCCTGGCTATTTTTATAGAGATGGTGCCTTGCTCTTGCTCAGGCTGGTCTTGAACTCCTGAGCTCAAGCAATCCACCCACCTTGGTCTTCCAGAGTGCTAGGACTGGAGGCAGGAACCACCGTGCCTGGCCGCTGGTCTCTGTCCTTCTTAGGGAACCCTAGAGCAGGGGTCCTCAAACTTTTTAAACAGGGGGCCAGTTCACTGTCCCTCAGACTGTTGGAGGGCTGGATTGTGGGCCCCGGGATGAGTCGGCTGCTGAGCAGGACAGGCAGCAGTGGCAAAAACACCCGGCAGGCTGGATAAATGTCTTAGGCGGGCTGTATGTGGCCCGTGGGCTGTAGTTTGAGGACGCCTGCCCTAGAGGGAAGGGCAGCCAATGTGTCTCATTTATGTGAACACAAATTTTGAGTTAGTGGGGTTTGTTTCCCAAAAGAAACTTGACATCCTGTTTATAATCTGTGTTCTTACAAAGGTGGGGTTTTCTGGGGGCAGAGGTATAAATGTGTCACTCTTATGAGTACAGAAAGATCAGCCTAACCAAATTTCCTCTTATCCCTACTGAGTGCTGTGGAAGCACTCAGCTATCATAATGGCTTCTGTAGGAAAATTCCAGAGCCGCAGATGCCAGGATGCTGGCTTCTGTCAGCTACTGGAAGCCTAAGCCTTGATGTTTCATTCCCAGCTGAAAATATATCACCCCCAGCAGGTTTGCCCTTCCCAGCCTGCGTGCGGGTTCCGCAGCATCGACTCTCCTTTATGGGGTTGAAGGCCTTCGGTGATACTGCAAAAGGCATGCTTTCTCGAGATGGGCTGGAGGAAAAAAAACCCTCCGTATTTAATGATGCTATTCCAGCGAAGCAGGGCCTTAATGATGATAATAATAATAATTAATGGCACAGCTAGAGAACTGACAAATAATGGGGAACAGATGATCCCTTCCTGGCC